>NC_058082.1:191406743-192006743 GCF_014858855.1 Bufo gargarizans
ATTTTGCCCTATGGGTAACAAGTTAGAATGGCGTTTAACACTATTTTTTTAATTACCCAAGGGGCAGAGGTGCAGATGCAAAAGGGCATGAGCTGAAGTCTACAGGGAGTGCAGAATTATTAGGCAAATGAGTATTTTGACCACATCATCCTCTTTATGCATGTTGTCTTACTCCAAGCTGTATAGGCTCGAAAGCCTACTACCAATTAAGCATATTAGGTGATGTGCATCTCTGTAATGAGAAGGGGTGTGGTCTAATGACATCAACACCCTATATCAGGTGTGCATAATTATTAGGCAACTTCCTTTCCTTTGGCAAAATGGGTCAAAAGAAGGACTTGACAGGCTCAGAAAAGTCAAAAATAGTGAGATATCTTGCAGAGGGATGCAGCACTCTTAAAATTGCAAAGCTTCTGAAGCGTGATCATCGAACAATCAAGCGTTTCATTCAAAATAGTCAACAGGGTCGCAAGAAGCGTGTGGAAAAACCAAGGCGCAAAATAACTGCCCATGAACTGAGAAAAGTCAAGCGTGCAGCTGCCAAGATGCCACTTGCCACCAGTTTGGCAATATTTCAGAGCTGCAACATCACTGGAGTGCCCAAAAGCACAAGGTGTGCAATACTCAGAGACATGGCCAAGGTAAGAAAGGCTGAAAGACGACCACCACTGAACAAGACACACAAGCTGAAACGTCAAGACTGGGCCAAGAAATATCTCAAGACTGATTTTTCTAAGGTTTTATGGACTGATGAAATGAGAGTGAGTCTTGATGGGCCAGATGGATGGGCCCGTGGCTGGATTGGTAAAGGGCAGAGAGCTCCAGTCCGACTCAGACGCCAGCAAGGTGGAGGTGGAGTACTGGTTTGGGCTGGTATCATCAAAGATGAGCTTGTGGGGCCTTTTCGGGTTGAGGATGGAGTCAAGCTCAACTCCCAGTCCTACTGCCAGTTTCTGGAAGACACCTTCTTCAAGCAGTGGTACAGGAAGAAGTCTGCATCCTTCAAGAAAAACATGATTTTCATGCAGGACAATGCTCCATCACACGCGTCCAAGTACTCCACAGCGTGGCTGGCAAGAAAGGGTATAAAAGAAGAAAATCTAATGACATGGCCTCCTTGTTCACCTGATCTGAACCCCATTGAGAACCTGTGGTCCATCATCAAATGTGAGATTTACAAGGAGGGAAAACAGTACACCTCTCTGAACAGTGTCTGGGAGGCTGTGGTTGCTGCTGCACGCAATGTTGATGGTGAACAGATCAAAACATTGACAGAATCCATGGATGGCAGGCTTTTGAGTGTCCTTGCAAAGAAAGGTGGCTATATTGGTCACTGATTTGTTTTTGTTTTGTTTTTGAATGTCAGAAATGTATATTTGTGAATGTTGAGATGTTATATTGGTTTCACTGGTAAAAATAAATAATTGAAATGGGTATATATTTGTTTTTTGTTAAGTTGCCTAATAATTATGCACAGTAATAGTCACCTGCACACACAGATATCCCCCTAAAATAGCTAAAACTAAAAACAAACTAAAAACTACTTCCAAAAATATTCAGCTTTGATATTAATGAGTTTTTTGGGTTCATTGAGAACATTATAACAAAATAGCAAAAGACAGGTGCACTCTGCGGTATTACTAAATCCTCAAACTGGTTTTAAAATTGAGAGATTAGTCAACATGTCCTACGGTGTAGGACATGTCTAAGCCCGGGCACCGCGACAAGGTTTCTCAAGTAGCCCGGGACCTAACACTCTCCTACCTGTGCCAGTGGGCAAATACCAGGAGCCAGTGGGCAAATTACAGGAGCATAAGGCCGACTCACAAACAACTCACCAGTTACCTCCAGCATGTATCCATGCTTGCAATGGGAGGAGGGAGGAGTCTGCAAGTCCCACTCAAGACTGTCTGGTATGGCCCAGGCCTCACAGGTGCACCTAAATGTAGCCTGTAGATGGAAAACAGGCACATTTAAATTGGAGTTTATATACCTCCAGGAATCTCTATATATACACAAACTGAATGGAATGACGTGGTATAGCAGGAGGTGCTCAAACCCACATGCAGTCGTGCATATATATAGGGGAGCAAATCCTGCACTTGTGGCCCGTTGCAAATGGCAATCCCCAGCAAACATGCATACGGTGGAGGATGCCCGCAGCGAACCACAAGTACCACAATAGACATCCTACACAAGGTAACAATTGTGTGGATGTGATAATCAATATAACAATATAACAAAATAGCAAAAGACAGGTGCACTCTGCGGTATTACTAAATCCTCAAACTGGTTTTAAAATTGAGAGATTAGTCAACATGTCCTACGGTGTAGGACATGTCTAAGCCCGGGCACCGCGACAAGGTTTCTCAAGTAGCCCGGGACCTAACACTCTCCTACCTGTGCCAGTGGGCAAATACCAGGAGCCAGTGGGCAAATTACAGGAGCATAAGGCCGACTCACAAACAACTCACCAGTTACCTCCAGCATGTATCCATGCTTGCAATGGGAGGAGGGAGGAGTCTGCAAGTCCCACTCAAGACTGTCTGGTATGGCCCAGGCCTCACAGGTGCACCTAAATGTAGCTTCATTGAGAACATGGTTGTTGTTCAATAATAAAATTAATCCTCAAAAATACAACTTGCCTAATAATTCTGCACTCCCTGTAAAGCTACATTCACACAACGCTAGTATTTAATGGCCATTTTGAATGAGTCTGTGCATCCATTTTCCATTTTTTTAATGGTTATAAACAGATCAACGTCATAGTTTTTTTTTAACATCATAACCCCTACAATGCCCTCACAGTATACATAATGCTCCACATAGTGCTCCCTGGACATCACATGGCCCCCATAGTGTCCCCAAGTATGAGTTACTTTGTGCTCTCCTGTAGGACTAATGCCCTCTCTTACTGATCCCCCATAGGAATAATGACCTTCTTAGTGCTCACCAGTAGGAATAATGCCCCCTCCTAGTGCTCCCCAATAGGAATAATTCCCCCTCTTACTGCTCCCCTGTAGGATTAATACCCCTTTTAGTGCTTTCCAATAGGAAATGTGTCTCCTCAGTGCCCCCCAGTAGAAATAATGCCACCTTCTACTGATCTCTATTCTGTTTGTATGGAAACAAATACTCACCTCATACATTTGAACAAATGGGGGCAGTCATTTTTCACTATAAACAGCAGAACCTGCCACTCCCAGCAGGGTGACGTCATCACGCTGGGAGCGTAGGTCCTGCTGCATCCTGTGAGGAGCTAGTATTCCCGCAAGTGGATGAGGTGAATTTTGTTTAAAGGTATTTTTTTCATTTGAACCCCTGACAGGTTGAATGTTTCTGTGTCCTTTGAATGTTTGTTAATATTGTATAATCATAATTAAAAATGTTCAAACCAAGAAAAAATGACCCTGTGAGTAGCCCCATTAACTCTAATATATTCTAATTGGTTTTCAGTGTCAGTGAGAGGGTAGACTCTCCAGGATACTGTATACTTTATACTTCCTCCCCGTTTACTCAGTTGGAACCACTTGTGCGATTTACATGCCACCCAACATTTGGAGTAAGAAGGTTTTGCTTTCCTTTTGTATCTTTCAGAGTAAGTGAGTAGTGGCCTATATTGACTGAGGTCCCAGAAGAAAAGTGTGAAAGAGGAAAAGATAACATTTATTGTATATATAGTGGGCATTATCATGGTATTTTCTGGATCACTTCCACTCCAAATATTAACAAATTTGTTTTTTTCTTTTAAATAAAATAACCCAACAATGTTTTCATTCATCGGTGCTTCAACCCAGGTGAACCTGCACATACTAATGAAAGGAAATGCTTCATTGCTCCTTCTAATGTGAATATATTACTGTTACATAAGTGAAACATCTTTTTTAAGCTGCTTTTACATTTCATTTATTAAAAAGCTTTATTTTAAATGTTGAGACTTTTGTTATGATAATGAGATAGCAGACGTTTCCAATTCAAGGTTGTCTGATCACTGGTCATCATCGGCAGCTCTCCCACATGAAATCTCCCTTGGGCTCTTCTTGTCTTTTCATTTGTAATTTAGTTGGCGTCTCTATCAATTCTCCATGTCCATTAAATTAAACATGATTTTCCAAAGTTCTCTTACTGGATCCTGACATGGATGGAATTAAACATGAATATAATTTAATATAGATCTAATGCTGGAAGGTTATCAGAAGGTCTATACTGAAAAAAATCTTTCTTTAGGGTCCACTCACAAGTATACATTTATACAATTCTAATCCACGGTAACTAATCTATAGGGAAACAAGAGTATAATGTTGTATGTTCATATTGGAACTCTCCATATATTTGTAGTATTTAAAGTAGCAAAACTACAATAGGATGATCTTATAAATTTCTGAAAAAAATTGAAAGGAAAACACAGGAAATTATCTGCTCCCCATCACACAATTCTGGATCTCTTGCTCCTATACTCTCATCTCAGAACTTCCAGTTCTGATCATTGACTGCAGCGGTGTTCACCCTATCCATGTGAAATTGACAGACCGGGATTGGAAGTCCAGTGAATAGAGCCTGGGAGGCTGAATGGAGCAGTGGAGAATAAGTGAGTATTGATTTCATCACAGGTCCCACTGAAATTCAAATTAAAAGAAAAAAAAGTGACAAAAAATGTGACAGAGGTAGCTTAAACCTTTTGCAACCTCTGTCCTACATGTACATCGGAAGTTGTTTATTTAAGCATGGCACCCACTCGCGTGTGCAGCAGGCATCATAGCCTCCGGGTTTCTGCTCTATCAAACAGTAGAGACCCGCGGAACATGTATGCGATCAATAGAGACCCCTTAAATACCATGGTCAAATGTCAAAATACACCAATACAGGACACTAGGTGACAGCACTGTATTGGGATATTGAAAGTCAAGTGTTTGATAATAGCTATATAGCCATCAAAGAACACAATCTAATGATTGACAATTATAGTCACCCAGAATGACTGGGTAAAAAAAAAAAAAAAGTTCAAATCTTCCTCCTTTCCCCAAAATCAAAATACCAATAAAAAAAAAATACACATTATCGGTATCACTGCATGCAAAAATGTACATACTATTAACATAACAATATTTATCACATACGTAACAGAAAAAAATAAAAACAGCCAATTTGTAAATTTGTTCTTTTCTTGTTTTTTTGTTTTTGTACTTCCACTCCAGCAAAAAGTTTTATAAAAAGTCAAAGTCACACACACTTCAAAATGGTTTCAGATCGCAAAAAGTTATACAAGTGTGGTATTATTGTAATCATACTGATCCGGAGAATGAAGGCAACAGTTTTTTTTACTGCATAGTGAATGTCGTAAAAAAAAAAAACCACCTTTGGCAGAATGGCATTTTTTTTGTCAATTCCACCCCATTTGGCATTTTTTCCCACTTACCAGTACATTTTATGTGACTTTAAATGGTGCCATTAGAAAGTACAACTTGTTCTACAAAAAACAAGCCCTCATAAAGCTATTTGAGTGGAAAAATAAAAAAGTTATGACTCTGGGAAGGCAGTGAGTGAAAAACGTAAACTCAAAAACTGAAAATCACCCGTTCCTCTAAGGCAGGCATGCTCAACCTGTGGCCCTCCAGCTGTTGCAAAACTACAACTCCCAGCATTCACGGACAGCGTAGTGTACAGCTATCAGCCTACAGCAGGGCATGGTGGGAAGTTGTAGTTTTACAACAGCTGGAGGGCCGCAGGTTCAGAATCCCTGCTCTAAGGGTTAAAGAGTCTCTGTCAGCACTTTTGTATTTATATTAAACAATTGCAGAGATATCTTCATTGTATTTATATGCAAATGAGCACGCTGGAGCACTAGGGGGTGGTGCCGAATCCTTGGAGCACTGCTTTCATAACACCCTTGTGTTCTGCACATTACCCCCTCCCCTTGATTGAACGGGTTGGACAACAGAATGCTGAGTACAGGGCTGTGTCCTAGCATGTCCATATCACATACACTACTGACTATAACTTTACCATGTTTAGAGTAGAGGTTTTCTATGCTAAGAAAATGAATACATATTACTGGATATACAGACGTGGACAAAATTGTTGGTACCCTTTGGTCAATGAAAGAAAAAGTCACAATGGTCACAGAAATAACTTTAATCTGACAAAAGTAATAATAAATTAAAATTCTATAAATGTTAACCAATGAAAGTCAGACATTGTTTTTCAACCATGCTTCAACAGAATTATGTAAAAAAATAAACTCATGAAACAGGCATGGACAAAAATGATGGTACCCCTAGAAAACACAGAACATAATGTGACCAAAAGGACATGTTAATTCAAGGTGTGTCCACTAATTAGCATCACAGGTGTCTACAACCTTGTAATCAGCCATTGGGCCTATATATATGGCTCCAGGTAATCACTGTGTTGTTTGGTGATATGGTGTGTACCACACTCGACATGGACCAGAGGAAGCAAAGGAAAGAGCTGTCTCAAGAGATCAGAAAGAAAATTATAGACAAGCATGTTAAAGGTAAAGGCTATAAGACCATCTCCAAGCAACTAGATGTTCCTGTGAGTACAGTTGCACATATTATTCATAAGTTTAAGATCCATGGGACTGTAGCCAACCTCCCTGGACGTGGCCGCAGGAGGAAAATTGATGACAAATCTAAGAGACGGATAATCCGAATGGTAACAAAAGAGCCTAGAAAGACTTCTAAAGAGATTCAAGGTGAACTTCATGCTCAAGGAACATCAGTGTCAGATCGCACCATCCGTCGTTGTTTGAGCCAAAGTGGACTACATGGGAGACGACCAAGGAGGACACCATTGTTGAAAACGAATCATAAAAAAGCAAGACTGGAATATGCCAAACTACATGTTGACAAGCCACAAAGCTTCTGGGAGAATGTCCTGTGGACAGATGAGACAAAAATCGAAGTTTTTGCCAAGGCACATCAGCTGTATGTTCACAGACGAAAAAATGAAGCATATCAAGAAAAGAACACTGTCCCTACTGTGAAACATGGAGGAGGCTCTGTTATGTTCTGGGGCTGCTTTGCTGCGTCTGGCACAGGGTGTCTTGAATCTGTGCAGGGTACAATGAAATCTCAAGACTATCAAGGAATTCTAGAGAGAAATGTACTAGCCAGTGTCAGAAAGCTTGGTCTCAGTCGCAGGTCATGGGTCTTGCAACAGGACAATGACCCAAAACACACCGCTAAAAACACCCAAGAATGGCTAAGAGGAAAAAATTGGACTATTCTAAAGTGGCCTTCTATGAGCCCTGACCTCAATCCTATTGAGCATCTTTGGAAGGAGCTGAAACATGCAGTCTGGAAAAGGCACCCTTCAAACCGGACACAACTGGAGCAGTTTGCTCATGAGGAGTGGGCCAAAATACCTGCTGAGAGGTGCAGATGTCTCATTGACAGTTACAGGAAGCGTTTGATTGCAGTGATTGCCTCAAAAGGTTGCGCAACAAAATATTAAGTTAGGGGTACCATCATTTTTGTCCATGCCTGTTTCATGAGTTTATTTTTTTACATAATTCTGTTGAAGCATGGTTGAAAAACAATGTCTGACTTTCATTGGTTAACATTTATAGAATTTTAATTTATTATTACTTTTGTCAGATTAAAGTTATTTCTGTGACCATTGTGACTTTTTCTTTCATTGACCAAAGGGTACCAACAATTTTGTCCACGTCTGTATTTGTTTTCTAAGTATAAAAAAACTCTATCATAATATAGCCTCTTATTATTATAGCCTCTTATTATGGGTTGAATGAGGGAGAAAAAAATAGCAGAAGAAATAGAAATCTTGAAGTCTCTTCATGCAAGGCTGACCACTGACCTCCAGGCTGCAGCCTTTTCATACTAAGAAGAGTGGTTTTCTATTCTCAGAATGCTAATATCTGTTACTGGTATCTTTATAATTAGAGATCAGCGATGTTTTCAAAAATTAGATTTGGACGATTCGGCAAGCTTCGAAATTTGATTTGTTCCAAATGAATTCATCAAAATATACCAATATCCTTGATCGGTGGTAATGACCCTTCAGATGCTATTACCCTATACCAGCAACAGCCCCTGTTTGGAGAGATTCCAGACCTTATGGAGAGATCTACATGGGTTAAAATTTCATTGCACTGGACAGTGACAAAGAATTTGTTTATAATCATCCGGAACAGCATGTGTTAGCTATGAATTGTGAATTTGGGTCCAGTTGGTGGAGTGATTTGTCTGGTAATACAGTTGTAGTTCTAACCATAAACAATTTCTTCGCTAAAAGAACATATTAGGGTTGAGCGATTAGGGTTGAGCGGGTTCGGTGTTCAGCGATTTAATGGCGCTTTTTGAAATCAACAAGGGTTTAACTCTTGTGCCCTTAAAAGCCATCTCAGCCATGCCTACTAATGGCATGGCTGTGATTGGCCAGTGCAGCATGTGACCCAGCCTCTATATAAGCTGTAGATCACTCTGCTTTTACTAGTGTAGGGATAGGATGCTGCTTCTGTGAGGGAGAGAATAGGAAAGAATCTGAACTAGTTGTTTTGTGGCTGCAGTGCAAAATTTTATTACCCTGCCCTAAGCCCAGTGACGCAGAAAAAACTTATCTGTCTGTTAGTTAGGTGAGCATTGGCAGCTATTTTAAGCAAATTCAGTGCACCAGCACAGCATATGTGCCAGGGACAATAATTTAACCCTGTTTTTTTTTTTTTAGCTCAGTGGGCACCATTTTTTAAGTGCACCTGCACTGCATATGTGCCAGGGGAAGGCAAAATAATATAGGGAATCGTTCTGTGAGTTTAGGGACCCAGGGGGTGACATATTCAATTTATTTTCTGCAAAGTAAAATCCAAGTAAATCCAGCTGTGAGATCCTGTGGGGACAAACATTGTTTTTTTTTTTTACAAAAAGTACATTTGCGCCCTGCACTGAATTTGTGACAATTCAATATAAGCGTTAAATAACGCTATTATATTCTGGTTAGCTAAAAACACCCATTTTGTGCAAGACCTTACATTTGGGGCCTTTGCTGCATTTGTGACAGTCAAATACAAGCTTTAAATATTGCTGTTATATTCTGGTTTTAAAATAAACCCCCATTTTGTGCAAGACACTAGATTTGCAGTCTTTGCTGCATTTGTGAAAGTCAAATACAAGCTTTAAATACTGCAGTTATATTCTGGGTTTAAAAAAACACCCATTTTGTGAAAGACACTACATTTGCAGCCTTTGCTGCATTTCTAAAAGTCAAATACAAGCTTTAAATACTGCAATCATATTATGGGTAAAAAAAAAAAAAGAAACACCCATTTTGTGAAAGACACTACATTTGGGGCCTTTGCTGCATTTGAGACAGTCCAATACAAGCTTTAAATATTGTTGTTATATTCTGTTTAAAAAAAAAAAAAAGAAAAAACATTTTGTGCAAGACACGACATTTGCGGCCTTTGCTGCATTTCTGACAGTCAAATACAAGCTTTAAATGCTGCAGTTATATTCTGGGTTAAAAAAAACCCCACACATTTTGTGCAAGATTCTACATGTGGGGCCTATGTTGCATTTGTGACAGTTAAATACAAGCTTTAAATACTGCAATTATATTCTGGGTTTAAAAAACACCCATTTGTGTGCAAGACACTAGATTTGCGGCCTTTGCTGCATTTGTGACAGTCAAATACAAGCTTTAAATACTACAAATATATTCTGGGTTTGAAAAACACCCATTTTGTGAAAGACACTAGATTTGTGGCCTTTGCTGCATTTGTAACAGTCCAATACAAGCTTTAAATATTGTTGTTATTTTCCGGTTTTAAAAAAACACCAATTTTTGTGAAAGATACTAGATTTGCGGCCTTTGGTGCATTTCTGAGAGTCCAATACAAGCGTAAGATACTGCGGTTATATTCTGGTTTGAAAAAAAAAACACCCATTTTGTGCAATACACTAGATTTGTGGCCTTTGCTGCATTTCTGACAGTCTAATACAACCGTAAGATACTGCTGTTATATTCTGGTTTTTTTTAAAAACACCCATTTTGTGCAAGACCCTACATTTGGTGCCTTTGCTGCATTTGTGACATTCAAATACAAGCTTTAAATACTGCAATTATATTCTGAGTTTAGAAAACACTCATTTTGTGGAGAAAAAAAAAACTAGATTTGCGGCCTTTGCTGCATTTGTGAGTCAAATACAAACTTTAAATACTGCAATATGTCTGTGAAGGTTCTCATTTATCCAGGTCATAGTATATCTTTAAAGAATAAATCAAGGCAACTGGACTTACTGTAGATTTCTTGAAAACGTTTCACTTGTTCTTCCAACGAGCTTTCTCAATTCTGAGTGTGACTGTACAAGAATTCTCTGGGAATAAATATGTAACTGAATCAACATCTGGCAATTATACCCAGCATGGGGTCAAAGGTGTTGATACCATTATCCTAATTGGAGTGAAAAACACATACGGACGTCTGAACAGAGCCTTACAGGGGGGTGATCAATGACAGGGGGGTGATCAGGGAGTCTATATGGGGTGATCAGGGGTTAATAAGGGGTTAATAAGTGACAGGGGGGGGGGGTAAGTGTAGTGTGGTGATTGGTGCTACTTACAGAGCTGCCTGTGTCCTCTGGTGGTCGATCCAAGCATAAGGGACCACCAGAGGACCAGGTAGCAGGTATATTAGACGCTGTTAACAAAACAGCATCTAATATACCTTTTTGGGGTAAAAAAAATAATCTGATCTACAGCCTGCCAGCGAATGATCGCTGCTGGCAGGCTGTAGATCAACTTCTGAGCGTAGCGAGATAATGCGCCGGTGCTTCAAAGAAGAATAACCCGGCCGCCCACAGGATGCATCTCTGCGTTAGGCGGTCGGGAGATGGTTAAATACTGCAGTTATATTCTGGGTTTAAAAAAACACCCATTTAGTGCAAGACACTAGATTTATGGACTTTGCTTTATTTGTGACATTCAAATACAAGCTTTAAATACTGCAGTTATATTCTGGGTTAAAAAATAAATAAAACATTTTGTGAAACACTACATTTGCAGCCTTTGCTGCATTTCTGACAGTCCAATACAAGCGTTAGATACTGGTGTTATTTTTCTGGCTTTAAAAAACACCCATTTTGTGAGAGATACTAGATTTGCGGCCTTTGCTGCATTTGTGACAGTCCAATACAACCAGTCAATAATGAGGTTACATTGTTGATTGACAAATTTAAAAAAAAAATTGACAGTGAAGTAATTGAATAAAATTCGCCTGTCACACTATTGTGTGACCTCACGAAAATTTTCCTCTTTATGACACTGGCACTGCCTTACTGTCAGTGAACTTAATTATTGACTATTAGCGGTTACATTGTCGCCTGACATAAACCATCTGTTAGTTTGGTGGGTGAGCGCAAAGAATGAGGAGAGCGTCAAATAAGGGACGTGGCCCCGGTCATGGTGCTGCTGGTGGAGCTCCTGTTGCAGGGAGAGGACGTGGTCGATCTGTGACATCTACACGCACAAGTGAAACACCTTCCTCAGGTTCGAGTAGGCGACAGAACCTTCAATGTTATTTGGTAGGGCCGAATGCGGCTCTACGAATGGTGAGGTCAGAACAAGTACAGGCGATAGTAGATTGGGTGGCTGACAGTGCCTCCAGTTACTTCACATTGTCTCCCACCCAGTCTCCTGCTGAAAGATCAGAGTTGGCACCTGCAACCCATGTCAATCAGTCTTTCACCTCACCCCCTTGCAAATCAGCCAAGCAGTCTGAGCCCCAAGTCATGCAGCTGCTCTTCTGCTTTTTGATGACTTTGCTGGCAGGATTTCCCAGGGCCATCCACATAGCCCTGCCCCAGAAGTGGAAGAGATTGAGTGCACTAATGCCCAACCACTTATGCTTCAGGATGAGTACATAGGAGGACCACTGCAGCATGTCTCGGATGATGAAGAAACACAGGTGCCAACTGCTGTGGCTTTCTGCAGTGTGCAGACCAACAAGGAGGGCAGAGGTGAATACTGGGTGGAAGATAAGGAGGACGATGAGGTCCTCGTCCCCACATTGAATCAAGGTCATGTGAGTGACCTTTCTAGTTCGGAGGAAGAGGCAGTGGTCGCAAAGAGCCACCAACACAGCAGAAGAGGGAGCAGGGTGCAAAAGCGGAGTGGCCGTCCCCTAGACAGTACACCTGCTACTGCCCACCGCACCATGAGACCGAGCACAACAAAGCCAGCTCGAAGGAGTTCTCTGGTGTGGCAGTTCTTCAGACAATGTGCTGACGTCAAGACACGAGTGGTTTGCATGCCGTGCAATCAGAGCCTGAAGTGAGGCATAAACATTCTCAACCTGAGCACAACCTGCATGACCAGGCATCTAAGTGCAAAGCACGAGCTACAGTGGAGTAGACACCTCAAAAACCAAGAAAGGTCTCTGGCTCCTCCTGCTTCCTCTTCTGCTGCAGTCTCGGCCTCTTCATCCACCTCTGGAGTGACAGTGGCACCTGCCACCCCGCAAACAGAGGATGTGCTAGCAACGCCACCACCTGGGTCACCAAGCATCTCCACAATGTCCCATGGAAGCGTCCAGCTGTCTATCTCCCAAACACTGGAGCGAAAGAGGAAGTACCGCACCCCCCCCCACCCACCCGCGATCCCTGGCCCTGAATGCCAGCATTTCCAAATTCCTGGTCTTTGAAATGCTTTCATTTCGTCTAGTAGGGAGTTTTAAAAGTCTTATGGCCGTGGCTGTCCCACAGTACATCGTGCCCAGCAGCCACTACTTTTCCAGGAGAGCCATCCCTTCCCTGCACAACCAAGTGGGGGACAAAATCGGGTGTACACTGAACAACGCCATCTGTGGCAAGGTCCACCTAACTACGGATATGTGGACCAGTAAGCACGGTCATGGACGTTATATCTCACTAACAGCACACTGGGTAAATGCAGTGGCGGCTGGGCCTGAGGCGGATAGCAGTTTGGTGCATGTCCTTCCACCACCAAGGAATGCAGGGCGCTTCTCTTTGCCTCCTGTTGCTTCCTCCTCCTACTCCGCTTCCTCATCCTCTAATACCTCCTCATCTGGTCAGCATAACACCTTCAAGACCAACTTCAGCACAGCCAGGGGTAAACGACAGCAGGCAGTTTTAAAACTTATCTGTTTGGGGGACAAACCCCACACCGCGCAGGAGCTGTGGACGGTGCATGGAACAATAGACGGATGAGTGGATGGTGCCAGTGAGCCTCAAGCCCGGCCTGGTGGTGTGCAATAATGGGCGAAATCCCATCGCAGCTCTGGGCCTAGCCGCTTTGACGCACATCCCTTGCCTGGCGCATGTTCCGAATTTGGTGGTGGAGAGGTTCCTTAAAATTTACCCCAATATGTCAGAGCTGCTGCAGAAAGTGCAGGCTGTCTCACCCTGCTACTGCTCGCCTGTTAGCGCTGCAGCATAACTTCAGCCCTCCCGCTCACCGCCTCATATGCGACTTGCCCACAAGGTGGAACCCCACCTTACACATGCTGGCCAGACTGTCCAAGCAGCAGAAGGCGATAGTGGAGTTTCAGCTGCAGCAAGCACGGGTGAGTTGCTCTGCGGAACAGCACCACTTCACCACCAATGAGTGGGCCTCCATGCGAGACCTGTGTGCCTTGTTGCACGTGTTTCGAGTACTCCACCAACATGGCCAGTGCCGACGATGCCGTTCTCAGCGTTACTATCCCATTTCTATGCCTCCTTGAAAAAACGCTTCGGGCGATGATGGAAGAGGATGTGGCACAGGAGGAGGAGGAAGAGGGATCATTTACAATGGTTTCAGGCCAGTCATTCACAAGTGGCTCCGAGGGTAGGTTCCTGCACCAACATACGCCAGGTACACAATTGTCCATCCAGGGCACAGTTCTGTAGGATGATGAGGTGGAGGATGAGGAGAAGGAGATGGAGGAGGAGGAACTGTGTTCACAGCAGGGTGGCACCCAAACCAGCTCATGGGCATCACTGGTGCGTGGCTGGGGTGATACAGAGGACACAGACGATACGCCCCACACAGAGGATAGCTTGTCGTTACCTCTGGGCAGCCTGGCACACATGAGCAATTACATGCTGCATTGTCTCCGCAATGACCGCCGAGTTGGCCACATTCTAATTTGTGTTGATTACTGGGTGGCCACGCTGCTGGATCCTTCGTTACAAGGACAACGTATTGTCCTTAATTCCATCACTGGAGCATGATCGTAAGATGTGCGAGTGCAAGCGCACGCTGGTAGACGCGCTGCTGAGGGCATTACCACCTGACAGCGGGGGCACAGTGAAAGCACAAGGCGAAGGCAGAGGAAGAGGTCGCCAACGCAGCTGGGGCACCGCCAGCACCTCAGAAGGCAGGGTTAGCATGGCCTAAATGCGGAAAAGCTTTATCAGCATGCCACAACAACCAGCACCACCAGCTGATATGGAACGTGTTAGCAGGAGGCAGCATTTCAGCAACATGGTGGAGCAGCATGTGTGCACACGCCTACATGTACTGAATTATGGGTCTGCCCCATTCAATTTCTAGGTCTCCAAATTGGGCACATGGCCTGAGCTTGCCCTTTATGCCTTGGAGGTGCTGGCCTGCCCTCACAAGTTAGCGGAAAAATATGTTTTTTTTTTTTTTTTCTTTACAAAGTCTCATATTCCACTAACTTGCGACAAAAAATAAAAAATTCTAGGAACTCGCCATGCCCCTCATGGAATACCTTGGGGTGTCTTCTTTCCAAAATGGTGTCACTTGTGGCGTAGTTATACTGCCCTGGCAATTTAGGGGCCCATATGTGTGAGAAGTAGTTTGCAATCGAAATCTGTAAAAAATGACCAGTGAAATCCGAAAGGTGCACTTTGGAATGTGGGTCCCTTTGCCCACCTAGGCTGCAAAAAAGTGTCACACATCTGGTATCACCGTACTCAGGAGAAGTTGGGCAATGTGTTTTGGGGTGTCATTTTACATATACCCATGCTGGGTGAGAGAAATATCTCGGCAAATGACAACTTTTCCCATTTTTTTTTATACAAAGTTGGCATTTGACCAAGATATTTATCTCACCCAGCATGGGTATATGTAAAATGACATCCCAAAACACATTCCCCAACTTCTCCTGAGTACAGCGATACCAGATGTGTGACACTTTTTTGCAGCCTAGATGCGCAAAGCGGCCCAAATTCCTTTTAGGAGGGCATTTTTAGACATTTGGATCCCAGACTTCTTCTCACGCTTTAGGGCCCCTAAAAAAGCCAGGACAGTATAAATACCCCACATGTGACCCCATTTTGGAAAGAAGACACCCCAAGGTATTCAATGAGGGGCATGGCGAGTTTTTTTTGTTGCATAAGTTAGCGGAAATTGATTTTTTTTTTGTTTTTTTCTCACAAAGTCTCACTTTCCGCTAACTTGGGACAAAAATTTCACCCCCCTGTAAGGCTCCATTCAGACGTCCGTATGATTTTTTCAGATCCACGGATACATGGATCGGATCCGCAAAACGCATACGGACGTCTGAATGGAGCCTTACAGGGGGGTGATCAATGACATGGGGGTGATCAATGTCAGGGGGTGATCAGGGAGTGTATATGAGATGATCACTCCCCTGTCATTGATCACCCCCCTGTAAGGCTCCATTCAGACGTCCGTATGTGTTTTGCGGATCCGATCCATGTATCCGTGGATCCGTAAAAATCATACAGATGTCTGAATGGAGCCTTACAGGGGGGTGATCAATGACAGGGGGGTGATCAGGAAGTCTATATGGGTGATCACCCCCTTGTCATTGATCACCCCCCTGTAAAGCTCCATTCAGACGCCCGTATGTGTTTTGCGGATCCGATCCATGTATCCGTGGATCCGTAAAAATCATACAGACGTCTGAATGGAGCCTTACAGGGGGGTGATCAATGACAGCGAAGTGATCAGGAAGTCTATATGCGTGATCACCCCCTTGTCATTGATCACCCCTCTGTAAGGCTCCATTCAGACGTCCGTATGTGTTTTTTGCGGATCCGATCCATGTATCAGTGGATCCGTAAAAATCATACGGACGTCTGAACGGAGCCTGACAGGGGGGTGATCAATGACAGGGGGGTGATCAATGACAGGGGGGTGATCAGGGAGTCTGTATGGGGTGATCAGGGGTGATCAGGGGTGATCAGTGGTTCATAAAGGGTTAATAAGTGACAGGGGGGGGTGTAGTGTAGTGTAGTGTTTTGTGTTACTTTACTGAGCTACCTGTGTCCTCTGGTGGTCGATCCAAAGAAAAGGGACCACCAGAGGACCAGGTAGCAGGTATATTAGACGCTGTTATCAAAACAGCGTCTAATATACCTGTTAGGGGTTAAAAAAAACATCTCCAGCCTGCCAGCGAACGATCGCCGCTGGCAGACTGGAGATCCACTCTCTTACCTTCCGTTCCTGTGAGTGCGCGCGCCTGCGTGCGCGCGTTCACAGGAAATCTCGGCTCTCGCGGGAGGACACGTATATGCGTCCACCCAGAAGAGCAGGGCCGCCGGCAGGACGCAATCCTGCGTACGGCGGTCCTGGAGCAGTTAAAATGAACCAGGCATGGATCCCACAGGACTTGTCTGTACCTTGTGCAGAATAGACATGTATACCGGCCTTACTCAGCCATTGTTATACTCCAGCGCACTTTCTCATTGTTGTATTTTTTATATTTCCCAATGTTTTGGGGTGTACCCTAATTTAAACAAAAAAATAGTTTTTTTTTAAATTAAAACCAAAAACCAGTGTTGGTTACCTCATCCTCCTCCACCACAGCTTCCACCTACACTGCTACATCCACCGACTCCTCAAGCTCCTACTCCATATGGACCTCCACCTCCTAAATCAAGATTATTATTATTATTTTTAAGTATTTTATGTTATTTGAAGTCATTTCACTAATTTGTCTGATACATTGTTGGGTGACATGCCAAATTTTTGGCTGTGATATACCCCTGCTCTACCTAGTAGACAAGGAAATACATTTCACTAATTCGTCTGTTACATTGTTGGGTGACAAATGCTCATCTTTTGCGCTAGAAAGTACATTTGCGGCCTACACTGCATTTAGGACAGTACGAATGGTGAGGCCAGAACAAGTACAGACAATAGTAGATTGGGTGGCTGACAGTGCCTCCAGTTCCTTCACATTGTCTCCCACCCAGTCTCCTGCTGAAAGATCAGTGTTGGCACCTACAGCCCATAGCCATCTGTCTTTCAACTCACACTCTTGCAAATCAGGCAAGCATTCTGAGCACCAAGTCATGCAGCAGTCTGTTATGCTTTTTGATGACTCTGCTGGCAGGGTTTCCATGGGCCATCCACATAGCCCTGACTAGAAGTGGAAGAGATTGAGTGCACTGATGCCCAACCACTTATGTTTAAGGATAAGGACATGGGAAGACCACCGCAGCACGTCTCTCTGATGATGACGAAACACAGGTGCCAACTGCTGCGGCTTTCTGCAGACAACAAGGAAGGCAGGGGTAAAGAGTGGGTGGAATATGATGAGGTACTAGACCCCACATGGAATCAAGGTCATGCGAGAGACCTGTGCAGTTTGGAGGAAGAGGCCGTGGTTGCACAGAGGCACCAGCACAGCAAATAAGAGAGTAGGGTGCAAAAGCGTCTGTTACATTCTTGAGTAACATTTTACCATTTTTGCTGTGAATAAACCCCTGTTCTGCATAGGTGACAGGAAACAAATTTTTGTAAAATCATCTGTTCAATTGGTGGGTGACATGAACCCAGTTTTGCCGTGAGTAAACCCCTGCTCTGCATAGTTGACAGGGACAGAAATTTTAAAAGAATTTCTGTTCCATTGGTGGGTGTCATTAACCCATTTTTGCCGATGAAAGACCCCTGCTCTGCATAGGTGACAGGGACTTAAATTTCTAAAATTCGTCTTTAATTGATCCTTCCGCTTTAACAACTTGTCCCACATTTCTGCTCAATCACATGTTATCCCCTGACCTCCCTTGGATGTGGTATCTCTTTCTCACGCTCCCTCTCCGGCATGGAACCCTGATTCCCCATTACCCGTGATCACCATGGTAGGCGCATAAAAGAACATCGAAAGTTGATAGAGAAGATATCAAGGCCGTCACGGGTATGTGCTATCAGGCAGGAGTTATCTAGAGTCAACAAAGCGGCAGCAGGGCCTCTCCTGTCTAACATTTTAAAAATCCAAAATACCCCAGTGACATTCCCTGTAATTTTTTATTAATCATTACAATAACAGGACTTCTTTAGAGTCCTGTATTGTTATTTATCACCACTACCTCCCTGAGTTGAGAGTGGGTAATTGCCGCGCCCCCTCTTTTACTTTGATGCTTCTGCTTCAATAATTTGTCCTACATTTTCGCTCGATCGCATTTCATTCATTGACCTCCCTTGGATGTGGTATCCCTTTCTCAGGCTCCCTCTCCGGCATGGAACCCTGATTCCCCGTTACCCGTGATTACCATGGTAGGCGCATAAAAAAAACATCGAAAGTTGATAGAGAAGATATCAAGGCCGTCACGGGTATGTGCTATCAGGCAGGAGTTATCTAGAGTCAACAAAGTGGCAGCAGGGCCTCTCCTGTCTAACATTTTAAAAATCCAAAATACCCCAGTGACATTCCCTGTAATTTTTTATTAATCATTACAATAACAGGACTTCTTTAGAGTCCTGTATTGTTATTTATCACCACTACCTCCCTGAGTTGAGAGTGGGTAATTGCCGCGCCCCCTCTTTTACTTTGATTCTTCTGCTTCAATAATTTGTCCTACATTTTCGCTCGATCACATTTCATTCATTGACCTCCCTTGGATGTGGTATCCCTTTCTCAGGCTCCCTCTCCGGCATGGAACCCTGATTCCCCGTTACCCGTGATTACCATGGTAGGCGCATAAAAAAAACATCGAAAGCTCATATGGAAGATATCAAAGTGGATCAATGCCGTCACGGGGACGTGCAACATGGTTGAGCAGTATGTGTGCACACGCCTAACACGACTGATGGGTCAGCCCCCTTCAACTTCTGGGTCTCCAGATTAGGCACATGGCCTGAGCTTGCCCTAAAGACTGGGTTCACACCTGAGCGTTTTACAGCGCGTTCCTATGCGGATTGCAGCTCTCACTTCACTGGGCAGATCTTTGCAGAGGTATGTAGAGAAAATTATGGCTGACACTCAGAAACCATTGCCTGAATGTCTCCCTATTGCTCTTCATTCCATCAGCAGTGCCCCCAGGAAACCTCATGGGTTATCACCCTATGAGATGACCCTATGAGACCCCAACAACTGTCATCTCTACATTCTCAGCTGACAGGATATGTACAGTCTCTGCAAAGGGAGCTTCAAAAAGGTCCACCACCGGGTCCGGGAGCCCGACTCAATAACCAGGTGATTGGGTCTTCTACAAGAAACATCAAAGTACGGGACTAGAACCAAGATATTTTGTGCCGTACCAGGTACGTCTGATGACGCCAACCTCACTAAAGCTCGAATAACGAGATAACTGAGTCCAAGCCAGTCATTGTAAGAAGCTGCTGAACCACAGGCAAGAATGAGGTGTATAATTTTTACTATCTTTCTCAGCTTTGTGTATTTTATTAATGGTAATGATTATAAGCATCCTAATCTATTGTTTAAAGGATAACTGTCATTTTATTCATTTTTTTGCTAAAATGTAGTGCAAGTGATAGGTAACAAATTTGCAATAGACTTTATTTAGCCAAAACATTTATTTTTGGTAGAAAACAGGGGCTGAAATGGCCCTTAGCAGCACTCTTCAAAAGAGCGTTGCTAAGGGCCATCCATCTCCGCTATGCTTCTGCCTCCCGTGCTTCCCTTAGAGACAGAAAGCTGGGCACAGGAGTCCTAGGAGTTAAAATTACATTTATATTCGCCCTTTCTATGCAATCTGATGCTCCGTTACATTCACTGACCTGCGATTATCACAGGGATCGCAGGTCAGTGAATGTAACGGAGCATTAGATTGTCTCCCAGGGAAGCACAGGAGGCAGACGGATGGCCCTTAGCAACGCTCTTTTGAAGAGTGCCGCCAACGGCCATTTCAGCCCCAGTTTTCTACCAAAATAAACGTTTTGGCTAAATAAAGTCTATTGCAAAATTGTTACCTATCACTTGCCCTACACTTTAGCAAAAAATAAATAAATATGACAGTTATAATGCACATCCAATTAGCTAAGGCAGCGAATAGGACCAATTGCTGGGAATGCTCTAAACCCCCTCCTAGTCACTACACCCCGGCCATGGCGGCAGTTCATGCCATATATGACGTTCGTATTGGCATGAAAAAGTATGAGAATCTTGCCAAATTCACTAGAAGACATTTATCTATAGAATTTAATGACACATTCCTGGAAGGGAACATCATCTATAGTTTTAATGTTAGCTCTGATTCCTGCTTGTTGTTGGACAAACCTATATGGGTATCAGGACAGTTAGGCAGTCCCCAGATGTGCTTCAACCATAAGTTTGGCACAGAGAGTAAATTCATAGGGACCACTACCTGTGAGACAGGAATAACAGTCAATCTGACCAACAAAACTCCCAAGCTTCAATGGCACTAATAGGCCATACTACATCTGCTGGAAGGAAGGCTGTGATGTCCAGACCAAGGGAGCAATTACCCAATCCATCATGCCCCTGACCGTCAGAAAAGTTAATCATGCGCAGTGCGGACAGTCGGTCCCTTCTACTTTTTGTGTGGCTCTGCAGCTTACAAGGTGATTCCCCGTAATGCTAGAGGTTCATGTGTGTTAGTGAAACTCGTACCCGCTTCATTTATTGCCGCTGATCGAGAGGATCTGCTATTGCGGAGGAGGGCAAGGATGCAGGCCAGGAATCACAGAGAGCTGTTTTCCTCCCATGATCAGGTGTGGCCATGGTTCCCGACTTGGACTGGGTGGGGGATCGAGTTAATGAAGCGAATTGAACAACTTTTTGTCTATTGTGTATGAGATGTTCAACGAGACCATTGCAGCAGTGCGGGAGATCACTGAAGAACAAAAGCAGATGAAAACCCTCGTCTTACAGGAGAAGATGGCGCTGGATTATCTTTTAGCTTCCAAGGGGGGTTTCTGTGAGTTTATAGGAGAGGACTGCTGTACTTGGATAGCAAATACCAGTGATAAGGTCCAGGCCCATATGGATAAGGTCACTGTACTTCAGGGCAGAGCTTGGGCTATTGCTAATGAGGGATAGAATCCTTTCACGGCTTTGGGTGGTTTTGGGGATTTCCTGTTTTCCATAGGTAACTGGTTGAAGGAAGTAGGAGTATATATCCTCACGTTTTCCTTTTTCTTTTTATCCTCTATATACTGGTGAGATGTTCCTGCTGTTTGATTGATCGAATCGCCCAAGTACTTTCAGATGATCGCATCCTCATCGCAGCTCCCCGATATACTACGGATCAACCTATGTCTTTGATGGAAAGGATGTCCAACTAAACATCCATCGCCACGCCACACCTCCCCACATCAGGACCTCACTCAGAGTCAACTCCCCAAAGAATCGAGCCGACGGATGGAGCATCATCATAGAGTCAATGGCACCCAAGGAGCACCACAATCGACGAGGGCAAGCTGAGGAAACTGAAGATTCACCAAGAGATTCAAAGAACACAGGGGACATATGACAAAGTGGAGGGAACTGTTGTGGGAATTTTTATTAGCATAGGATGACTACAGTGGAGTTTCTCTTTAACTTGGAATGTTATGTAGCTTTATTTGTATATGCCTCTCTGTGTAAAGTCTGACTGGATTACAGTTATAAGAGAGCGTGATCAGGTCAGGACGGTACCAGGGAAATTCTATAGAGCTTTACTCAGGTTCCTACTCCCCCATGTGAAAGCCACCACCATTGGTTTGAGGGGGATCTAATGGCTGCTGGCTCTGAGAGCAATATTCTTAGTGAAAGCTGCCAGCGAGTCCTCATCAGCAACGATGGGGTATAGCACACTGATGCCGGTCTCACTGAGCCATGGGGGCCCCAACATGCTGCTAAACATTGGTTGGTGTGACTGCTGTCCATGTGAAAGCTATCACCTTTCTTGGTCGACCCCTTTTTAAAAACCTTCCTCAGGGACTGATCCCCCTTTCGGAACCATGTCTAACAGAGGTTCACTTTGGGTCGGTTGGAGACTTTGACTGGACTAAATGAATGTTGTCCGATTAGAGGGCAATATCAGTTTATGGACAGGCTGATTCATTTGGAGGCATTTGCATGTGTCCTTGGAGTGGTGGTGGATTATGCTCAGCAGGCCACATGACCATGCTTGAGCTCCACCCAACGGCACTCTCAGGAAGTGTCCAAATATGGCCCTTCCAGTTCTGAAATGTATTCCTATTGGTTAAGGCATGAGGTCGATTGTATCTGCCTATCTGTAATATTATTGGGTGACCATGTGCCATGGAGAGGGGGGGAGGGGGGGGGGGTAGCCCAGTAAAAGGTCTGAGACATGTTAACAGACACAGATTTTTCTTGGAAACTAAGTAAACTGTACGCAAGTCTTCTTTCATTGGTGCTGGTTACTTACACTTGCAAGTCTCCTTATATCTAAAAGAGCTAATAGTACTTCACAAGGATCAGGATTTGACGGTACCAAGGGACCCGGCCCACTACTACAGATGGTGAGCTATAAGAACAGTATGTCGCAAATATAGCAGCTAAAAATTACTAAGGGACCCGGCCCACTACTACACATCCCAACTGTAATACTGAAAAACATGTTATTATAAATAAACTCTTAAATGTCGTTGATTATTTATAATGGCTTATTTTGTCTAGCGGACAATCTGTTAAGGAGTAAAAATGGTTGCGGTCAGATTTATAAGCATGAAATCTGTACTAATGACATTGAGAAGTATGAGAAAGAAGAGCACAGATCAGGAGCCCTATGTAAAGTCTGGTCTCTGCTGGCATCACTGTGAAGCTCTATATCGAGCATGGCCAACCTGCAGCTCTCAAGGTGTTGTAACACTACAACTTTCACCAAACCCTGCTGTAGGTAGTACGTAGTCTGGGCATGCTGGGAGTTGGAGTTTTACAACAGCTGGAGAACCTCAGGTTGGCCATCCCTGCTCTATATTATGTGCAGATGACAGCTGAGATAAGGACTAATCTTTGTCCCTGTGTTTCGGAAAGGAGTTTATCTTACTCCGTACTTCGCATGCAGAAGGTTAGAAATAAGAACCAGACTTCCTGCTGTGGGTTAGCAGGGTAATTATAAATCACTGCAGCCTGCCAGCTCAGGTTGAGGTAAACTCCTGTCTGAAGCATAGGGACACAGCTGAGCAGTATTTTCAGCTGTCATCTGATATAGAGCTTCACAGTGCTGACACCAGCAGAGACCGGAGTATACTCTCTGTGCTCTGCTTTCTCATACAGGACATCCTGCAGTGTCATTAGAAGGACAGATTTCATGCTCATGAATCTGACAGCGGCCATTTTAAATCCTTCACTTATTTTTCCCATACATATGAGTCATTATAAATAATTAAATGTATTCAATAGTAATGATCGAGCATGCTCGATCTCGATGCTCGGCACATGTGCTTGAGTCTCCGCCCAGCAAGTTTCTTGGCTCCTACGTAGCCAATAAACGTGCAGTTGAGTGCTGCCCTCACTGTAATGGCGCAGCAATGTTGGATGCTGGCATTACAGTGATTTGCTGGCTGAAACGCGTCATCGGGTGCTATATAGAACCCAATGACTCATGTTCAGCTCATGCTAAGTCAAGGAGAGTTGTGCTAAGGAAGGGACAGACAGTGTAGCTGGTGATTTAAGAATGTTTTTACCACCAAAACTTTTCAGAGACCCAAAAATTCCTTTTAAAGGGAACCTGTCACCGGGATTTTGTGTATAGAGCTGAGGACATGGGTTGCTAGGTGGCCGCTAGCACATCCGCAATACCCAGTCCCCATAGCTCTGTGTGCTTTTATTGTGTAAAAACACTGATTTGATACATATGCAAATTAACCTGAGATGAGTCCTGTCCCTAACTCATCTCACATAGAGGACTCATCTCAGGTTAATTTGCATATGTATCAAATCGTTTTTTTGACACGATAAAAGCACACAGAGCTATAGGGACTGGGTATTGCGGATGTGCTAGTGGCCATCTAACAACCCATGTCCTCAGCTCTATAGACAAAATCCCGGTGACAGGTTCCCTTTAAGGACTATTGTGTTGGCAGCAGCAATACCTTTTTTTTTGCGCTAAAACTTTGCAGCTAAAACTTTACAGACCCCAAATTCCTTCTAAGAATGATTGTGTGTGGCAGCAATATCTATTTTTAGCGCATCCTGGGCAAAGTAGCCTACAATAGTTAGGCCGCTGCAGACAGCGACATTAGCTGCGCCACATCTCCAGTGTAAAGTGTGAGCATCCAAAATTTATCTATGACATCCAGTGTACTTTTTAAATAGACTGTGTCTGCTTCTGACAGTGACATTAGCTACACCACATCTCCAGTGTAATGTGTGCGCTTCCAAAAAATATCTGTGACATCCAGTGTACTTTTTCAATAGACGGTGTCTGCTTCTGACAGTGACATTAGCTTTGCCACATCTCCATTGAAAAGTGTGCGCATCCAAAAAGTATCTGTGATATCCAGTGTACTTTTTCAATAGACGTTGTCCGCTGCAGACAGTGACATTAACTGCTCTACATCTCGAGTGTAAAGTGTGAGCATCCAAAATATATCTGTGACATCAAGTGTACTTTTTAAAATGATGGTGTCTGCTGCTGACAGTGACATCAGCTGTGCCACATCTCCAGTGTAAAGTGTGTGCATTCAAAAAATATCTGTGACAACCAGTGTACTTTTTTCTTCAGAGGTGTCTGCTGCGGTGAGTGACATTAGCTGCGCCACATCTCGAGTGTAAAGTGTGCGCATAAGAAAATAACTGACATCCAGTGTACTTTTCCTATAGACAGTGTTCGCTTCTGACAGTGACATTAACTGCGCCACAACTCCAGTGTAAAGTGTGCGCATCTAAAAAATATCTGTGACATCCAGTGTACTTTATTTTATCAGATGGTGTCCGCTTCTGACAGTAACATTAGCTACATCACATCTCCAGTATAAAGTTGTCACAGGTAGTACGGGGAAGGAAAGACAACCAAAGGGAACAACAACAAAACAACTACAGACTCGGCCCCAAGCCTAGGGAATAAAGAGGTCACCTCCTAGCAAACCCTGACTCTCTCCCTAAGCTGCTAACCACATGTGCAAGTCTCAAAGGGAGAAATGTACATGCACGGGAACCTAAGACTGCTGAAACACTGCACAGTACCCTTAGCTTAGGGGACAGGGAAAGAGGCAACCAGCTCCTTCCAACCTGAAGGAGCCAGTGTCTCTCTGAGGCCTAGTCAGGACAAACACAACAAGAAAAGGGAAATGATTTACTTGAAAAGCAACTGGAACAGGAGAATCACCCCAAAAACAGAGCACTCCTCAGAAGAACTATTAACCAGAGGGAAACCAGTGAAAGGCGGAACATATAAAGGGGCCACCTGACTAATAATGAGCAACACCTGTGAAGAGGTGGAAACCTGTCAGCAACAATGAAAACAATAGGGATCTGTCAGATCGACTCCTGAGTCTTTCGTCTATCTGAACTTCTAAGATCACTCCCAGAGCTGGCGGTGACATTAGCTGCGCCAGATCTCCAGTGTAAAGTGTGCGCATCCAAAAAATATCTGACATCCAGTGTTCTTATTCAATGGATGTGTCCACTGTGGTGAGTGACATTAGCTGCGCCACATCTCCAGGGCAAAAAAATATCTGTGACATCAGTGTACTTTTCCTATAGACGGTGTTCGCTTCTGCACCACAACTCCAGTGTAAAGTGTGCACATCCCAAAAATATCTGTGACATCCAGTGTACTTTTTTATCAGACGGTGTCCACTTCTGACAGTGACATTGGCTGCGTCACATCTCCAGTATAAAGTTGTCACAGGTAGTACGGGGAAGGAAAGACAACCAAAGGGAACAACAACAAAACAACTACAGACTCGGCCCCAAGCCTAGGGAATAAAGAGGTCACCTCCTAGCAAACCCTGACTCTCTCCCTAAGCTGCTAACCACATGTGCAAGTCTCAAAGGTAGAAATGTAAATGCACGGGAACCTAGACTGCTGACACACTGCACCAAAACCTCAGCTTAGGGAACAGGGAAAGAGGCAACCAGCTCCTTCCAACCTGAAGGAGCCAGTGTCTCTCTGAGGCCCAGTCAGGACAGACACAACAAGAAAAGGGAAAGGACTTAGCTTGAGAAGCAACTGGAACAGGGGAATCACCACACAAACAGATCACTACTCAGAAGAACAATTAGCCACAGGGAAACCAGTGAAAGGCGGAACATATAAAGGGGCCACCTGACTTATAATGAGCAACCCCTGGGAAGGGGTGGAAACCTGTCAGCAACAATGAAAACAATAGAGATCTGTCAGATCGACTCCTGAGTCTTCCGTCTATCTGAACTTCTAAGATTACTCCCAGAGCAGGCGGTGACAAAAGTGCGCGCATCCTAAAAATATTTGTAATATCCAGTGTACTTTTCCAATAGACGGTTCCCGCTGCAGACAGTGACAATAGCTGCATTTCAAAGAGGGTCAGCCGGCACTCCGTTTGTAGGCGTGGTGCACGTGTCCAGGGCCGAAGTCCAAGTACAAATGAAAGAAAAGACCGGCACTCACTTTGTCTTCAAAGATTTTTTTCTCTTTATTCGCCACGCATAGAAATGTTCAGTGACGCGCGTTTCGGCTCTGTAGCGAGCCTTTCTCAAACCAATGGCATATAACCAAGTCATACAATACAGGTGATTTAAATAGACCGCCACAGCGGAAATGACATCATGTAGTCATGGTAATTTAGACAAACAAAATGGAATAAAAGGTAAAAAAGGAAAGGGAGAAAGCAAGGGGGGAGGGAACAAAAGAAAAGAGAAAACACAGAGTAACAATTTAAATAATCAGATACACGTGAGAAACAGCCCAATCGCAACAGCATCAATGAAAATGGTAGCAATCATGAATTCTTGTGAAGTTCTCTAGATATTCGTACTAGCTTGCAATTCAGATGATGCGGTTGGGGGGTTCCTCACGTTTTCTGTAAAATACAAAAAAATAAAATATACATATAAAAAAGACAGATATCTACAGGAAGCCATGGAGATCATACTCCCGGTTTAACCCCATGGGTTCCAGTGTCTGAAGTGTATGAATCCAATAGGATTCACGCTTCTTTAGCATTTTTAAACGATTACCACCTCTGCGAGGTTGTTGTACCTGCTCAATAATTTGAAAGCGCAATTGCGCAATATTGTGCTTACAGCGGTCAAAGTGATGAGGGACGGGTAGGAGTAAATTGTTTTTTCTAATAGTGGACTTATGCTTGGAGAAGCGGTCCTTCATTCGCATGGATGTTTCACCTATATATAACAGTCCACAAGGGCACTTGAGTAAATATATGATAAAACTGCTATTGCATGTGAAAAAGCCTCGAACTGGAAAGCGCTTGCCTGTATGGGGATGCGTAAAATATTCCCCTTTAATTACACTTGAACAGTGTATACACCCTAGGCAAGGGAATGTGCCCTTTCTAGGAGTTGATAGAGTCTTCTGGCGCTTCTCAGTTTGAGCACTACCCACATCCGCCCTCACCACCATATCGCGGATATTTTTGTTACGTTTATAACACAATAATGGAGGATTTTTAAACTCCTCGATAGAGGGATAAGCCCTTGACAAAATGTTCCAATGCTTAGAAAAAATAAGTCGACACTTGTTGACCCATGGGTGGAACTTGGTAACAAATGGTATACGTGACCCCCTGGACTCCTGTTTAGGGGTCAAGGAGGTGACCCTACTCCTCTCACTATCCAGCGTGTTCTATACACTGCCCAAAGTGCACAAATCTTTGTCTCAACCACCGGGTCGGCCCATTGTGGCCTTGACTGACTCTATCTTGTCTCCACCAGCTATTTTGCTTGAAAAGGTTATGACACCCCTAACCAAAAATATGCCGTCTTTCCTGCTTGATACGAATCAATTTTTGCGTGAGGTTGGAGCCCTGGTGTTACAGGATGATGATTTACTAGTAACCTTCGATGTTTGTTCTCTGTACACTTCTATTGTTCACTGGAAGGGCATACGGTCTGTAGAGTGGCTTCTATCCTTCTCCTCTCACAGTGAAGGTGCAAAAGAATTTTTCCTGAAACTTCTTGAAATCATTTTAACTGAAAATTATTTTTTATTTCAGGACACCTACTACCAGCAGTGCTGTGGGACCGCGATGGGCTCGAATGCCGCACCGCCATATGCAAATTCATACATGTCATGGTTTGAAGACAAGTATATTTACACCAATGATCTGTTTAAAATTCATTGTATTTTTTGGCGAAGATTCGTCGATGACGTGTTTTGTGTATGGCGGGGCGGCATTCGATCCCTTCGTGCCTTTTCAGAATTTTTGAATTCAATTTGGCCCGAGCTGCAGTTTACTTTACATTATAGTGATCATGAGATAAATTTTTTAGACACCTTGGTCATTAAGGGTGCAGGTGGGTCAATTGTGACTGATTTGTATATCAAAAATACCGACAAAAATTCTCTTCTCCATTTCTCAAGCTATCATCCTCCCACAGTAAAAAAAGCATTACCCCATTCCCAATTTCAAAGGGTACGTAGGATTGTTTCCAATACTGAAGTGAAAGAAAAACGTCTTGATGAAATGTCTATGAGATTTGAGAATAGAGGATATCCCACAGCACTGCTGGATAGTGAGAGGAGTAGGGTCACCTCCTTGACCCCTAAACAGGAGTCCAGGGGGTCACGTATACCATTTGTTACCAAGTTCCACCCATGGGTCAACAAGTGTCGACTTATTTTTTCTAAGCATTGGAACATTTTGTCAAGGGCTTATCCCTCTATCGAGGAGTTTAAAAATCCTCCATTATTGTGTTATAAACGTAACAAAAATATCCGCGATATGGTGGTGAGGGCGGATGTGGGTAGTGCTCAAACTGAGAAGCGCCAGAAGACTCTATCAACTCCTAGAAAGGGCACATTCCCTTGCCTAGGGTGTATACACTGTTCAAGTGTAATTAAAGGGGAATATTTTACGCATCCCCATACAGGCAAGCGCTTTCCAGTTCGAGGCTTTTTCACATGCAATAGCAGTTTTATCATATATTTACTCAAGTCCCCTTGTGGACTGTTATATATAGGTGAAACATCCATGCGAATGAAGGACCGCTTCTCCAAGCATAAGTCCACTATTAGAAAAAACAATTTACTCCTACCCGTCCCTCATCACTTTGACCGCTGTAAGCACAATATTGCGCAATTGCGCTTTCTAATTATTGAGCAGGTACAACAACCTCGCAGAGGTGGTAATCGTTTAAAAATGCTAAAGAAGCGTGAATCCTATTGGATTCATACACTTCAGACACTGGAACCCATGGGGTTAAACCGGGAGTATGATCTCCATGGCTTCCTGTAGATATCTGTCTTTTTTATATGTATATTTTATTTTTTTGTATTTTACAGAAAACGTGAGGAACCCCCCAACCGCATCATCTGAATTGCAAGCTAGTACGAATATCTAGAGAACTTCACAAGAATTCATGATTGCTACCATTTTCATTGATGCTGTTGCGATTGGGCTGTTTCTCACGTGTATCTGATTATTTAAATTGTTACTCTGTGTTTTCTCTTTTCTTTTGTTCCCTCCCCCCTTGCTTTCTCCCTTTCCTTTTTTACCTTTTATTCCATTTTGTTTGTCTAAATTACCATGACTACATGATGTCATTTCCGCTGTGGCGGTCTATTTAAATCACCTGTATTGTATGACTTGGTTATATGCCATTGGTTTGAGAAAGGCTCGCTACAGAGCCGAAACGCGCGTCACTGAACATTTCTATGCGTGGCGAATAAAGAGAAAAAAATCTTTGAAGACAAAGTGAGTGCCGGTCTTTTCTTTCAAGTGACAATAGCTGCGTCACATCCCCAGTGTAAAGTGTGCGCATCCCAAAAATATCTGTGACATCCAGTTTACTTTTTCAATAGACGTGTCCGCTTCTGACAGTGACATTAGCTGCGCAACATCTCCAGTGTAAAGTGTGCGCATCCAAAAATGTATCTGTGACATCCAGTTTACTTTTTCAATAGATCTGAACTTCTATGATCTCTCTCAGAGCCGGCGGTGACAAAAGTGTGCGCATCCAAAAAATATCTGTTATACACAGTGTACTTTTTCAATAGACAGTGTCCGCTGCAGACAGTGACAATAGCTGTGCCACATCTCCAGTATAAAGTGTGCGCATCCAAAATATATCTCTAACATCCAGTGTACTTATTCAAATGATGGAGTCTGCTGTAGACAGTGACAATAGCTGTGCCACATCTCCAGTGTAAAATTTGCATATCCAAAAATGTATCTGTGACATCCAGTGTACTTTTTCAATAGGTGGTGTCTGCTGCGGACAATGACATTAGCTGCGCCACATCTCCAGTGTAAAGTGTGCGCATCCAAAAAATATCTGTGACATCCAGTGCACTTTTTCAATAGACGGTGTCTGCCTCTGACAGTGACATTAACTGCACCACATCTCCAGTGTAACGTGTGCACTTCCAAAAAATATCTGTGACATCCAGTGTACTTTTTCAATAGACGGTGTCTGCTTCTGACAGTGACATTAGCTTTGCCACATCTCCATTGAAAAGTGTGCGCATCCAAAAAGTATCTGTGATATCCAGTGTACTTTTTCAATAGACGTTGTCCGCTGCAGACAGTGACATTAGCTGCACCACAACTCCAGTGTAAAGTGTGCGCTTCCCAAAAATATCTGTGACATCCAGTGTACTTTATCATCAGATGGTGTCCGCTTCTGGCAGTGACATTAGCTGCGTCACATTTCCAGTATCAAGTGTGCGCATCCCAAAAATATTTGTGATATCCAGTGTACTTTTTCAATAGACGGTGTCCGCTTCTGATACTGATATTAGATGCGACTGATCTCCAGTGTAAAGTGTGCGCATCCAAAAATGTATCTGTGACATCCAGTGTACTTTTTCAATAGACAGTGTGCGCTTCTGACAGTGACATTAGCTGCGCAACATCTCCAGTGCAAAGAGTGCACATCCAAAAAATATCTGTGACATCCAGTGTACTTTTTCAATAGACGGTGTCCGCTTCTGACAGTGACATTAGCTTTGCCACATCTCCATTGCAAAGTGTGCACATCCAAAAAATATCTGTGGCATCCAATGTACTTTATCATCAGATGGTGTCCGCTTCTGACAGTAACATTAGCTGCGTCACATCTCCAGTGTAAAGAGTGCACATAGACGGTGTCCGCTTCTGATACTGATATTAGCTGCGCCAGATCGTCAGTGTAAAGTGTGCGCATCCAAAAATGTAACTGTGACATCCAGTGTACTTTTCCATTAGACAGTGTGTGCTTCTGACAGTGACATTAGCTGTGCCACATCTCTAGTGTAAAGAGTGCACATCCAAAAAATATCTGTGACATCTAGTGTACTTTTTCAATAGATGGTGTCTCCTTCAGACAGTGACATTAGCTGCGCCACATCTCCAGTATGAGGTGTGCGCATCCAAAAATGTATCTGTGACATCCAGTGTACTTTTCATTAGACATTGTCCGCTTCTGAGAATTACATTAGCTGCGCCAAATCACCAGTGTAAAGTGTGCGCATCCAAAAATGTATCTGTGACATCAAGTATACTTTTTCAATAGACGGTGTCCGCTGCGGACAGTGACATTAGCTGTGCCACATCTCCAGTGTAAAGTGTGCGCATCCAAATAATATCTGTTACATCCACTGCACATTTTCAATAGACAGTATCCACTTCTGAGAGTGACATTAGCTGCGTCACATCTCCAGTGTAAAGTGTGCGCATCCAAAAATGTATCTGTGACATCCAGTGTACTTTTTCAATAGACTGTGTCTGCTGAGGAGAGTGACATTAGCTGCTTCACATCTCCAGTGTAAAGTGTGCGCATCCAAAATGTATCTGTGACATCCAGTGAATATTTTCAATAGACCGTGTCCGCTTAGCTGCGCCACATCTCCAGTGTAACGTGTGCACATCCAAAAATGTATCTGTGTCATCCAGTGTACTTTTTAAATAGACGGTGTCTCCTTCTGGCAGTGATATTAGCTGTGCCACATCTTTAGTGTAAAGTGTGCGCATCCAAAAATGTATCCGTGACATACAGTGTACTTTTTTAATAGACGCGTCCGCTTCTGACAGTGACAATAGCTGTGTCACATATCCAGTGTAAAGTGTGCGCATCCAAAAAATATCTGTGACATCCAGTGTACTTTTTCAATAGACATCCACTGTGGACAACGACATTAGCTGTGCCACATCTTTAGTGTAAAGTGTGCGCATCCAAAAATGTATCTGTGACATCCAGTGTACTTTTTTAATAGACGGTGTCTGCTTCTGAAAGTGACATTAGCTGTGCCACATCTCCAGTGTAAATTGTGCACATCCAAAAAATATCTGTGACATCCAGTATACTTTTTCAATTGATGTGTTCGCTGAGGAGAGTGACATTAGCTGCGCCACATCTCCAGTGTAAAGTGTGCGCATCCAAAAATGTAACTGTAACATCCAGTGTTCTTTTTTAATACACGGTGTCTGCTTCTGACAGTGACAATAGCTTTGCCACATCTCCAGTGTAAAGTGTGCGCACCCAAAAAATATCTGTGACATCCAGTATACTTTTTCAATAGACTGTGTCTAGCCGACTGCCTTAATGAATACTTCTGTTCAGTTTTTACAAAAGAAAAAGAAGGAGAAGGACCTCCACTAGAAAGGATGACTAATAAATCGTTTGATGCATGTGTCTTTACAGAGGAAGATGTTCTAAGTTTGCTGTCTAAGGGTCCATTCACACGTCCTGTTTTTTTTCATCCTGAAAAACGGTCCGTTTTTTGCGGATCCGTTGTTCCTGAAAATGTTTCCGTATGTCATCCGTATGTCATCCGTTTTTTGCGGATCCGCAAAAAACGGAAACATGTATACATTTCAATAATCAAATAAAGTTGTTTGGATTTCTTTGAAAAAAAATTTAAAAAAAAAAAAAAAAAAAAAAAAAAAAAATTGGTTATGTGTTTCCAGGAACGGAATCCGCAAAAAACGGATGACATACGGAATGACATCCGAATGTCATCCGTTTTTTGCGGATCCATTGACTTTGTATTGTACCAGGATCCGATTTTTCAGGACAAGAATAGGACATGTTTTATATTTAAACGGACATGCGGAACGGAACAACGGAAACGGACAGCACACATTGTGCTGTCCGATTTTTTCCAGGACCCGTTGAAAATGAATGGGTCCAGATCTGGTCCTGATCTGTTCCTGAAAAAACGGAACAGATCAGGAAAGAAAAAACGGACGTGTGAATGGACCCTAAAGTGAAGACAAATAAGTCACGGGGGCCTGATGAGATACACCCAAAATTATTAAAAGAGCTTAGTGGTGAGCTGGCAAAACCATTAACAGATTTATTTAACCAATCATTAGTAACAGGAGTCGTCCCGGAAGATTGGAAATTGGCAAATGTCGTGCCCATTCACAAGAAAGGTAGTAGGGAGGAATCGAGCAACTATAGACCAGTGAGTCTGACATCAATAGTAGGCAAATTAATGGGAACCCTATTAAAGGATAGGATTGTGGAACATCTAAAATCCCATGGATTGCAAGATGAAAAACAACATGGGTTTACTTCAGGGAGATCATGTCAAACAAATCTTATAGATTTTTTTGACTGGGTGACTAAAATAATAGACGGTGGAGGTGCAGTAGACATCGCATATCTAGATTTTAGTAAGGTTTTTGACACTGTCCCACATAGAAGACTTATCAATAAACTGCAGTCATTGAACATGGACTTCCATACTGTTGAGTGGATTAGGCAGTGGCTGAGTGACAGACAACAGAGGGTTGTAGTCAATGGAGAACATTCAAAACAAGGTCATGTTACCAGTGGGATTCCACAGGGATCTGTACTGGGACCAATTTTGTTTAATATCTTCATAAGTGATATTGCAAAAGGCCTCGATGGTAAGGTTTGTCTTTTTGCTGATGACTTAAAGATATGTAACAGGGTTGATGTTCCTGGAGGGAAACGCCAAATGGAAAAGGATTTAGGAAAACTAGAAGAATGGTCAGAACTCTGGCAACTGAAATTTAATGTGGATAAGTGCAAGATAATGCACCTGGGGCATAAAAACCCAAGGGCAGAATATAGAATATTTGACACAGTCCTGACCTCAGTATCTGAGGAAAGGGATTTAGGAGTAATTATTTCAGAAGACTTAAAGGTGGGAAGACAATGTAATAGAGCAGCACGAAATGCCAGCAGAATGCTTGGGTGTATAGGGAGAGGTATAAGCAGTAGAAAGAGTGAAGTGCTTATGCCGCTGTACAGAACACTGGTGAGACCTCACTTGGAGTATTGTGCGCAGTATTGGAGGCCATATCTCCAGAAGTATATAGATACTCTAGAGAGAGTTCAGAGAAGAGCTCCTAAACTAGTACATGGATTGCAGGATAAAATTTACCAGGAAAGGTTATAAGACCTTAATATGTATAGCTTGGAAGAAAGACGAGACAGAGGGGATATGATAGAAACTTTTAAATACATAAAGGGAATCAACTTGGTAAAGGAGGAGAGCATATTTAAAAGAAGAAAAACTACCACAAGAGGACACAGTTTTAAATTAGAGGGGCAAAGGTTTAAAAGTAATATCAGGAAGTAATACTTTACTGAGAGAGTAGTGGATGCATGGAATAGCCTTCCTGCAGAAGTGGTAGCTGCAAATACAGTGAAGGAGTTTAAGCATGCATGGGATAGGCATAAGGCCATCCTTCATATAAGATAGGGCCAGGGACTATTCATAGGATTCAGATATATTGGGCAGACTAGATGGGCCAAATGGTTCTTATCTGCCGACACATTCTATGTTTCTATGTTTCTATGTTTCTGACAGTGACATTAGCTGTGCCAAATCTCCAGTGTAAAGTGTGCGCATCCAAAAAATATCTGTGGCATCCAGTGTACGTTTTCAATAGACTGTGTCCGCTGCGGACAGTGACATTAGCTGTGCCACATCTCCAGTGTAAAGTGTGCGCATCCAGAAAATATCTGTAACATCCTGTGTACTTTTTCAATAGATAGTTTCCGCTACTGACAGTGACATTAACAGTGCCACATCTTCAGTGAAACGTGTGCTCTTAAAACATTTATTTCTAACATACAGTTTACTTTTTACGTAGAAACTTTGGACAGTGACATTACCGGAGGTACCTCTCCTGTATAATGTTTCTTCATCCCAAATACCGGTGACATTGCCTTTAATTTTTTATTAGCCGCTGGTGACAGCATTGACATTATCTGTGGGATTATCTCCTGTGTGACGTTTTCACATCCCAAATACTTTTTTAAAAATGTTTGCGCATACATTTCCAAATCCTACGTTACTGTACGTGTGACAGACTTTCAAGCATATATAACATTTAATATGAATAATGCGATCAGTAAGGGACGGGGAAGTGGCTGTGATGCTGATGGTGCACACAGAGGCCGTGGCCCTTGGCATGTTGGAGCTGTGCTTGTTCCCAGAGCACAAGAAAAACAATCATCCACAATACCTAGCTTCATGTCCCAGTTTGCAGGGCGGCGCAGGTCACCACTCTCAAGTGTGACCAGGTGGTCGGTTGGATTGCAGCAGATAATGCTTCCAGCTTAAGCACCACCCTGTCTTCCACCAAGTTCAGTCTTAGTAGCCAAGAGTCTGCTCAACACAATCCTCACCCTGATCCTCCTTCCTCCCACCATGGAGAGTCTGGGCAAACAAGTGATCCCAGACTCGGATATTCTGAGGAGCTATTTTCTGTACTATTCCTTGATTTGGCCCTATAGCCAAGTATGCTTGAAGAGGGACAGATCTTGTGCCCTGATTCCCAAATTCTTGAGCATCCCCAGTCACAAGAAGATGAAGGTGGGGAATGGCAATTACTGTTCAGCGAGGTGGATTATGATGAGACACAGTTGCCAATAAGTCAACGGCAATTACAGTCTCAAGAGGTTGATGAAGAGGATGAGACACAGTTGTCAATCACTGAGGTTGTGGTTAGGTCAACAAGTCAGGAAGATGATCAGAGTAAAGAAGTGGAATTGGAGGAGGTGGACCATGAAGTCACTGATCCAAACTGGTAAGGTAGAAAGCCAAGCAAAGATAGCAGTACAGAGGGGGAGGCATCTGCAGCACCGCAACAGGCTGGAAGAGGCAGTGAGTGGCAAAAGGGAGAAGGCGGGCCACACCAAACAGGCCCACAACTGTTCCCCAGAGCACCCCCTTGTGGAAATCTCCCTTGCCAAGGGGTAGGCGTTCCGCAGCCTGGTGCTTTTTGAGGAAAATATGGACGACAAAAGAAAAGTAGTTTGCAACCTGTGCCGTATCAAAAATGAGCAGGGGCGTGAACACTAGCAAGCTCACCACCACCAGCAAGATCCGCCACATCCAAGCATCAGAATAAGTGGGCCGAACGCCTGGGTCCACAATCTGGGTCTGAGGGTCACACCACTGCCTCCTCATCCCCTGTGTTACATGCTGACCAATCCCCTATCAAAGACGCAGGCTCGGATGAATCCTGCCCTGAACCTGGACCTTCGCAAGCACCATCAGTGACCACATCCACTGCCGTGTCCCAGCGCAGCATACAAATGTCCTTACCCCAGGCATTTAAATGCAAGCGCAAATATCCAGTCACCCACCCACAGGCCATAGCACTAAATGTGCAACTTTCAAAATTACTGGCCCTGGAAATGTTGCCACTTAGGCTTGTGGACACTGAGGCTTTCCGCAGCCTGATGTCGGCGTCCGTCCCGCGTTACGCAGTCCCTAGCCGCCACTATTTTTCAAGGTGAGCCGTCCCCGCCTTACACCAACATGTGTCCCGTAACATCACACTTACCGTGACCAACGCAGTTACACTTAAGCCTCATTCACACATCAGTGTTTTGATCAGTGATTTCCATCAGTGATTGTGAGCCAAAACCAGGATTGCAGCCTCCACAGACATAAGGTATAAGGGAAGGAAAGATCTGCACCTGTTCTGTGTTTTGAGTCGCACCTGGTTTGGGCTCACAATCACTGATGAAAATCACTGACCAAAACACTGACGTGTGAATGAGGCATTAAAGGGAACCTGTCACCGGGATTTTGTGCATAGAGTTGAGGACATAGGTTGCTAGATGGCCGCTAGCACATCCGCAATACCCAGTGTCCATAGCTCTGTGTGCTTTTATTGTGTAAAAAAAAAAAATTTGATACCTATGCAAATTAACCTGAGATGAGTCCTGTATGTGAGATGAGTCAGGGACAGGACTCATCTCAGATTAATTTGCATATGTATGGAATTGTTTTTTTTACACAATAAAAGCACACAGAGCTAATGGGACTGGGTATTGCGGATGTGCTAGCGGCCATCTAGCAACCCATGTCCTCAGTTCTATACCCGAAATTCCGGTGACAGGTTCCCTTTAACCACCGACACATGGACAAGTGCTTTTGGCCAGGGATGCTACATTTCCCTGACCGCACACTTGGTGAACGTTTTGGAGGCCGGGAGCGAGTCGTACCCTGGGATGGCACAGGTGCTACAGACGCCAAGGATTGCGGGCACTAATTACATCAGGGTTTCCGCCACCACCTAAGTTAGTGGCTCCAACCCCCACTTCTCCTCCTCCGCCTCCTCCTCCACTTCCACCCCAAAATTATCCTCTTGCAGCACCAGTCAGCCATCAGTTGGTAGCTGGAAGCAGTGTATCACTGCAGTGGGGAAGCGTCAACAGGCTGTGCTGAAGCTGAAGCTTAGGTGACAAACAGCACACCGCCACTACTCAACCTAGAACCGGGCATGGTTATGTCTGATAATGGCCGTAACTTGATGGCAGCTTTGGAGCTCGGCAATCTCACACACATCCCATGCGACCTGCCCGTTATATGCATTTTAGACACACAGATTACTGGTTTTTCACCCTTCTCGACCTCTGCTACATAGAGAAATTCTCATCTTTCATTCCTCCTGTGGAAAGGACGAGCAAAACAGTGCAATACCAGAAGGTCCTTGTTAAAAAATTGCTCCAAAAATTTCCATCTGACAAAGCTGGCGGCAGAGTCTGTAGTTACTTGGGCAACCGAGGAGGGGAGTCAAGGGTAACACACAGCAGTTCCAACAGAGGCAGGGCAACACTCTCCAAAGCCTGTGACAGTTTCATGACACCCCTCCAGCAACCTCACCCTGATGCGTGGCCAACTGTGACAAGGAGGACATTTTTTTGGAAGATGATGAAGGAGTACATAGCAGACCTTGTCAGTGTCCTCAATGATCCCTCTGTGCCTTACAACTACTGGGTATCCAAGCTGGACAAGTGTCACGAACTGGCGCTCTACACCTTGGAGGTGCTGGCCTGCCCTGTGGCCAGCGTTTTGTCGGAGCAGGTATTTAGTGCTGCTGTTAGCATTATAACAGATCAGTGTATCCGCCTGTCAACTGAAAATGCTGACAGGTTGACTCTTATAAAAATGAACAAGGTATGGATTGACCATGACTTCTCGACTCCACCAGAGGAAAGCTGATGAACATAAAGGCACTTTAAATGTGTTGTTTATAATGTACTGAATACACAGCTTTCCCATGCACCCTTTCCACCAAAAACAAGAGTATATGGTTGAATCTTACTTTTCTCATCCTCCTCCTCCTCCTCCATCATAACAACATGCTTATTTGTCGCATATAATGCCGTTGCACATATGCCCTTCACATATAATGTTTTACAGGGTCAGCTCACCTGCAGGCCCTAACCTACAATCTTTTACAGGGTCAGCTCACCAGCAGGTCCGCACCTAAAATATTTTACAGAGTCTGCTCACCAGCAGCCCTTCACCTACAATCTTTTACAGGGTTAGCTCACCTGAATGCTTTAGCATATTATGTTTTACAGGGTCAGCTCACCATCAGGCCCACACCTAAAATCTTTTACAGGGTCAGCTCAGCTGCGGGCTCTTGCATATAATTTCTTTGATGGTCAGCTCACCAGCAGGCCCTCACCTACAATCCTTTAGAGGGTCAGCTCACCTGAAAGCCCTCGCATATAATGTTGTACAGGGTCAGCTCACCAGCAGGCCTGCACCTAAAATCTTTTACAGGGTCAGATCACCTACAGGCTCTTGTATATAATTTTTTTGTGGGCCAGCTCACCAGCAGGCCTTCACCTACAATCTTTTACAGGGTCAGCTCACCTGCAGGCTGCACCGAAAATCTTTTACAGGGTCATCTCACTTGCAGGCCCTTGCATATAATTTTATAGAGGAGGGTCAGCTCACCAGCAGGCCATCAATCATAATTTTTCAAGGGTATATGATGCCCTACTTTATGTATAATAAAGCATGTATTGGAGCCCCGGTTCCTCGTAATTTTTGGCAGCCCTTTCACACTCTCCCCTATATGTAGAGTTCCTCGCCACACTTTTGCATAATTTATCACAGTGATAGAGGGTGTTAATATTAAACTGTAGGATTATTGTAGTAAACTGGTAAGCGCAATAATACATAGAGGCGAGTGCTAAATTAATGATGTTTTGTCTTTTCACTAGATTTGGAAATATGCGATATACTATTCTTTTCTGGAAAGTTTGTTTTGTGCATCTTGACAAGAAATATTAGTAAAGCTTTTCCATCCTAAGGTTTTTTTTTACAACTCCAAGCAATCATGGCTCTTCAATCTGTTATTTGTTATCTGTGTTCTATCCTATTTCCTCAAGGTTAAATGAAGATCTTAGTTAGAGATACATGTACGACCCATATAATAGAATCAATCAATACATTCAGAGAATGCTTTGAGAAATAAATAGACTCATGAAAGGATGCTCTCAATCAACACAAATCCCAGCTACAAAACCATTACTTTAACCCTTCCTGTCAAAATGGCTACCATGCACTAAGCAAATATATAAAGGCTTCATCCACATTTAGAAATAACAGGATTCATCACTTAAATAGCAATTCCCTAGCAGAATGTTGTGTTATAATCATAGAAATGAGTAGCTTGTTAAGTCATTAATCTTATGCATCAACTTTTGAGTGGGGATCGCCATTAGCAACGGGCCACAAGTGCAGGATTTGCTCCCCTGTATATACATGCACAACTGCATATGGGTTTGAGCACTTCCTGCCTGTTTAACACCACGCCATTTTTTCATCTAACATTAGCATTTCTTTTCAGCTGTATATGTAACACAGTTCCAGTTGATAGCATATTGATTTAATATGCCAAAATGTATGATTAGCCAACCTTCCGTACCAAAAGAAGGGTACCCAGTCCTCTTTTCCTGGCTAAAACGGGACACGCATTTTGCTAATTTTTGATGTGCTCACTCTCCGAAAATATGGGACATAGTAAAATGGCAAAGAAAGTGGGCTTGGTTTCCCCCACCACTACTATTTTCATGACATATTAAATTAATCTTCTAACACAGGAAATGATGTAACTCCTTAATGTCCAAAAATACATGTGTTTCCCAGTATTCATCATGAGAACTTTTTCTGGATCAATGTAAAAATATGTCATGTTAGGATAGCTACAAATAAACTATATGGGTACAATGAAGATATGCCATAGCCTATTTATGTGATTAGGCTGTTCAATCTCTATAGACCCAGGCAAGATCTGATGTCACATTCTTAGGGCTGTTTCTCCTGTAAAAATTAGAAAATCTCTGACAGGTGTTTTTCAACTTTGAGACGTAATAAACAAGTAAATGAAATAGAAGAATAAGAAAATGTATCACCCTCTGCTATCCACATGTGAAGTAAAGAAAACCTAAACCTTTAGTGAAACCAAAGTCTGCACCTCTCATAAGCTTTGCTCAGTTTTTCCAGCATGTGGAGCATGGATGTACCGTATATACCGGCGTATAAGACGACTTTTGAGCCCTAGAAAATATTTTCTAGAGTGGGGGGTCGTCTTATACGCCGGGTATGGCGGGCGCTGCAGTGCCGTGACTAGGGCTGAAACGATTCTTCAAATAATTCGATTAAATCGAGTCAAAAAAATCCTCGATGCAGTTTCCCTGCATCGAGGAATCGTTTACATCACGTGATCACGGAGCGGGAGTGAAATTAAGCGTCTCACTCACCGCTTCCGTGTCCTCCGGAGTTCAAAGAGATGGCACCGCCCTACAGGCAGGACTTTGCGTAATTCGCAGTTGCGCACATACGTCGTCAGCACGCTGGCTAACGATGTGTCTGTGACATCACATAAGGTCCCAGTGCATGCTGGGATGAAGACGGTCTCCATGTGTCTGCGGCTGCGCCCTCCTCACTAGTGCCAGTGCCATTAGGTAATTTAAGTTAACAGCACTAGAGGCACGCCAGGGGAGGGGGGAATCGGGGGCACTCGCTGTATATTGATATTGAAAGGCAGATGGAGAGTGGTTAATGGAGGCACCACTTGGCATGTATAAAGTTATTGGTTTAGAGAGGGGTTAATGAAGGCACCTCCAAGGTGCTTTCATTAACCCCTACAAACCAATAACTTTATACATGCCATTGCCAAGGTGCTTCCATTAACCCCTCCAAACAAATAACTTTATACAAGTTATTGGTTTGGTGGGGTTAATGGAAGCACCTTGGCAATGGGCATGTATAAAGTTATTAACCCCTCCCAACCAATAACTTTATACATGCCAATTGTCAATGTGCTTCCATTAACCCCTCCAAACCAATAACTTTATACAAGTTATTGGTTTGGAGGGGTTAATGGAAGCACCTTGGCAATGGGCATGTATAAAGTTATTAACCCCTTCAAACCAATAACTTTATACATGCCCATTCAGGGATTCAGGGATGGCAGAGGTACCTAGGGATGGTGGTGGGATGCAGTAATGTACTGCTGTCTGTTGAAAAAGGGGTAGTCTTATACGGCGAGTATATCCCAAACTCTATATTTTCAGTGTAAAAGTTGGGGATCGTCTTATACGCCCAGTCGTCTTATACGCCGGCATATACGGGTACATAAAGATTACTGGATCCATACTCCACAGAGCAGATAAAACCCAATGGTACAGAACGCTCTGAGTAGCGCTGCTGCATGGTCATGGTTTGAACAAAGGTTTAGGTCCCCTTTAAATGATACCATGGTCTTTTTTGATTGTCAGCTACAGCAAACCAATGTCTACAGTTTGGTCCCTTTTTTCTAACAATGTTGTAGCACTGAAGGTTTCTCACATTATTTAATCATTAGTGTTGATCGAGCAAGCTCAGCCGAACACTAGTTCGGCTCGAGCATCGCGATGCTTGGCACATCGCGGTGTTTGGCCGAATACCGTGTGCACTCGAGCGTAATGCTCGAGTCTCCTCACCGCACGTTTGTTGGCTGCTATGCAGCCAATAAACATGCGGGTTAGTGCTGCCACTCACTGTAATGCTGTAGCCATGTTGGTTACTAGCATTACAGTGATTGGCTGGCCGGAATGCATCATCAGATGCTATAAAGCACCCGATGACATGTGGTTCGGCTCACACTTAGTCAGGGAGAGCTGTGCTGTAGAAGGGACAGATAGTGTAGGGAATTGAATAAAAAAAATTTGATAAGCAGGATTGGTGTTAGAGACCCAAAAGTCCTTTTAAGGACTATTTTTGTGTCTGACAGCAATATATATTTTTTGTGCAACTTGCGCTAAATTGGATGCGATTAGAGACTCAAAAGTCCTTTTAAGGACTATTATTGTATCTGGCAGCAACATATATTTTTAGCGCAACCTGCGCTAAATAGCTTGCAATTGTTAGGCCACTGTACACAGCGATATTATCTGCGCTACATCTCCTGTGTAACATGTGCGCAGCCTAAAAATATCTGTGACATCCAGTGTACTTTTTCCGTAGATGCTGTGGACATCAATATTATCTGCGCTACATCTCCTGTTTAACGTGTGCGCAACTGAGAGGCACAGGAGGCATGATGTAAGCTACGGGCGTGCAGCCGCCCCCCCGCCCCCAACGCCGGCTCCAGCTCCGGCCCCTGATGCAGCACGGCCAATGCTACTGAGCCGCTCCAACCCTGGCTGAGACACCGAGACATCGTTGTACCTGCCGAGCTTGTGGGGGTCTGCAGGATCCTGCTTCGCGTGGGGCGGTGTTGCTTTCTCTGCTGGGCCGGACGACGGGTGCCGGGTAGTCATCAGATACGGGAGGTTCCATCTGTTTGAGCCACTCCACCCGGGACCACACTGTGAGTGGATGCTCTCTCTGCCTCTCTGCCTCTAGGAGCACGGTTCGCCCTGAGCATTGAGAGTGGTCGCCTCACCTTTTTTTTTCTTTCTTCCCGCCTGCTGTCTCACCTGTTCGTTGCCTCGCCTGCCTGCCCGGTCTTTTGAGTTGCCCTGGAGTTGTGGGGGGCCATTGAATTGGGAACGGCCGCCCTTTTTTTTTCTTTCCGCTCCACCCGCTCACTGCTTCACCTTAAGCCGCTTTACCTGCCTGTCGTTTTGTCTGTTTCTGTTGCAGAGCCGTACTGAAGTTGCGGGGGCTATTCAACAGCGAAGTTTCGCCCTGGGTGTCATCTTGCTGCGGCTCTGCTCTGTCGCCGGATACTGTTCTGCCGCTGTCGGCATACCGTACTACCACCGTACGGCTACCACGCTGTTATTTCGCCACCTATCTCTCACCTATCCGACCCCCGAATCTCCGAGTTCCTTGGTCCATTACCCAGTGAGTAAGCGACGGCCGCTGAATAACGTAGGCGGGCCGCGCTGAAGACACAGGGAGCACCTTACTCCGAAGCTCATCGCGATCCAGGAAATTAGGAAATCAAGAACCAAGGAGACCAAGGATATGTAAGACTTTATGTTTTATTTCCCTGCATTATAAGACATCAATGACTGTTAGTTTAGAAACACAGAGACCTGTGCAATATAAACTTTGAAAAGCAAAGGGAGAGAAAAGAGAGGGGAGGAAAGAGGGGAAAGGGGAGAGGGGGAGAGGGAAAAAAGGGGGGAAAAAAAATGGCTCCAAAACCTCCCAATAGAAAGTCGGTGGGAACATCCTCACCAAAAGGCTGCACAGTGAGGACGCAGTTAGATAAATACCTCAAATCCCCACCTCCATTAAGTAAGACAAGGAGCAATCAGAAACAGACACCGCAGATGGAGGATCATGATGAAACTGAAAATCCGTTAAATAGGGCAGGAGAAAACAGGGCACTGGAAGCAGACAATCAGATGAGCAATATCGACCTCAAATTAGCAGGTATATTGGAGGCAGTAAAAACAACGAATCAATCATTAAGTACCCTGACGACGACGGTGGCGGCAGTGCAGTCGGACATTTCAGTAATTCGAGACGACCTAAACAAAATGAGGCAACGTGTAAAAGAGTGCGAAATATTGACTACAGAACTGCAAAAAGAATCTAGACAGTTAAAAAAGAGGATAGTAACAATAGAAAGCGATAATAAGGCACTGAAAGAAAAAATGGCGGATCTGGAGGACAGATCTCGGCGAGATAATCTCAAACTAGTGGGCTTCCCGGAAGGAGTAGAAAGAGACGACCCCACAGGTTTCATCCAAAAATGGCTGTCCGATAATGTAACTAATGTAACAGCCACAGGAGCAGCTGTAATACCCATAGTGGAGAGAGCACACCGTATCCCAACAAGAAAACCTCCACCAGGGTTAGCACCAAGGCCATTATTAATTAAAATGGCCTCCTCAAGAGATCGGGATTATATCCTTCGGTGGAAAAGAGAGATACAAACGGCCAAATATAATGACGCTGATATAGAGATATACCCGGACTTCTCGAAAGTTACGCAAGACAAAAGAAGAGAATATAAAGATGTCAAAAAGAGATTGATACAAGCCCAACTAAAATATTCCATGATGTATCTGGCAAAACTACGGGTCATTTACAAAGAAACAGTTCAATTCTTCTCTAACCCAATCGATGCAGTTGATTGGATGGACTCTAAGGGCATTAAATAATTTGCTTGTGCTGTTGTGGGGGGGAGCTGGGGGGGTCGACGGTGGAGGGGAGGGGGGGGATAGCCTAAAGTTAGAGACCTATGACTCACATTTTGCGACTCGCAGGTCAGTATGGAAGGGGGGTCTGGGGGGGTTGGAGGGGGGTCTTTTTTTCCACGGGGAACCATCAAGACATTGAGTATACATCGTTGGGGGTGCCCCTGTCCTTCCGCCCAGCGCTGCCCTAAAGTTAGGGGGGACTGATTAATAAAAAAAAAAAATAATAAAAAAAAAAAAAAAAAATATATATATATATATATATAAAATGACGAGAATATTGACATGGAACATTCGTGGCTTTGCGGATAAAATTAAGAGGTGTGCAGTGTTTGATTCAGTTTCTAGACATTTACCAGCAATAGTGGCCTTGTTAGAAACACACCTTAGAGGTGAAAAAGTAGCGGCGCTCGGTGGAAGGAGATGGGCTTCTCACGAATATCATTCTTGCTATTCCACATATTCTCGTGGAATTAGCGTTTATGTTCACAGACAAGTAGATTATGACCCAATAGAACAGCTAATTGATCAAGAGGGCCGGTATATCTTTCTCCACTGTCACTGGCAGGGGCAAAGGAGTATTATTGCCTTTATATATATTCCACCCCCTTTTACAACAACTGTGTTAAGCAGACTAATGGATTATATCTCAGCACGAGAGGAGTGCCCGGTGCTGGTGGTGGGCGACTTCAACTCGGTCATGGACATTAAAATAGATAGGATGTCTACTATAACTAACTATGAACCAAATCCTGGCTCAAGTACTCTACTATTCAGAATGTGCAAAGAAATGGCACTGGTTGATATATGGCGATCCCTCTATGGAAATAAGCAGGTATTTTCCTGCTTCAGTAAAACATACAAGTCCATGTCTCGAGTTGATCTGGCCCTCGCCAGTCCCGGGCTCGTCAATAGGGTCAAAAAAATGAATCATGGTAATACTGGATAGCCATAATAAGTTAAATAAAAATAGAATTTTCAAACTTAACCCCCATTGGATGATATTAATAAGGGATATTGATAAGATTAATGATGAAATTAAGCTTTTTTGGAGCGATAACGTTAACTCAACACACATTCATATTGTTTGGGACTCGCTCAAGGCATTTCTCCGGGGTACATATTCACATCAAATTAGGAAACAGAAAAACGTCTTTGCGCAAACTCAAAAAGAACTAGAAGGTAGGCTAGATCAGATAATGAACGAGACCACCCTGGCAAATACCTCAGAAAAACAACTTCAACTAAAAAAAGCGCAAGATGAATATAAACAATATTTATATAAAAAAGCACAGAATAAAATGTTCTTCTCAGGGTTAAGAACCTTTAGCGAATTTGGTAAACCAAGTAGACTGTTATCCATAATAGTTAAAAACCAAAAAGGGAGTAGCAACATCATGGGAATTAGGACAGAGGCAGGAAGCATTCTACGAGACCCCGATGATATACTAAGGGAATTTACCCAATACTTCTCGTTGTTATACCAAGCTGGGTCCCCAAATCAGGGAGAAAAAAGTGATCAATACCTGGCCAATATTAAGATTCCTGAATTTGACCAACAAGATATTGATTGGTTGAATAGACCTATCCAATTGATAGAGCTACATACCACGTTGCAATCTATTAAAGGTAATACTTCCCCAGGGCTGGACGGCTTTCCATTTGAAGTATACCGGAAACATGAAGGAATTATTCTTCCTCTAATGTTGGAGGTACTAAACGAATCATGGATAACGGGCTCCCTACCCCCCTCATGGATGGAAGCAACCATCACATTAATCCCCAAAAAAGGAAAAGACCCTCTATCAGTTACATCTTACCGCCCCATCTCTCTGTTGAACAAAGATTACAAAATCCTTGCCAAACTGTTAGCTAACAGATTAAAATCAGTTATTCACAAAGTTGTTCATGCGGACCAAACCAGGTTCATCCCCAAAAGGAACATACAGGCCAACGTAAGGAGGGCCTTTTTGAACATCCAGACGGGGGAGGGGGAGGATTGCTCCATTCTGTCCTTGGACGCGGCTAAGGCCTTCCACAGGGTGGAGTGGCCCTTCCTCTGGAGAGTGATGTCACGAGTGAAAATAGGCGAATACTTTTCCAGATGGGTTCGCATTTTGTATCAAAATCCGGTATCCAGGGTCAGAGTTAATGGTGAATATTCTGCCCCTTTCCCCCTGTCCCGGGGAACGCGTCAAGGATGCCCCCTCTCCCCCTTGCTCTTTTCGTTGTTTCTGGAACCAATGGCATGCAAAATCAGAGCAGACGGGGAAATACCGGGCTTTGGGTGCGAGGGAGAAGCCGATAAAATAAGTCTCTACGCGGACGATATGCTACTTTTCCTAGGGAAAGGGTTTAAGAATCTGCCTAGGGTCATGGAAAGCCTGGACGAATTTGGACGCCTATCTGGTTATGAGATAAACTGGGAAAAATCGAAATTCCTTCCATTAAGACGCCCGGTTCCGTCAGGTCAGAACTTTCAGGTTAGCATATTGACCCCAGCAGACTCCTTAACATATCTATGTATCCAGATAGGGACCAAACTGGAACACTATGTGAAACTAAACGTACTCCCAATAATAGATAAAGTTAAGGGAAAAATTAGAACTTGGCTAAAACTCCCCCTGTCACAAATTAATCGCATAGCCCTTATAAAAATGACGCTATTACCAATGTTATTGTATGTACTTAACGCTATCCCAATAATGATAGAAGATACATTTTTTAATAACTTAGAGACCCTTTTCAATGAATTAATATGGGGGCGCAAACGAGTTAGAATTAAGATACAATATCTGTATAAAGAAGAGGGTGGAATCTCCGTCCCTTTCCTAAAAGGATATTACGTAGCTGCACAATTAAGATGGTGTGTGAGGAATCGAAAGAACAACTGTATTCGGCTTATTTTTGGGGAGCAATGTAGACCTTGGGAGGATCTCTTTTATATCCGTTCAGTAGAATGCTTGGGTATATTTGGCAACAAGTTAGACACATGGTGTTTCATGGAGGACATATCAAGCCCCTTAATGAAATCCTACCTGATATCACATTAGGATTTATTGATAGATTTAGATATGAACAGTTACGACACGCTATACACTACACAGATAATAAGAATTATTTTAATATTGCACGGAACACTTTTTTAGATCTCTGTCAAGATATGACTTTTAACACTTCTATATCGCATATTTATGTAAAGTTAAAATATGAATACACTAAAACGATCACATTCAGAGGAGAGTCTAAATGGGAAAAAGATCTACAAAATGAGGAACCCATTTTGTGGAACACTGTTTATAAAAACATTAAAAGATCGACGGTCTCCTCCGCCCACACATGGATCCTTCTGAAAATTATACACCGCCTTTACTACACACCTGCACTATTACACACTATTTACAAAGATAGGAAACAGAACTGTTATAAATGTAACCAAAACAGAGGTGATTATAAACATCTGCTGTGGGAGTGTCCGAGGATAAAAGATTATTGGATCAAAATATTCCGGAAACTACAGGACAGCTCCCCTATGAAATATGAAGCATGTATTGAATATGTGATCCTAGGCACTCTCCCAGAGATAGATAAAAACAAAACAGAGCAGCTACTTTGGTTTCGGGGCATTGCCTCGGCTAAAATAATAATTGTTAAACATTGGGGTTCCACGAAATACCCCAACTTCCAGGAATGGATGGAATGGATGAATAGGTGTCACAACCAGACAGCTGAGAAGCTCTGACAGAAGCCTTTCAGAACCTCCTCCTTGAGTTTCTTTGTTGTGATGTTCAGTTCCTCATCTCGTTAGCCTCTCTCAGCTGTCATGTGGTTGGACTGATTGCATCCCTTTAAATTCCGCCCCATAATGCATTACAGGGCGGCTTATACTACTTCCTGGAGTGTGTGTGCATGCTGATCTTGTTTTCCAGTCTGCTACAAAGTTAAGTGCTGAACATTTATCTGTTATTTTCTGTTTGCTGGATCCCAGGTGACCCTGACTCCCTCCGTGTCTGGTGTAGGGAGCCGGTGGTCGTGTCCCCTCACTATTGTAGGGTGTTCAGGTGTTATATAGTCCAGGTACGTGGATATGCAACCATCCACCTCTGGGATCTTTGCATAGGCTGAGCAGCCAGGGAAAGTCTCAGGTCTTGTGCAGGGGTCTCCCTTTGGTTCCTTAGCTTTGGATCCAGTGAGTCATATATGCATGTTGCTTTGTCTTGTTTCCTGTACACCGTCCGTGACAATAGGGTTAAGCAATATGAATATATCCTTGCCCAAACAGCCGGGAAAAAGGCAGCCTGGTCGCGGATATGGGGTAATTGGAAATGATACCCGGTGAAGTGACGGTGGCTCCGCGGAAAAAATGGGAGGGAGGGAGGGTCAAAAGGGAGGGAGGGTTAAAAATAAGAGGGAAAATTAGTATAAGATGACATGGTGTACTAGTACATTGTTATGTGATGTTAAATTGTAAGATTGTATTTGTCTACCCTATGGAAAAAAAAAACTAAAAAAAAACGTGTGCGCATACTAAAAATATCTGTGACATCTAGTGTATTTTTTCCATAGATGCTGCAGACAGTGACATGATCTGCGCTACATCTCCTTTTTAATGTGTGCGCATACTAAAAATATCTGTGACATCCAGTGTACTTTTTCGTAGATGGTGTCCGCTGCGGACAGTTACATTACCTGCACTACATCTGCTGTATAACGTTTGTGCATCCCAAATAGCTGTGACATTCAGTAAAAAAAATTCGCCGCTGGTGACAGCGACATTACCTGCGCTACATCTCCTGTATAACGTTTGCACATCATAAATATCAGTGACATTCTCTGTAATTTTTTATTAGCTGCTGGCAACAGCAGCGACATTACCTGCACTACATCTCCTTTATAATGTTTGCACATCCCAAATAGCTGTGACATTCCCTGTCATTTTTTATTAGCCGCTGGTCACAGAGACATTACCTGCGCTAGATCTCTTGTATAACGTTTACGCATCCTAAGTATCAGTGACATACAGACTAATTTTTTTGCTGCTGGTGCCAGCGACATTACCTGCGCTACATCTCCTGTATAACATTTGCACATCCTAAATATCAGTGACATACAGTACAATTTATTTGCGCATACACTTACAAAACCTGTTCTAGTGTACGTGTGACATACTTGCAAGCATATATACCATTAAATATGCAGAAGGCGATCAGTAAGGGACGAATAAGTAGCCATGCTGCTGAAGGTGCACGCAGAGGCCATGGCTCTGGGCTCGGTGAAACTGTGCCTGCTGCCAGAGCATAAGAAACACACTCATCCATGATACCTAGCTTTATGTCCTAGCTTGCAGGGCGGCGCAGGACACCACTCTCGAAGTCAGACCATTGCAACCAGGTGGTTGGTTGGATTGCAGCAGATAATGCTTCCAGTTGGTTAAGCATCACCCTGTCTTCCAAGTCCAGTCTCAGTAGCCAAGAGTCTGGTCAACAGAATCCTCACCCTGATCCTCCTTCCTCCCACCATGGAGAGTCTTGCCAAACAAGTGATCCCACACTTGGCTATTCAGAGGAGCTCTTTTCATTGCCATTCCTTGATTTGGGTCTTTCGCCAAGCTCGCTTGAAGAGGGACATGAGGAGACCGTGTGCACCGATGCCCAAACTCTTGAGCATCCACTGTCACAAGAAGATGACGGTGGGGAACGGCAATTAGTGTTCGATGAGGTGGATGATAATGATAAAACACAGTTGCCAATAAGTCAAAGGCAATTAGTGTCTCAAGAGGTTGATTATGAGGACGAGACGAAGTCAATAAGTGAGGTTGTTGTTAGATCAACAAGTCAGGAGGATGACCAAAATGAGGAAGTGGAAGAGGAGGTGGTGGATGAATAAATCACTGACCCAACCTGGAAAGGTGGCAAGCCAAGTGAGGACAGCAGTACAGAGGGGAGGGATCCGCAGCAACGCAACGGGTTGGAAGAGGCAGTGGGGTGGCAAAAGGGAGAAAGCAGGCCACACCAAACCGGCCTGCAACTCCCCGGAGCACCCCCTTGCACCAATCTCCCTTGCCAAGGGGTAGGTGTTCCGCAGTTTGGCGCCTCTTTGTGCGGACGATAAAAGAATTGTAATTTGCAACCTGTGCCATACCAAAATGAGCAGGGGCGTGAACACTAGCAATCTCACCACCACCAGAATGATCCACCACATGGCATAAAAGCAACCTAATAGGTGGGCCATGTGTCCCGTAACATCACCGGTGCCCTGACCAACACAGTTATTGGGAAGGTCCACTTAACGACTGACGCATGGACAAGTGCTTGTGGCCAGAGATGCTACATTTCCCTGGTGGCGGCTTTGGAGCTCGACAATCTTACACACATCCCATGCCTACCCCACGTCTTAAACTTAGTGGTGCAGCGGTTTCTCAAAACCGAACAAGACAGCGCTGTTATAAGTGAGTAAAGCGGGACGCCGCAATCACGCTCACCTAAGGATTAACTGAACTGTCCCTGTACTCAGGAATTACCTTCACAGGAGCGGACAGTCACCTAGCACTTTTATCTCTACACTTCCCACAGCATATGTAAATTTTAGAGATTCTTTTTAGTATTTATGGGATCTAGTCATTTTAGTTAAGACAATACCTGTTGTTTTACTATTGTATTTGATTGTCTGACTTTAGAAATGTGCATTATATTAATTATTATTTTTTAGTGACTTTAATTATCTTTTAGTGATTTAAGCTATTTTATCAATATTATAATAAACATATGGTAGTCCATGAACTAGAGTGCCCAGTATATCTTTATTCGATTGGTTTCTCAAAACCTACCCCAATTTGCCTGAGCTACTGGTAAAGGTACGCCGCGTGTGTGCCCATTTCGAAAAGTCATCTACAGCTGCCGCCGGTCTGGCAATGCTGCAGCAGCGCTTGCAATTGCCAGCTCACCGACTGTTCTGCGACGTGAGCACGCAGTGGAACCCCACGTTCCACATTTTGGCCAGGCTTTGTGAGCAGCAGAGAGCAGTAGTGGAATACCCTCTGCAACATGGTCATTGCCTTTCCAGTCAGCTTCTGCTCTTCACAAGCGAGAAGTGGGCATGGATGTCTGACCTCTGTGAGGTTTTACACAGCTTTGAGGAATCAACACAGATGGTGAACGGCGATGCCGCTATTATCAGCGTAACCATCCCACTTCTGTGTCTACTGAAACGTTCACTGCTCACAATGAAGGCGGACGCTTTGCATGTGGAAGAGGTGGAAAAGGGGGAAGACATTACACAGGGTGATAACCAGACTACCCTCAGTTCGTCTTCTCAGTGCAAATTGGATGATGATGAGGAGGAGGAGGAGCAGGAGGAGACAGTTGCCTCCGCTACAGAGGGTAGTACCCACAGCAGGTTTATTCCATCTGTTCAGCGTGGATGGGCTGAAGAGGAGGAATAGAATGTGGAGATTGAGAGTCATCCTCCTGATGAGGACAGCGAAGTCTTGTCTGTTGGGACTCTGAAACACATGGCTGACTTCATGTTAGGTTGCCTTTCCCGGGACCCTCGCGTTATACGCATTTTGGCCGACACCGATTACTGGTTGTTTACCCTTCTCGACCCCCTTTACAAAGAGAACTTCTCATCTCTCATTCCTGTGGTGGAGGGGACTAGCAAAATGGTGCAATATCAGAAGGTCCTTGTGGAAAAATTACTAAAAAAAATTCCAGATGACAACGCTGGCAGCAGAGTATGTAGTTCCTTGGCCAACCGAGGAAAGGAGGAGACGAGGGGAACACACAGCAATTCCAACAGAGGGAAGGCAACACTCTCCAAGGCCTGAGACAGTTTCATGACACCCCGCCAGCAACCTCACCCTGATGAGTGGCCTAGTGTCACAAGGAGAGAAAAGTTTAGGAACATGGTGAAGGAGTACGTAGCAGACCGTGTCAGCATCCTCAATGATCCCTCTGTGCTTTACAACTATTGGGTGTCCAAGCTGGACGTGTGGCACAAACTGGCACTCTTCGGATTGGAGGTGCTGGCCTGCCCTGCCGCAAGCATTTTGTCAGAGCGGGTATTTAGTGCTGCTGGGGGTATAATAACTGATAAGCACATTTAAATGTCAACTGTCAAAATGATCAAGGCCTGGATTGCCCCTGAGTTCTCTACTCCACCAGAGGAAAGCAGCTGAACATAAAGGCACTTTAAATGTGGTTTTTATGGTGTATTAAATACACTGTATTCCCATGCACCCCTTCCACCACAAAAAAAGGGTATATGGTTTAATCTTCCTTTTCTCCTCCTCCTCCATCATATCAACATGCTAATTAGGCTGCCCTCACTCCTAATGTTTTAGAGGGTCAGCTCAGCAGCAGGCCCTCAACCATAATTTTTTCGATGCTCAGCAGCAGGTCCTCAACCATAATTTTTTTTGATGGTCAGATCAGTAGCAGGCCCTCAACCATAATTTTTTTGATGGTCAGATCAGCAGCAGGCACTCGCCCCTAATGTTTTAGAGAGTCAGCTCAGCAGCAGACCCTCAACCGTAATTTTTTTAATGGTCAGCTCAGCAGCAGGCCCTTGCCCATAATTTTTTCCATGGTCAGTTCAGCAGCAGGCCCTCGCTCATAATGTTTTAGAAATTCAGCTCACTAGCAGACCCTCAACCATAATATTTTCGATGGTTAGCTCAGTAGCAGGCCCTCACCCCTAATGTTTTAGATGGACAGCTCAGCAGCAGACCCTCGTCCCTAATGTTTTAGAGGGTCACCAGCAGGCCCTTGCCCCTAATGTTTTTCAGGGTCACCAGCAGGCCATCAATCATACTTTTTCAATACTTTTTCTACTTTATGTGTAATAAAGGGTGTATCGGAGTGCTGGTTCCTTGTAATTTTTGGCAGCCCTTTCACTTAGTGCATAGGCTTTATGAGTGTATGAGTCCCACTACCTAAACTATTGTACCACAATGTGAATGAGGCTCTCCTTTATGTGATATACAGGTTGTATCGGAGTGCCTCTTCCTTGTAATTTTTGGCAGCACTTGCACTTTATATACATGTAAATATGCAGGGAAGAATGTTTCCTAACAAAATTTCCTCTAAAATCGATTTTATCTTCGGTTTTGTGCGTATCAGTCTGTAAAATTGGCTTACTACTCGGACAACATTGTTCCCAGCAGCGACCTAGGAGTCCAAGATGCACCCAGACATCCTCCCCATGCTGTTCCAAAACATTTCAGTGGTGTTTCCATCAATTTCTGATCTTTTCATGTGAACCAGACACCCTCCCCTCTCCAGAGCAGGGGGTGCCTGGTTTAATGCTCGGGTTCTTCCATTGACTTCCATTGTGCTCGGGTGCACGGTAGAGCACCCGAGCATCCTGAGGTGTTCTACTTGAGCACCCGAGCACTTTGGTGCTCAATCAACACTATTAATCATATACTATTATGGTAGAAAACAGAATTGAAATAATGATCATTCAACAAGACTCGGAACAATGGGACATTCAGCTACAATGTGCTGCAATGTGTCAGAATATGGGGTTAAAATAAAGCGCAGAAGAGATTCTTTATCTCTCTGCAGCACTATCCTGCAGTTTTTCTGGAGATGCTTTTTATTTCATATAAAAGTAAAATAAAAAGCAGAAATGATAAGAAACCCAAACAAATATTATATTACAGCTATTTTTAAAGGGAACCCTTTACTAGATTTGGAGCTACTATTTCACCAGTGTATCATTATGTAGCTGGGGTTACGCATTTCAAATCCACCTCTGCATGTGTAGTGAAGCAAAGTATTATGACTTGGCTTCATTTTTGAGTATTGCACATGCACTGAATGCCACTAGAGATGAGCCCTGGAATATTTGCTGGTAAGTTACAATTTCTTACTAAACAACAGAATGCTAAACCTCAGCTGCATAACGACATACTGCTGGTTTAGTGGCTCCAAAGATAGTGACAGGTTTCCTTTAATGAATTCCAAAAGTCTGCAGAAGACGCCATCATATTATTTTAGACAAAAACTCACTGAAAAAAGGGGCCTAAACAGGTGAAAATGCTGTACAGTGTCTGGGTTTGGAGCATTTTCACCCGTTTAGACCGTTATTTTGTTGGTAACATTCTTTTGCACCTGGTAGCTTCTGTGTCACATGGTCTGTTGTGGGTGCGGCTCACAGCTTTATCCTACCTCACAGTGCATTGGTGATACCACTATGGAGGCATGTGAGAGTCTGGCTGTGAGTTGGTTTCTAGAACTGTTCAGACCCTGTTCACACACCACGGGCAGATGAGTGGTAGAACCCCATGCTTGCTGAGACACCGTGACGTGGTGCATGAGGTGCTCCGATATGTTCCTAAATGGAAGATATTGGCAAAGTTCTATGCTTTTAACATCGGCCTGAGGAATTTGCTAATATTGTCAGTTGCGTATCATTTTGGTGCATTTTTTGCAGTGATTTGATCATATTATTTTAGCACACAAATGTTATCCTATCAATAATTTATATTAAGTATTTATTCATTTTGTGACGTCATGACAGAATATGTCTAAATGTTGGATATCCAAAGGTACCATTTGTGGTATGTGTCACAATTTATACAGGAAAGGGTATTAAAACCTAGTGAGGATATATTTAGGGATATAGGTCAAGTAAAGGAAAATTTTTTAGATATACTCAGTTGAGCACAATTGATAAGGCAATTAAAAAATAAACAATATCTTCCGACAGCTTCACATGGTATGATGAATTTCATTTTGGGATGAAAAGGTAAACATAAGCTTATTTCAATTTTACATAGCAGGTTAAGGTGTACAATTAGTAAAGAAATTAGTAGCAGTACAAATAGCTAGGAAAGGGACATAGGTCCTATTACATGGGAACAATGCCATAGGATCTGGGTTAATAGTGATTATGTTTTTAGTCCTTCTTATAAAGTAACCCAGTTTATGATTTTACACCGTTTATATATGAGCTGTAGATGGATACATAAAGATTCACCAATACCCCCCGGAACCTGCCCCAGATGTGAATCTGATTATGTAGGTATTATTCGCATGTGGTGGAGATGCTCTAAAATTCAACTCTTCTGATCTAGTTTAATTGAAATTACAGGACACGGGACAATTATAGGACATATTTTTAAGTCCAAACCTGACTTTTCCACCTTCTGAGGTCTAAATTGCCTGCTATAAGTGAGTGGGTAGGGTAAATTTAATGAATTTAAATAGAGCTTTAGAAAAAGTGGGATTTGTGAAACAAAATAAAATGCATATCCTGGCTATAGAGTAGCTGAGGTCTACCTATTCAAACACAATATAACATGCCCCTCCTGTAATGAGATAGGATAGTGGGTAGAGGAAGGGAGACGAGAAGAATATATTTATGTAAAAAAAATATTTTTTTTGTTCAGTTATGCACTCTTCTGCCCTTTTGGTGATAGGGAAATGGGAGTATGGGTAGGGGTAGTAATGAATCATGGGGAAACAAATCCCAAATAAAAGGTTTATTAGAATCAGAAATAGATTTTTGGGGGAAACTTGGGATGAATTCTGAAATGGTAGTGGATTTGCTTACTTCTAATAAACCTTAATATTTTCCAATTCATTTCAGGCAAATAAAGAGAGACATCCACCAGTAAAAAATATGTGCAATTCAACTTTCTTTCCAAAAGGATTAAAAAGGCTGAGTGTTTCAAGACTGCAACATAGTCTACAATAGTCTTCACATATGCTAATCGGTCTCCATAATAGACATAGTACCCACTCAGAGGTCTCCAAGGCCTCTCATTTAGAAAAAACAATTGAGTCTGCTCTGTTCTGATAAAGGGCTTCTGACCTGGAAGAGCTCTTAGTCTAGAAAGCACTGAAAACAGAAAACTGAATTGCACATGCTTTTCACATGGGAATCTCTCTCTTGATTTGCATGAAATAAGTTGCAAAATATTTGGGATTGTTAGAGTCCAAATTTCTTTGGAAAATTCTAAATGAATTTCACATTGATAACGTTGATTTGCTAATTTCTAGTATGTATAGTTATACATACCTCTTTGTGTTTAACAGACCAACTTTCCCTAATTTTATTACCGACTATGGGAGAGATTTATCAAAACTGGTGCAAAGGAAAACTGTAGAGATGAGCAAAGTTTTCAAAAACTTGATTCAGACGCTTCACCCAATGTTTCCCCAAAAATTTGCTTAGTTTCGAATAAATTTGGCACAAAGCATATTAAATCAGCTATATCCTGACCTGCAGGGAGAGTTTATCCTAGTGTATATCACATTTGAATTGCAGCAACATGCTTAGTTAGTCCTTTCTGGTAGTGAAACAGTTACTGTGTCAGTTACAGGTCAAAAAATAAAGAACAGGTGCAGATCTTTTCATGATACTTTAACTGAGAGTAGAATTGCCTCCTGATTTTGGCTCACCATACAGTAACTGCTGGAATGAACTGACTAAATAACTAAAGTGGGAACTCAGCCTCACACGTCAATGTTAGCGCCAGGTATAATGTACAGATGTAGCAAGGCTAAACTTGATGTTTAACGTGTTAAATAAAGAATGGCAAGAAAAAGATAACTAACTTTTCAAAGGATTTCAGTGGCTTTGGTTTAACCAAGATAACACTGTGACATGTGTTATCAGAGTCAAGTATAGCTCAGCTGCATCTGTACTTAACCGTACAGTGGTCCAAGATTCTAATATAGTGGTCAAGAGCTGTCTCATTTTATACTGTCTGATGCTTCCACATATATTGATAGATAATCTATTTTGATAGCCACTGATACAAGTAGTGACCCCATGACAGAGTGGACAGGGTCTAGGCAGTAAGTTTGTGTTGACTTCACTGTTCACTGATTTCCCTTTTATCTGATCCGTCAGAAGAACAAACCACAAAAAAATGGATCATGTCTATTGAGCATCCGCCTTCACATGGTCAGTATTTGGACAATAATTGATCAGTATTGTTAAGGCCAAAAAAAGCAGTGGGTCCAAAACAGTGATCACACATGATGGGAAAATTTGCATGTCTTCTGGGTTTTGGTCCCACTCCTGCTTTTGGTTTCCAAATCATGATCAAATCCTGATGCAAAATACTGACCGTGTGATAGAGGCCTCATGCTCAATTTCCATGAGTTTTGGCCATTTGCCTCGGAATATGGAATACGGTTTTGTTCAGATGGAAAAGAAATCCTACATGCCAGACTTTAATGGCCTCTATTACTGACCATAGAGGCCTTATGGATGCTCCAAAGACATGATCCGTTGCATTTTTCATTTTCCAGTTCTTCTGACAGGTCAGAAGGGTAAAATAAGCAGTGATGTAAACAAGGCCAAACAGGGACACTAGTGGCCTCATCACAGAGTGAGGGTGGCAACAGCGAGAGGAGTCAAAATAGTGGCCCAGTCATAGAGCTGTTCAGGTGGCAACAGCAAGAGGAGTCAATATAGTGGCCCAGTCACAGTGGTGAGAGTGGCAACAGCATGAGGAGTCAACTTAGTGGCCCAGTCACAGAGTGAGGACGGTGGCAACAGGGAGAGGAGTCAACATAATGGACCAGTCTCAGAGTGGGGAGGGTGACAACAGCATGAGGAATCAACATATTGGCCCGGTCACAGAGAGGTGAGCAACAGCAGTGGCAGTAGCAGCACAAGATGTAAGAGAAGATGGCAGCAGAGACAGCAGGTGTGTGATATCAGGTGGGTGGCAGCATCAGAATAGCTGAAGCACGTGGCCAGACGTAACGGGCCATTTTTAAGTTCTGGTGTGGCAGCACACTGCAATCAGAAAATTACTGCTGGAATTATCTTGTCTGATGCATCAGGCACTCTACATTTTGTGTTGAAAGGCTAGTTCTCTTTGGGGTAACTATTCTCCCTGCCACACTAAACACCTGCTCTGATGCCATACTACTGGCTGGGTAGGAAAACTTACCCATGGAAAATTCAGCCGGTTGTGGCCACAATTGCAGTTTGGCTGCTCAGTAGTCCAGGGAATCTTGGATCTGGGGTGACAGGGTGCAGTCCAAGAATAACTCCACCTGCTGGTTAATTTTCTGCTCCATGTCCTGCTGCTGTTGGGTGGTTGCTTCAGTAGGCAGTTAAAAAAAGTGCACTTTGCTGTTGATGAAACTGGTGCTGCTCCTACCCTCCCTCACCTCTCACCAGCAGTTATGGCAGTCGAGTGTGAGCACAGGGGGTCCCAACGGTCAGACCTTTGTGAGGATGGGCGATGACACACATAGGCAGTGACCAACCAACTATATAGGATGTCTCGATAGTAGTTGAGTTTATCATCCCTCTAAGCAGGTGTAAAAAAAGGCTTCCATGTTGGCCCGGTAGCAAGGGTCTAATATCGTGGAGAGTCAGTAGTCATCCCTTTGCCAAATGGCTGTCATTACGCAAGAGACTAAGCATGCATCTTGCCACTGCATACTGCCACAATGTGTTGGGGGTGATCTCTCTGGTCTTTCTCATCACCCTTAAGCTCCTCATGCTCCTTCTGTTCACTCCTGTTGCTTGGGCAGATATATCACCCATTTATGTATACAATTCCTGGGAATTAATGTCCTCCTAGGACTAAGGTGGCCGTGAAATGTAGCCACCGTGTCTCCTGTCCCCTTGCCAGACAGATTTATCAATATCTGCTCCAGGATGTGAAGGAGTGGAATGGTATCATTCATCCTGTAGTCCTGGCAACTGACAAATAAAGGGGCCTCCTCAAAGGGCTTGAGCAAATGGCAGGTGTCATGCATAAGCTGCAACTGGATAACGCCAAAGTTACACAGGGGAGTACCCCTGTCCGCCTGCATCATCTAGAAATTGTTCATGGCCTTCCTCTGCTCATATAGTCGGTCCAACATATGGAAGGTGGAGTTTCAATGGGTGGAAACATCACATATGACAAAATGTTGGGGAACAATATTCTGCCTTTGCAGGTCAAGTAGGGTGTGTTTTGCAGTGTAAGAGTGGCTGAAGTGAATGCACAGTTTCCTGGCCATTCTCAAGACATCTTACAGTGGAGGCTGAGGAAAAGGTGAAGGATGAGGAGCTAGAGGAGGACATTTGCGCCACAATTAAAACAGGAGAACACAGAGGTGGCATTGCCGTCACCTGGTCAAGTTACTTGTGTGCCCGAACATGAACCACATTTGCCCAGTGGACCGTAAAGGACATAATTGTCCTTGACCATAGTTACAATTCCACATGTTGGTGCTGCCATGAATTATGCCAGACACCGACAGGCTCAAGGACTGGCCCACCTTCTGCTGTATGTATGTGTACAGGACTGGTGCAGCTTTTTTAGAGAATTCTCCACCTTGGCTTGGCACAAGCCATCAGTTCTCTAAAATATGTGAATTCAACCACATGGAAAAAGAGGGACTGTAGTAACAGCAACTTGGCCAGGGGCATCTTCAGTTTCTGCGCTGCTGGATGAGTGCACACATACTGTTGTCTTTTTGCAATTGCCTCGGTGATTGATTTCTGGTGAAACATGACGAGGGGTAGGAGGAGCAGGAGCATCAGGACCAGTAGATGATGGAAAGGAAACACAGCTCTCTTCTGCTGAGGTGGTGCAGCCTTGATTGTTGGAGAAGGGGTGAGAGCCATTGGGAAATGTGTCAGGCTTTTACACGGTTTTCGCAGGCTATTTTTTGGAGACGCTTCATGTGTTGACATTAGCACCCTGGCCATGCTTCATCTCCTGCCTACAGATCCTACAATATCGTCCTTCGTCGACTTGATGAAAAATTCCCACACCGGCAAGTATAACATTGTACACCCACCACTACGAGATGACTGCCTACTGCTGCCTCTATGAAGCCAAGCATCACTAGTTTTTTTCTGGACAAGTAGGCTCCTGAGTAGCAGACTGCCTACCCCAGGCAGGTTTGGCTCCTTATCTTACACTGCTGCCACCCTGCTGGCTCATAGCCACACTTACACCCTGCTGGCTCAGCCACACGCTGCCACCTTGCCACTTGCCACAAGCTGACACCCTCACCCCCTGATGATGAAGCCCCCTCTTCAGTCAGCCCCCATCCACTGCTGTCTGCTTGTAACTTATGTCACACTCACCAGTCTCATGACCGCATACCTGATTGCTCGCAACACCCCTCCCACGCGACTCTCTTTGTCTATACTTGCATGCCTACAGGAGGAAGCAGCGAACCTCTCTTCCAAATCTGGGCTGGGCAGTAGCCGCTGACTGTCCTCAATTATTTCTACCCCAGTGAAAAGCAGAGCAGAGCTTGGCTAAAGGAGCAGCAAAGGAAAGAGGCAGATTCAGGACAGGTGAGGGCACAGAGCTTGTTCCTAAGCCATGCCAACTAAGTGTGATGTCATAAGAACCCACAGACTCCTGGCTGTGGGTGTCTGATGTCAGTTGAGATGATGTTAAAGACAACCATTCAAGGACAGCGGGATTGGTAGTCAAAACATAACCGCTGGATGCCAGTGGCAGAGCTTGTTCTCCTAAACTGAAAAATTTGGTCGCCAAATTTAAAATACATATAATAATTAAAAAGACTTGGAGGAGAATGCAGCACCACATACCTCTTACATCCAGGGACATCTCCTGTCATGTAGACCTTCTCTTTCCCCATCCTGGTGTCCCGACAGTGTCATCCTGATGCTACTCCAAATACTATAGTGCGGAAAAATAGTGATACTAATAGACATAATTGGGGTCATTTATCAAACTGGTGTAAAGTAGAATTGGATTTGCAAAAGAGCTTTCACAAATGAAATGGTGGAATCTGATTGGCTACAATGGGCAATAGTGTTGAGAGCGAATATTCAAATAGCGAATTTTTATCACGAATATCGCCACTTCCAGAATTTGCTAATATTTAGAATATAGTGCTATGTATTCATTGTATCAAATATTCAGCATTTTTTTCCATCTGAACACATGATTCCTTTCTGCTTCTTGCTTGTATGCCAATGAGGAGGAAGCAATGTCAAGTTCACAACAATACTTAGTGCACCAATCAGTAATCTGTAGTCAGACCCGCTAAAATGTGAAGTTGCACGTAGTGCGAAAAAATATTCTAATCACTGCCGATTAGCGCAATTGCAAATATATTTCAGCACTTGACTCTATCTGCATATAAAGCTATTGTAATATTCTGCCGTGCCAAACCATTTGCTCCAGTCTCATAAGAAAATCATGAAACTTCTAGCAGCTTGAAAAATGTAGCCAAAGTGACCCACGCTTGTATTTCGCGTTACGAATTCGCATTACGCAATTTTTACATTGCTGATTTTTCGCATTCAATAAAATAATCTAAAATTCTCAAATTTGCAAATATAGGACGAATATTCTGCAAAATATTTGTGAAATATCGCAAATTCGAATATAGCCCCTCCGCTCATCACTAATGGGCAACTAAGCCAGTTATACTTTACACCAGTTTGATAAATTACCCCAAATGTCTCTATAGTGTCTACAGCAGTTATAATGTCCCTTAGAGTGCCCCCAGTAATAACTATATTGTGCTCCAGGTAATAATCCCTGTATAGTGTCCCCATAAATAATAGAATTGCCCCTACAGTGACTCCCCAATAGCAACGCCCCCATATAGTACTTTCGCCCACACTGCCCCCACATAGTAATCCCCCCATAGTAATTTGCCCCACACACAGTAATTTTCCCCACACTGCCCACACAGTAATTTTCCCCACATAGTAATTTGCCCCACACTGCCCCCACATAGTAATTTCCACCACATTGCCCCCACACAGTAATTTATCCCACACTTCCCCATATAGTAATTTTTCCCACACTGCCCCCACATAGTAATTTGCCCCAACACTGCCCACATATAGTAATTTCCCCCACACTGCCCCACATAATAATTTTTCCCACACTGCCCCCACATAGTAATTTGCCCCAACACTGCCCACATATAGTAATTTCTCCCACACTGCTCCATATAGTAATTTTCCCCACACTGCCCCACATAGTAATTTGTCCCTACATAGTAATTTACCCCACACTGCCCTAACACAGTAGTTTCCCCCACACTGCCCCACATAGTAATTTGACCCCACATAGTAATTTACCCCACACTGCCCTAACACAGTAGTTTCCCCCACACTGCCCCACATAGTAATTTGCCCTCCACATAGTAATTTTCCCGCACATAGTAATCCCCCATAATAATTTTCCCCCACATAGTATTTGCCCCATAGAGAAGCCCTAATATAGTAATTTCCCCCAATGTACTCAATGTCTCTTCACAAATATGTCCTCATGTGTGTCCCCACCCCGTGTCCCCCAAAGTATCCACATAAAAAAAGAAAAACATTTTAAAAATTAAAAGCTAAATACTCACCTATGTAGAGAGCAGGCATGCACACGTCACAGTGCTGCGTCCCGCCTGCGCCGGGATTTCGCTACCGCATAGGCCTCAGGACTACTTGGCCTGAAGCCTATGTCGGTGATCGACGGTGGGGCAATGAACTATGCACTCCTGTGCCCCTCCACAGTATGTGGGCATTCGGGTCGCCGTTGGGCCCCCCAGCGGTGCTGGGCCTTTGGCTGCCGACCAGAACGCCCCTATTGTAATCCGCCATTGGGCATACTGTACAGTAACTGTATAACTGTATAACACCCCAATTTCAGAATCAAGGTCTAATTGAATTGCTTATATATGAAACAAGGTGGACACCCCAATAACAGTACAAATAGCTTATTCACCTCAATTTGACAGTCAAAGCATAATATAATTGATTATCTATTTAACAAGGTGGACACGCCAATAACAGTAAAAATAGACAGCTTATTAACCACCTCCGGACCGCCTAACGCGCCGATGCGTCCGGAAGGTGGTTGCTTTTCTCCTCCTGGACGCATCGGCGCGTCATCTCGCGAGACGCGAGATTTCCTGTGAACGCGCGCACACAGGCGCGCGCGCTCACAGGAACGGAAGGTAAGCGAGTGGATCTCCAGCCTGCCAGCGGCGATCGCTCGCTGGCAGGCTGGAGATCCGAATTTTTTAACCCCTAACAGGTATATTAGACGCTGTTTTCATAACAGCGTCTAATATACCTCCTACCTGGTCCTCTGGTGGTCCCTTTTGTTAGGATCGACCACCAGAGGACTCAGGTAGGTCAGTACAGTCCCACCAAACACCACACCACACTACACTACACTACACCCCCCCCCCCCCCGGTCACTTATTAACCCCTTATAAACCCCTGATCACCCCATATAAACTCCCTGATCACCCCCCTGTCATTGATCACCGCCCTGTCATTGATCACCCCCCTGTCAGGCTCCGTTCAGACGTCCGCATGATTTTTACGGATCCGATCCATGTATCCATGGATCCGTAAAAATCATGCGGACGTCTGAATGGAGCCTTACAGGGGGGGTGATCAGTGACAGGGGGGTGATCACCCTGATTACCCTGATCACCCCCTGTCATTGATAACCCCCCTGTAAGGCTCCATTCAGACGTCCGCATGCGTTCTGTGGATCCGATCCATGTATCCATGGATCCGTAAAAAATCATGCGGACGTCTGAATGGAGCCTTACAGGGGGGGTGATTACCCTGATCACCCCCTGTCATTGATAACCCCCCTGTAAGGCTCCATTCAGACGTCCGCATGCGTTCTGTGGATCCGATCCATGTATCCATGTATCCGTAAAAAATCATGCGGATGTCTGAATGGAGCCTTACAGGGGGGGGTGATCACCCTGATTACCCTGATCACCCCCTGTCATTGATAACCCCCCTGTAAGGCTCCATTCAGACGTCCGCATGCGTTTTGTGGATCCGATCCATGTATCCATGGATCCGTAAAAAATCATGCGGATGTCTGAATGGAGCCTTACAGGGGGGGTGATCAGTGACAGGGGGGTGATCACCCTGATTACCCTGATCACCCCCTGTCATTGATAACCCCCCTGTAAGGCTCCATTCAGACGTCTGCATGCGTTCTGTGGATCCGATCCATGTATCCATGGATCCGTAAAAATCATGCGGACGTCTGAATGGAGCCTTACAGGGGGGGTGATCAGTGACAGGGGGGTGATTACCCTGATCACCCCCTGTCATTGATAACCCCCCTGTAAGGCTCCATTCAGACGTCCGCATGCGTTTTGTGGATCCGATCCATGTATCCATGGATCCGTAAAAAATCATGCGGATGTCTGAATGGAGCCTTACAGGGGGGGTGATCAGTGACAGGGGGGTGATCACCCTGATTACCCTGATCACCCCCTGTCATTGATAACCCCCCTGTAAGGCTCCATTCAGACGTCCGCATGCGTTCTGTGGATCCGATCCATGTATCCATGGATCCGTAAAAATCATGCGGACGTCTGAATGGAGCCTTACAGGGGGGGTGATCAGTGACAGGGGGGTGATTACCCTGATCACCCCCTGTCATTGATAACCCCCCTGTAAGGCTCCATTCAGACGTCAGCATGCGTTTTGTGGATCCGATCCATGTATCCATGGATCCGTAAAAAATCATGCGGATGTCTGAATGGAGCCTTACAGGGGGGGTGATCAGTGACAGGGGGGTGATCACCCTGATTACCCTGATCACCCCCTGTCATTGATAACCCCCCTGTAAGGCTCCATTCAGACGTCCGCATGCGTTTTGTGGATCCGATCCATGTATCCATGGATCCGTAAAAAATCATGCGGATGTCTGAATGGAGCCTTACAGGGGGGGTGATCAGTGACAGGGGGGTGATCACCCTGATTACCCTGATCACCCCCTGTCATTGATAACCCCCCTGTAAGGCTCCATTCAGACGTCCGCATGCGTTCTGTGGATCCGATCCATGTATCCATGGATCCGTAAAAATCATGCGGACGTCTGAATGGAGCCTTACAGGGGGGGTGATCAGTGACAGGGGGGTGATTACCCTGATCACCCCCTGTCATTGATAACCCCCCTGTAAGGCTCCATTCAGACGTCCGCATGCGTTTTGTGGATCCGATCCATGTATCCATGGATCCGTAAAAAATCATGCGGATGTCTGAATGGAGCCTTACAGGGGGGGTGATCAGTGACAGGGGGGTGATCACCCTGATTACCCTGATCACCCCCTGTCATTGATAACCCCCCTGTAAGGCTCCATTCAGACGTCCGCATGCGTTCTGTGGATCCGATCCATGTATCCATGGATCCGTAAAAATCATGCGGACGTCTGAATGGAGCCTTACAGGGGGGGTGATCAGTGACAGGGGGGTGATTACCCTGATCACCCCCTGTCATTGATAACCCCCCTGTAAGGCTCCATTCAGACGTCCGCATGCGTTCTGTGGATCCGATCCATATCCATGGATCCGTAAAAAATCATGCGGATGTCTGAATGGAGCCTTACAGGGGGGGTGATCAATGACAGGGGGGTGATCAGGGAGTCTATATGGGTGATCACCCCCCTGTCATTGATCACTCCCCCCCTGGTAAGGCTCCATTCAGCCATTTTTTTTGGCACAAGTTAGCGGAAATTTTTTGTTTGTTTTTGTTTTCGTTTTTTCTTACAAAGTCTCATATTCCACTAACTTGTGTCAAAAAATAAAATCTCACATGGACGCACCATACCCCTCACGGAATCCAAATGCGTAAACATTTTTAGACATTTATATTCCAGACTTCTTCTCACGCTTTAGGGCCCCTAAAAAGCCAGGGCAGTATAAATACCCCACATGTGACCCCATTTCGGAAAGAAGACACCCCAAGGTATTCCGTGAGGGGCATATTGAGTCCATGAAAGATTGAAATTTTTGTCCTAAGTTAGCGGAAAGTGAGACTTTGTGAGAAAAAAAACAAAAAAAATCAATATCCGCTAACTTATGCAAAAAAAAAAAAATTCTAGGAACTCGCCATGCCCCTCATTGAATACCTCGGGGTGTCTTCTTTCCAAAGTGGGGTCACATGTGGGGTATTTATACTGCCCTGGCTTTTTAGGGGCCCGAAAGTGTGAGAAGAAGTCTGGGATCCAAATGTCTAAAAATGCCCTCCTAAAAGGAATTTGGGCCCCTTTGCGCATCTAGGCTGCAAAAAAGTGTCACACATCTGGTATCGCCGTACTCAGGAGAAGTTGGGCAATGTGTTTTGGGGTGTCATTTTACATATACCCATGCTGGGTGAGAGAAATATCTTGGTCAAATGCCAACTTTGTATAAAAAAAATGGGAAAAGTTGTCTTTTGCCAAGATATTTCTCTCACCCAGCATGGGTATATGTAAAATGACACCCCAAAACACATTCCCCAACTTCTCCTGAGTACGGCGATACCAGATGTGTGACACTTTTTTGCAGCCAAGGTGGGCAAAGGGGCACCTTTCAGATTTCGCAGGCCATTTTTTACACATTTTGATTTCAAGGTACTTCTTACACATTTGGGCCCCTAAATTGCCAGGGCAGTATAACTACGCCACAAGTGACCCCATTTTGGAAAGAAGACACCCCAAGGTATTCCGTGGGGGGCACGGCGAGTTCCTAGAATTTTTTATTTTTTGTCACAATTTAGCGGAAAATGATGATTTTTCTTTTTTTTTTTCTTTTTTCCTTACAAAGTCTCATATTCCACTAACTTGCGACAAAAAATAAAAAATTCTAGGAACTCGCCATGCCCCTCACGGAATACCTTGGGGTGTCTTCTTTCCAAAATGGGGTCACTTGTGGCGTAGTTATACTGCCCTGGCAATTTAGGGGCCCTAATGTGTGAGAAGAACTTTGCAATCAAAATGTGTAAAAAATGCCCTGCAAAATCCGAAAGGTGCACTTTGGAATATGTGCCCCTTTGCCCACCTTGGCAGCAAAAAAGTGTCACACATCTGGTATCGCCGTACTCAGGAGAAGTTGGGCAATGTGTTTTGGGGTGTCATTTTACATATACCCATGCTGGGTGAGAAAAATATCTTGGTCAAATGCCAACTTTGTATAAAAAAATTGGAAAAGTTGTCTTTTGCCAAGATATTTCTCTCACCCAGCATGGGTATATGTAAAATGACAGCCCAAAACACATTCCCCAACTTCTCCTGAGTACGGCGATACCAGATGTGTGACACTTTTTTGATGCCAAGGTGGGCAAAGGGGCACATATTCCAAAGTGCACCTTTCGGATTTCACCGGTCATTTTTTACACATTTTGATTGCAAAGTACTTCTCACACATTTGGGCCCCTAAATTGCCAGGGCAGTATAACTACGCCACAAGTGACCCCATTTTGGAAAGAAGACACCCCATGGTATTCCGTGAGGGGCATGGCGAGTTCCTAGAATTTTTTATTTTTTGTCGCAAGTTAGTGGAATATGAGACTTTGTAAGGAAAAAAGAGAAAAAAAAAAAAATCATCATTTTCCGCTAACTTGTGACAAAAAATAAAAAATTCTAGGAACTCGCAGTGCCCCTCACGGAATACCTTAGGGTGTCTTCTTTCCAAAATGGGGTCACTTGTGGCGTAGTTATACTGCCCTGGCAATTTAGGGGCCCAAATGTGTGAGAAGTACCTTGCAATCAAAATGTGTAAAAAATGGCCTGTAAAATCCGAAAGGTGCACTTTGGAATATGTGCCCCTTTGCCCACCTTGGCAGCAAAAAAGTGTGACACATCTGGTATCGCCGTACTCAGGAGAAGTTGGGCAATGTGTTTTGGGGTGTCATTTTACATATACCCATGCTGGGTGAGAAAAATATCTTGGTCAAATGCCAACTTTGTATAAAAAAATGGGAAAAGTTGTCTTTTGCCAAGATATTTCTCTCACCCAGCATGGGTATATGTAAAATGACACCCCAAAACACATTCCCCAACTTCTCCTGAGTACGGCGATACCACATGTGTGACACTTTTTTGCTGCCAAGGTGGGCAAAGGGGCGCATATTCCAAAGTGCACCTTTCGGATTTCACCGGTCATTTCTTACACATTTTGATTGCAAAGTTCTTCTCACACATTTGGGCCCCTAAATTGCCAGGGCAGTATAACTACCCCACAAGTGACCCCATTTTGGAAAGAAGACACCCCAAGGTATTCTGTGAGGGGCATGGTGAGTTCCTAGAATTTTTTTTTTTTTGTCGCAAGTTAGTGGAATATGAGACTTTGTAAGAAAAAATAAAAATAAAAAATCATCATCATTTTCCGCTAACTTGTGACAAAAAATAAAAAGTTCTATGAACTCACTATGCCCATCAGCGAATACCTTAGGGTGTCTACTTTCCGAAATGGGGTCATTTGTGGGGTTTTTCTACTGTTTGGGCATTGTAGAACCTCAGGAAACATGACAGGTGCTCAGAAAATCAGAGCCGTTTCAAAAAGCGGAAATTCACATTTTTGTACCATAGTTTGTAAATGCTATAACTTTTACCCAAACCATTTTTTTTTTGCCCAAACATTTTTTTTTTATCAAAGACATGTAGAACTATAAATTTAGCGAAAAATTTATATATGGATGTCGTTTTTTTTGCAAAATTTCACAGCTGAAAGTGAAAAATGTCATTTTTTTGCAAAAAAATCGTTACATTTTGATTAATAACAAAAAAAGTAAAAATGTCAGCAGCAATAAAATACCACCAAATGAAAGCTCCATTAGTGAGAAGAAAAGGAGGTAAAATTCATTTGGGTGGTAAGTTGCATGACCGAGCGATAAACGGTGAAAGTAGTGTAGTGCCGAAGTGTAAAAAGTGGCCTGGTCATGAAGGGGGTTTCACCTAGCGGGGCTGAAGTGGTTAACCAAGATATGACAATCAATGGCTAATGGAATTGCTTATCTATGAAACAAGGTGGGCACCCAAATAGTAAAAATAGTATATTCACCCCCAATTTGAGAATCAAGGCCTAATAGAGTTGTTTATCTATTAAACAAGGTGGGCCCTGCAATAACAGTAAAAATAGCTCATTCACCCCAAGTTGACAACCAAGGCCTATCGGAATTGCTTATCTATGAAACAAGGTGGGCACCCCAATAACAGTAAAATTGCACATGTTATTCCCCCCTAATTAGACAATCAAGGGGTAATAGTATTCCTTATGTATGGAACAAGGTGGGCATCCAAATAACAGTAAAAATAGCTTATTCACCCCAATTTGAGAATCAAGGCTTAATGGAGTTGCTTTTCTAATAAACATGGTGGGCACCGCAATAACAATAAAAATAGCTTATACACCCCAATTTGAGAATCAAGGCCTAACAGAATTTATTACCTATTTAATAAGGTGGACACATAATAACAGTAGTATTAGACAGCTTATTCACCCTAATTTGAGAATCAAGGCTAATAGAATTGCTTATCTATTAAACAAGGTGTGCACCCCAATAAATGTTAAATTGCACAACTTATTCACCCCAATTTGAGATTCAATGCCTAATAGAATTGCTTATCTATTAAACAAGGAGGTACCCCCAATAAATGTTAAATTAGACAGGTTATTCACCTCAATTTGAGAATCAAGGCCTAATGGAATTGCTTATTTATTAAACAAGTTGTATACTGTTCAGTTAGATCAGTGCCCTACACAGGGATTGATGCAAAGTGGGCTGTCTCCTATGGCTCCCTTCAGCTTCTGATTATAGAGCCTGAACTGTCCCTGAACTGTCCCTGCAGTCTTTCTATGCTCACCCTACAGTGTTTAAAAACTCTCCCTACGATCTCCCTACTTGGTTGCTGAACTGTCCCTATCCAATATTCCACAATTAAAGTCTTCTTGAACACTGTCCATAGCACTTTGAGGCTTTTATAGGGCTGTGACATCACAGGGGCTGGCTAGCTCCTGATTGGCTGTCTGCATGGCGTTATAGGTGATCTTGTGTTCTCGGGTTTCTTACTTTACTTTCACGTTGTAACATGTCTAGCAGCCATTTTAGGAAAAAAAGTATTTGCACTTAAATGGATGAGGTTAGTATGATTAAATTTTATTTATTTTTATCAACCCCTCAAAGGCCTTAATATTGATCATAGATGGTGCAGTCAGCGATGAATGTGGCATCTGAGGGGTCCAATGATGGGGGACAGCACAATCGCCGTTCCCTGTCATTGCACTTGCTATTTACAAAGAAATGTGCTCCATGACAAAGTAATTAGTCACAAAGCAAATTTTTTTGTAAAATTCTGCAAATCAGCTGGATCACATTCGAAAACATAATCTAAAACATTTCAGATACAAAGAAATAAATACAAAAAACTACTTAAATTTCCCCATGATGTAATAGTTCCCTATTAACATCATGTATCTTTGTTTTTAACGTAAGCATTGCTGGCTCTTTTAATTCAGTGCTTATTTCCAAAGGTCAACGGAACTCCCTTAGGGCTTGAAGAGTTAAATATATTTTAATAGTTGCTTTTCTGTGATGCTATCCTTTCATTGCTTTTTAGCCAGACTTTTAAGGACTAAAAAACCTTTATCAGTTCTCTGCTTGTTACATTATTTAGATTCAGAACAAAACACAGCATGCTCTCTGCTGCCTATTACTGCAGTCTACTGATTCTTTTAAGCTTCTAGGCTGTATTTGGTCATCATCAGTAGAGACGGTACGGTAGTTATTATTTTCCATATTTCTTAGGAATCTCATGAAAAGACGTTCTTCTTCAGCACTGATTGATGACCACAACAGAAGTGCAAAATCTATAAGTAAAAGGTGTAAATTTCTGCTTTCCAGATCAGAGACTTATTTGAACCTAAATCTAGTTGTATTTTTTCTAAACAGCATGTTCCGCTTACACACTGAGCAAGAATAATATAGCCGGCTTTTTGTAAATCTCATGCTATGCTTTTGGTAAGAGAGAAAGTTTCTTTATCCTTGTTGTTTCTGGAAACACAAAATAAGCCATACCGAATTATTACATTCGTTGGCAATAAACTCAAAATTGTTCTTCAACATCTTCATTAAAATCCAATTTGCCTAAATATGTTAAACAGCGTTTCACTGTGATTTTAATGTCTCAGTTTGTTGTATATGTTGTTATACTAGAGATTTAGCGTCAGATCAATGATTCAAGGTTAGAACAATTTCAACTTTTTCCTTACCCATTGTGAAATGAAACAGTGAATCAGTGTATGGTAGAGCAAATTATTGGCTGTTGCATTATTTGCCTACTTTTACCTTTCTTAGGCTACTTTCACACTAGCGTTCGGGTGTCCGCTTGTGAGCTCCGTTTGAAGGGGCTCACAAGCGGACCCGAACGCATCCGTACTGCCCTAATGCATTCTGAGTGGATGCAGATCCGCTCAGAATGCATCAGTCTGGCGGCGTTCAGCCTCCGCTCCGCTCAGCAGGCGGACACCTGAACGCTGCTTGCAGCGTTCGGGTGTCCGCCTGGCCGCGCGGAGGCGAGCGGATCCGTCCAGACTTACATTGTAAGTCAATGGGGACGGATCCGTTTGAAGATGACACACTATGACTCAATCTTCAAACAGATCCGTCCCCCATTGACTTTACATTGAAAGTCTGGACGGATCCGTTCAGGCTACTTTCACACTTAGAAATTTTTTAACATTATAATGCAGACGGATCCGCTCTGAACGCAAGTGTGAAAGTAGCCTTATATACAAAAAATGGAGCTGCATATGCTGTGCTGCCCTCTACCTGTGTCATGACAAGCTCTTCCACCAGCTATTGTACACTAGGAGTGGCTAGTGGCTACATTTCTTTTGTATGATACATTTTGTTTGTACTGTACAGAACCCTGAAGAAGCTCCTCTTCTCCTCTTCTGACTTTTATATGTAAGGTTTATCGGTATCAGTTTTCTGTTTATTTTTCTCCATCTGTTTTCAAAATGAATGTGAAAAACCACCTTCGGTTTAAAGTTGTTTTGCTCTTTTTATTACAATGGTGTGACATGCTGAACTTTCTGGGATCATTGCTGCGGCCATGTAAACGAAGACTGACAAGGATATAATGGCCCTGTACAAAGGGGTAAGTATAACATACATTTACTAGGCATATATGCCATATTGTTGATCCAACTAACCCACCTCCCAGCATTAAAGGGGTTTTGAGGCCTGTTTGAATTGATAACCTGTTGTCAGGAGAGGTCATCAATATCTGATTGGCAGGGGTCCCACATCCGGCACCCCTACCAATCAGCTGTTTGGAGGCTTTGCTCCATGGGAACACTACGTCCTCCTTATTACACTGCCCGATGTCTCAAAAGTGCAGTGTAAATACAAGTACTTGCTCCAGTCAAATTAATGGAGCAAGTACTTGAAATTACACTAAGTCTTCGCTACAAAACAGACGACGTAGTGTAATGAAGAGGAAGCAGCACTTTCATGGAGCACCGACCAGAGGGGGTGCTAGGTGTCTGACCCCCACCCCTGAGGATAGGTCGACAATACAAAGAGCTTATGCAACCCCTTTAAAAACATATTTGGATGGACATTACATTCACCGCTACCAAACATACAGGAGGATACAGCACCATATACCTATTACATGCAGTAACGTCTCCTCTAATGTAGATGTTCCTTTTTCTCATCTTCTCTGTTTGTCTCAGACTGTCATCACAAGTTCTTTCAGATATATCTTCTCTCTGCAGAGTTTGCACACAGACATCTTAAGTTTCTCACTTTTCTATCACCCCCTGGTGCCCCAATAGTGTTATCCTGCTGCTGCCCTCAATACTGTATTCCCAACACCCCCAAACACTATGCTGCAGAAATAATAGTGCCATACAGATATGATGTTGTAACAGTGCTACCCAAACTCCCACTAATACTAATAATTCTCTCCTAGAGTGCTCTTATTAGTAATAGTGCCCATGTGTTGATAATGTTCTATGAAAGTAGCCCTGTTAGCAGTTTTGCCCTCCATATTGTACCAAATAATAACACCCTCAAATTGTATTCCCAGTAGTATTAACAATGCCCCATAATAGAATTAAGTTTCCTCATAGTGCCTCCAATAGTAATAAAACAGTCCCCTATAGTGCCCCCAGTAGTTTAAATGGTCCCCTATAGTGTCCCTAGTAGTTTAAATGGTTCCCAATAGGCCCCCCAATAGTGTAAATAGTTCCCTATAGTACCCTAGTAGTTTAAATAGTCCCCTATAGGCCCCTCTGTGGTTTGTAGCTCTGTGTTGAAATGAAAAATAAATAAATGCATTACTCACTTAATTCCTCCTCCATGCCACCATCTGTGATGTAGGCCGCACACCTTTTCCAGGCCAGACTTGAAGCTTGAGCTCGCTCTATCCAAACGCAGGCAGCACGCGGCCAAACAATGTCACCCTGAACACAGGCGTCAATACATCATCAAGCAGCACACCACCTGCACCAGGATAAAGCTAACTAAGGCTAAAGGCTGGCCTGGAAGAGGCTTGCGGCCTACATCACGCACGGCGACTACAACATGGAGTCACAGTATTCACGGTGATATAGATTTGATCTGGATCTGCATCAAAATCTGCAAGTCCTCAATAAAAAAAAAATATTAAAAAGTCACTAATAAGTCTCTACTCTATCCATCTCTTCTGTAGGTCCCTTTCCTGGTCACGTGCTCTCTGTACAATCTGGGCTTCTAGCATATTGTCTCAATCACGGGTTGCAGTGATCACATGAGATGAGATGTATTCACTGGAAGCCAGGTTATGTGGAGCCTTTGCAGAAAATGCCTAAAATAGGTCATATGTTCAGCTTCAGTTTTATTAAAAATGACACAAACTTCAAACACCCCACTAAAACCCTGTATATATACTGTAGATATTTTTCTATTTTACTAGAAACTTTTTCAGCACCCCAAAAAAACTTGAAAAATTGCACAAACATGGCTGTCAATTAGTGATGAGAAAACCTTTTGAGATTTGGTTTATTTCAGTTTTGGACAAATCTCTCAAAAAGTTTCATTCGGACCCAAATCAATTCTATATGAGACAAAGTTGCTCCAATTGCACTGAAAATTAAAAAGATATTGGAAATAAAAAGAGTTACTTGTTGGGGGACACGAGTGTCTAAAAATGATGCCTTAGCAGGGGCAGAATGCTTGCTCGTATTTATATACTCACAAGTGATAATTGTTGGAAGAAAGACTGGCTGGTTCTGAATGAGCAGAAGTACAGTGTGGATGTAGAAAGAGTAGGGTAATCGTGGCATATAGCTGCAAAAGTAGCAGCAGCTGTAGACAAGGCAGTAGATAAGCTGTTTAAGGGTAGTAGTGGCAGCTGTGTAGCTTTAATAGTGGTGGCAGTAGGGGACTTTTAGAGAAGAGTAGCAGCTGCTACAGTGGAGGCAACAGCAGCCATATGGTACAGAACAGAGAGCAGTGGCATGTTGGCGGCAGAGGCAGCAGTAGCCATACAGTATGGAACATCATGGTAGGAAGGCAGGCTGTGGCAGTGGCATAATATCAGCCACAACAGCCATAAGGTATGTAGCATGAGGGTAAGGCAGGCAGACAACAGCAGTGGCAAAATGGGGCACCATTAGCAGGGTCAGATCTACTCATCGGCCTCAGCCACAGCAGTTTTAACATCCTCCTGGATTTGTGTCTTGTTCATTTTGACAAAAGTGATGTTTTGTACACTGCCGGAGAACAACGTGGTCTGTTTTGGTATCACCACGTCCCGTGTCTGAGATGACACTGGAGGCTGGGCAAGAGGAATCAGAGAGAGCATACAGGGCCAGTTTGGGCCACTATTCCAGTCTGCCTGTCCAGAAATCCATGGGGTCAGTGAACATGTTACAGTGTTTGCCAGGGACAAGCCACAGTCATTTAGTGAATAAAACAATTGTAAACAATTTTTTTTGATAACTAAAATGGACAGCTGGCCAGAAGTATGAATATCGTACAGCAGAATAAAATTTTGGTGAAAGACCCGTGCATCTTATTTCCACATTTATGAGAAATACGTTTTGGCAGGTGGTGCAGCAGTTGAAGAAAACTGTTCCATCATTTAACAATTAACAAACTGAACTGGCTGCTGCAACTTCTGCTACTTGTTCTGGTAGAGACAGCTTGGAAAAGATGACTAAAATTTGGGTAGACTAGAGAAAATGGTTGGCACGGCAGAACATTAGAATAGCTTTATATGTTCGTGTTTGCGAATTTTTGGCAATATTTGCTACACTATAGATCAATCTAACCTACACTGACTATCTCCCCCTAACTATCTGAATTACCCCCTTTTGCCTTCATAACTGCCTTAATTCTAGGTGACATTGATTCAACAAGGTGCTGATAGCATTCTTTAGAAATGTTGGCCCATATTGATAGGATAGCATCTTGCAGTTGATGCAGATTTGAGGGATGCACATCCAGGGCACGAAGCTCCCGTTCCGCTCTATTGGGTTGAGATCTGGTGACTGTGGGGGCCATTTTAGTACAGTGAACTCATTGTCATGTTCACGAAACCAATTTGAAATGATTCGAGCTTTGTGACATGGTGCATTATCCTGCTGGAAGTAGCCATCAGAGGATGGGTACATGGTGGTCATGAAGGGATGGACATGGTCAGAAACAATGCTCAGGTAGCCCGTGGCATTTAAACGATGGCCAATTGGCACTAAGGGGCCTAAAGTATGCCCAGAAAACATCCCACACACCATTACACCACCAGCCTGTACAGTGGTAACAAGGCATGATGGATACATGTTCTCATTCTGTTTACGCCAAATTCGGACTCTACCATTTGAATGTCTCAACAGAAATCGAGACTCATCAGACCAGGCAACATTTTTCCCGTCTTCAACAGTCCAATTTTGGTGAGCTTATGCAAATTGTAGCCTCTTTTTCCTATTTGTAGTGGAGATGAGTGGTACCCGGTGGAGTCTTCTGCTGTTGTAGCCCATCCGCCTCAAGGTTGTGCGTGTTGTGGCTTCACAAATGTTTTGCTGCATACCTTGGTTGTAACGAGTTGTTATTTCAGTCAACGTTGCTCTTCTATCAGCTTGAATCAGTCGGCCCATTCTCCTCTGACCTCTAGCATCAACAAGGCATTTTCGCCCACAGGACTGCCGCATACTGGATGTTTTTCCCTTTTCACACCATTCTTTGTAAACCATAGAAATGGTTGTGCGTGAAAATCCCAGTAACTGAGCAGATTGTGAAATACTCAGACCGGCCCGTCTGGCACAAACAACCATGCCACGCTCAAAATTGCTTAAATCACCTTTCTTTCCCATTCTGACATTCAGTTTGGAGTTCAGGAATTTGTCTTGACCAGGACCACAACCCTACATGCATTGAAGCAACTGCCATGTGATTGGTTGACTAGATAATCGCATTAATGAGAAATAGAACAGGTGTTCCTAATAATTCTTTAGGTGAGTGTGTATATATATATATATATATATATATGTATATATATGTGTGTTTTAACTATTTAATGTAATAACACAAAGCACAGAGCACAGCAACGGCACTGCTGTCTCTTTCATAACTGCAATAAACTTTAGAAAATAGCTGCTGGGGAGGTTCTTATATATTAAGGGGTAGGCAACTTTTCTATTGGTTGCTAGGGATGTTGCTAAGCTGTGACAAAACCTTCTCATTGGCCCACAAGCTAGAAGAAGGGAGGGATGATCACCTGATGTGTACTGTGTTAAAACACTAGCCAAGAACACACCCAGGCCACAGCCCAGAAAAAATATCTCTAGTCGCTAGGGTGATTGGATCCCCTCCAAGCAGAAAGTGGTAACATATCTTTTAACATATCCTAACAATAATTCTAAAAGTATTGTAAGCAAAGCTGACAAACTGAGAATAGGTTTAAGTTTTTGAAGCTTGGTTCACGCTTGTGATTTTTGCTCTTCAAATGACTGATCACAAATCAACAAATCTGTCATGATCATCAGTTAATGTTATTGAGATTGATTGTTTAAAGGTAATTGTCATGAGTCCAGCTATTAAACCAGTGACAAAACTGTTAATTTTGTCAAGCGAAGCCACAGAAACATAAAAACAAAGAAGACTGATTGCAGAAAAAGACCATTTAGTCTGCCCTTATATTATTTCCTTATTGTTCTCTAAGGATAGGTACTATAGGTTACACTGGCTGTCCGTACTTGCTGCTTCACTACACCCAGTAGTTCTGGTCACTGGAATTCTCACCTGCTCTGTCCTTCAGTCTAGGGCCGCCAAAGTCTTCCTGCTCCCTCACTGGGGCAGCACTGCACTGTGTACTACATGTAGGCTGAGGCCTCTCTTTAGTCTGCTTTGCCTCTCATTACCCATAGGGTGCATACTCTGGCTCTTAAAGGGCCAGCAAGCAAGCATTTTAATCTTTCCCATTTTCCTTATGACTGGCCACCTCAGGGTACATATTTAAGAAACCTTTCTCTCTGGGATTATGCCTGTGATATAGGTTCTAGTTAGCTTATTTCCTACAAAGGTGCGCTATAGTCTTGTTTGCCTGCCAGACTCTGTTTGTTTCTGGATTTAAATGTTTTCCACCTTACTTGCCCTCTTCCCTTTCCTTGTTCTGAGCCTGAACTGCCTGAAACTGATCCCTACAGTGTTTACTAGATTACTTGTATGCCCCTTGGCTTGACTTGGGCTTCTTCTCAGATCATGGTTTTGCTTGATTCCTTGGTGCTCCACACTGGTGTCTCTTGAACCCCATAGGGCAGTAGTGGCTAAACAGATACAATTCCAAGAGGTAGCAGCCAGGTGGTTCCCCTGCAGTAAAGTCCAAATCTCTGTATCGGGGCTAAATGGTGAAAACCAGGGGGATGGGGCACTCAGAAAAACTCCTTATGAGTAATCAAATTTGTTTAGTGACATAGTAGATTGATTAGCATCTGCTTATATAAGGCCTTATATATGAGGGAATTTTATTGTCTGCCTTACACCAGAAAAGTTACTTTAAAAAGTTGCAAGCATTGTAATGCACTTCTTCAGAAATGTGGTGCATCCTTCGGCAGTAAAAGGAATATTAAGAAAACCCCTGTCTTGATAAATTTCCCCCTATATGTTTATCAAAAGGCTTTTTTACCATCACTTACTGTTCCAAGCATGTCTGTTGGAAGTTCATTCTTACAGAATCGCAGCAAAATATGTGTTGGAAATTCCACCCTGTATTTCTAGGTAGCTGCAGCTTATCTCTCATAGAAGGGGGTCTCAAATCAGAAACCCTCCACTATGACATCTTGACGAGAACACACATTTAATATAGTAGATCACCCCACTTTACAGATTTTTAGGCAGAAATTGTATTTTAAAATTACTGTATGTGTTTGAGCCTTTGTTAATTAATTGACTGTGATTATGGGCTGCACTTTCACATGTTCAAAATGTAAAAATGTGACCGCCACCATATGTTATAGCTATATGACCCATTGTATTTGTCACTGTGTTCCTGAGAGCCACAGAACTTAAAGACATGAAAGCATCTAGAGTCTATTAATCATTAGAGATAAATGTTCTCCCCAGCATGATATTCAAATACCTTGCTGAGCAGGGGGAAATAATTACATTTGGAATTTCTAAACTACCAAATTTATTGTGTATTACTTCAAAAGAAATACAGGGACAGTATAATCTGGCCATACTTTCTAGAGTATTGAATTGAAGTATGCAGACACACACAAACACACACACAGAAAAAAGTGAAACCTAATTAATTATTTCAAAAAGAGCCACTCTAGGTTTAACTCCTGGGTGGCTAGCACAGCATGCTTTCCCGTTTGAGATCGAGATGTAGCAGTGACCTTGTATCCTCTATGCCTTAAGCATGCTGAGAGTTGGAGAGGATGCTCTCCACACAGAGAAGATAATAACTTCTATCATTTTGAAAATCCTTTTTTATTTGAGATTTGGGGAAAAGCTGAATGGAAAAGCATATGATAGTATCTTTATTCTTTACCATAATATACCATTTCGATTGCTAAATAACAATGATATTAAGAGTAATTTTACAGTAGAATGCCATTATTTATAATTGAAATACTAATAGAAGTAGTAGTTGAGGGACAATGTTATGATAGTAGTAATACGATATCAGTTGGTGTAGCAATAGGGCATTATTATCTATGTATTCTTCTTAGTTGTTGTAGATTCAAATACACTTACTGATAAAAATAAAATGTGTGATGCACCCAGACCGAAATGTCAGATTGCTGCAAAACTCTGTATGCAGTTATGCAGATATTTACATGATTGCAAGTGTGGTGTGTTTAGACACTGGGTCTTGCCACAAGAGGCTATAAAATACTTCTCCAGTGCTTCACTATAAAAAAGACTTTCAGAGTATACTTTGGGTAGTGCATCTCTTGGTGAGGGATTGTTGACTATTAGCTATGCCTCTATGACACACTCAAAGACAATTTGACAGACTTTTTGCCCAGTTGACAGACTCATTATACTGAGAGAAGCAGGGTGGTCCTTTCAACTAATTGCCCACCATCTAAGATTGTTATGACCTAGCTGTTAGGTGGTATCGGGAGTAGTAGTAACTTGAGGACATGCACGATAAACAGGCTCTGGGTGGGCCTGACAGTCCACCATTTGATCCACCGACAAGCATGAGCATCTCCTATAGTTTTGTTGTCCAAAATCCAGACACAAGTGGCAACCTCATTGCACACCCCTGTCTCTCTCTACCAGGTCATCAGTGACTTTGTTTAACCTCAAAGATCAGATATTGATGACCTATCCTAAAGACAGGTCAGCATTATTAGGGGCCCAGAAAATCCCTAAATTGCCAACTTGAGGTTAAGGATACATACCTAAATTGTAATATTTGTTTGAAAATACATTACATGGGTACTCCAATCTAGAAAATGTATGTATGTACAGGATATGCCATTAATACTTAATAGTAGGGGCTCACCTCTTTGTCCCTTCCCTGTGACATTTCAAAGCAATATCTGTTTTTACCACCATAATAACCATTATAAACCTCATTCATCAAGACCCTGTAAAAAGATACTCTTTAAATATTGATGACCCTTTATGCAGCTGATTGACCGGGGTGCTGGGTGTCAGACCCCCACTGATCTGATATTGATGACCTTTCCTGATGGTTTGATCATCTATATTAAAAGCCCAGAGAACCCCTTTAATGGCTTATCATTTGCATACAAAAGGCATGTATAAGCCATATTTATATAGTGGTGCCTCATCTCCATCTTGTCACAAAAAAAAAAAAAATCTGTTTCCTTTTATCTCTTTCAGGTTTGTTCTGGGAGCCTCCTTTTATCTATGTATCACAATCTCAATTTGGTGCTTACATTTGAATTCAGAAGCATAACTTAAAACTCCTAGGGAAAATATATAATAGCCGACCCCCCCCCCCAAACTATCACACATCATGTACAGCATTGGTTTGCTCAAATGGAGTAGTGTTGAGCGCGAATGTTCTAATAGCGAATTTTGGAGAATTCGCGAAAATCTAGAATATAATGCTATATCTTTGTAATTGTGAATATTCTAGATTTTTTTTTTTTATCCTTATTATGCTATCTGCCATATCTTTCTTTTTTATAGTTATTACTATACCTATCATTAATACATTTTTATTAGAAGTGTTTTTTAACCTATTATTAATAATTTATCTTTATAGGTGTTTTATTATAAAATCATTACATATAACAGACAATCACACAAAGCCATTAAGTCTCAATTTGCTTGATTTAAGTTGGATGGCTTGGGGGGACCTGCACACCTAGATCATTATCATTAGGGTGACAAAAATTGTCATTTTTAATTTTTTTGGGGATGCCAGCTAAATCTTCTCTCACTGCTTAGGAGGGCTGCATAAAAATGTTCAGTGTTCTAATTGTCCTAATATTATATTCAAAACTTACTATACTGTTTTGTCATGTAACGTGTTGCTGTGAGAGCATGCAGTGGCAGTGTCTCGGCCTTCTGGGTGATTGCTGTGATATGGTTGCCACGCATGCTGTTGCCGGTGGTTACGCATTTGGTATACTTGTGTGTGCACTTCCCCTTTAAGTTGTAGCCTCCCTCTGTAGGGTGCTGTAAGACTTAACTCCCTGACTGGGTGTGGTTACTTGGCTTTTATCCTCTGTGGTTTCCTGGCTTGAGTTAGTTGTACTTCAGCTTTGGTTTGTGCTGGAGCTCTGCTCCAGTCCAGGGTGTTCCATCGTCCAGTGAGGTCTACCTTTGTGGTCATAGATGTCAATGTTATCCCGGTGTCTCCTTCCCTTCCTGTCCCTATTTGCATGGAGTGGGTTATGTTCAGGGTGTTTGTATGCCTAGTTTGGTGTTACATGTCTGGTGGTGTTTGGTGTCCAACATGTTTACTAGACATTCCCCTGTCTCATGTTTATTGCAGCTATGGTTGTTCTGGGTTCCTGTGTGGTTTGTGGTGTGTGCTGTGTACTTTAATGTTGGTGTGGACAGCAGCACTAGTGTACGGGTTCCAGTCAGTGTGTCTGTGGCAGGTAAGTGTGTTATTGGTTTCGCTTACCTGCCATCTCCTTATGCTGTGAGTGTTCCCCTCTCCTTGCAGCCTGGCCTCAGATAGAGACTCCTGTTCCTCTATGACTGGGATGAAGAGGTCGTCTCTTCCTTGCTCCTTGGTGAGGGATTACCAGGGCGACTTAGGGTCTCTAGGAATCCAGATTATGAGTCGCCCTACCATCAGGGTCCGCTCATACGGTGAGGAGTCAGGGAGAGGATTAGGGATGCTGTAGGAGGTGACCTGCTCCCTTATTACTCCTTTTGGCCAGGCTGATCCCCTTTTTATCCTTTGATACTGCACGGTGGGGGGTTTCCCCCAATCCCCACCGTGACACAGAGCTGGCACAATGTGCAATGGAACTCTTGGCCTGCCCCTCGTCGAGTGTCCTGTCCAAAAGGACCTTCAGCGCAACAGGGAGATCGTGACTGATAAGCGCACTCACCTAGCTCAAGACCACTAGTGATGAAACCACCTGATGGTTTGGTCGAAATTCAGAAATTTTGTTAGGCAAGCGGTACAACACGTTTCAGGGATAAAAACCCCTTCTTCAGGTACAGATACTTGCATATCTGTACCTTGTATGCAAGTATCTGTACCTGAAGAAGGGGTTTTTATCCCCGAAACGCGTTGTACCACTTGCCTAAAATAAATCTGGATTTCAACCAAACCATCAAGTGGTATTTTCTCCACGGGACCTTTTCCTTAGCTGATTCTCCGGCTTCCTAAAGGAGTCCAAGCATCCCTGATCAGAAGCACCTGCACCCCTGGCTGCACACCACCCACTGCAAGGGAACATAAGCACCCCCTGACGTGCCTACCCTAGAGTTGTGCCTACATCTAGCACAACCTTCCAAGGTGAGCATCCAATTTTGAGACAATTAATTTTTATTTAAATGTTATCCTTTTTATGTTCAACAGTTGAACACAGCCTGCATAAACAAGTCAGATGTATCTTGGCACCAACACTGTGTGCCAGAGATATATTAACTTGCCGCTGAACGTGGTCATATAGTTCAAGGATGCCCTACTGGGAGAAATATTTCCTTCCGGGGACCTTCCATTGCGGTTTGCCAATGGCCACGAATTTTCTAAGGCATCTGAGTCCACCAATTTATATGGCAGTAGTTGGCAGGCTAGCAGTTCCGACAAGCCAGCGGTCAGCCAGATTATCCGGCATCATAATTTTTTGACGCTCAAAAATTTGGGCCACGGAGGCCTGCCTTGTTTCAGATGAGCGCGACGACAGCACGGTGGAAGGTGGAGTGGAGGACAAATGGGAGGAGAGAGGAGAAGGAGAAGAGGCAGGACGTGGAGCACCGGGAGTGTGGCTTTGTGGGTTCTGACGGCCTTGCATCCACTGGGCTCGATGAGTATTGAGCTTAACGTGTCTTATGCGTTGACAGCACAGGCTGTAGATGGCAACACTATTGTCAGCAGCTGACACATTAAAAAAAGCCTACACTGCGGAGCCATGTTCCGGCGTCCTGGGAGAGCAAGAAGTGACAGATCATGGTGGATGCCTCGCGCCAGATATATTTGCAGTCAGTTTTTTGCCTCCTGTGCACTGCAAGTTCTGCCTGCTTCTCCTCCTTCTACTCCGTATCTGCTGGTCTGTCTCTCCCTTTGAACGCCCCTCCTCTTCCTCTCTTGTGGGCACCCACGTGACGTCCATCGACACGTCATCATTGTCACCTTCACCACCATTGACATTAGAGATCTCAGAGTAGGCAGCAACAGCGGGGACCACCCTACTTGGGCTGATCTGGGTACTGTTATGAGACCGCTGGGTGGCCGTTGCCAACTCCTCTTCCTCCTCCGATGCTAAGAATAGCTGCGCATCGGGTAAGGTCTGGGAACGAATGGGAAAAAAATTATTCAGACTCGAGTGGAGAGGCTATGATGGTGGTGGTGTCTTTGGGGGTGCACACAGCAGAGGGTGAGGAATCTGAAGATACAGAGGATAAGGAGGGTGCAGAAGCGAAAGGCTGAGTGAGCCACTCAACCAACTCTGGCGCGTCCTTTGACATAATCGCACGCATCTTCTCCAACTTCCCACTTAGGCTCCGGCCTGGTGCACCTGCCCAACTCCTACCACCCCAACGGAACGGCCTGCATCTTTCTATGCCTGTTATTTTCAAAATGACTCTGTGCCAAAGTACCTCGAGAAGGGCAGTATTTGTGGAAGCTGATATATGGCAGTTATTAGTTGAAGCTGGTATATCACCCTCAAGCAGTAATTTTGTGGACGTAGGTATATGGAAAATCTCAATCACTATTTTGTGGAAGCTGATAGATCACAGCCTTCAATCAGTATTTTCTGGAAGCATACAAATGCACTATAATATACTTTCTATGTTAGAAAGTATATTATAAATATATCACCCCCCCCCCCCTGTGTATCACACCTACCGATAGCACAACATTACCAGTCCTTAAAAGGACTTTTGTGGCTCTATTAGCTAGCGTTTTGTGTCCCTAAGTTCCTAACAGCCTCTCCCTGCTACAAAATGCAACCTCTCCCTACACTGGCAAAACACATAATGTAAAATGGCTGCCAGATCGGGTTCTGTTATAGGGTTGGGGGTGTGCCCATGTGCTGAAATGTCTCAATTGGCTGTCCTGTGCCACCTGATGGATTAGTCATGGGTCAAAGTTCGGCTCAATGCAAAAGAATATGGCGTGCACGGACATCGCCATATGTTCGCATTTTCGGCGGATCGTGACCGTGAAAAGTTCGCCATGAACTGACCACCAGCGAAACGGCAAGGCCATCACTATTTAGGAAAACTAATTTTAAATATCTTTCCCAGAAACCCAGAGGGGCACCTTCTGGTTTATAATACTGCGCACATCTACTCAGTGTACCAGGCGCATTGCCTGTTCTACAATATTGTGCACATGTTCTTGGCATAGTAGTGGCATTGTCTGGCCTACAATACTGTGAACGCGGTATTCCATGGGCTCTCTATAATGAAAAAGAGCACCACTTAGACAACACCCCCCTTGACTTTTTTCATGTTATGTTACATTACAGCCTTAAGTTCAATGTTTTGCTAATCTGAATTTTATGTGCTGTATCAGAAACCAATAGTCTAAGTTGGTGAAGTGAAATGAGAAAAATATATAAATAGAACTATTATTTAGAAATAGAAAATTGGTATGTGCGTATGCATTCACTCCCTTTGTTAGGAAGCCCATAAAAACCTCTGGTGCAACCAATTACCTTCAGAAGTCCCATAATTAGTGAAATGATGTCCACCTGTGTGCAATCTAAGTGTCACATGATCTGTCATTACATATACACACCTTTTTTTGAAAGCCCCGAGAGGCTGCAACTCCTAAGCAAGAGGCATCACTAACCAAACACTGCTATGAAGACCAAAGAACTCTCCAAACAAGTGAGGGACAATGTTGCTGAGAAGTATAAGTGAGGGTAAGGTTATAAAAAAATATCCAAATCTTTGATGATCCCCAGGACACCATCAAATCTATCATAACCAAATGGCAAGAACATGGCAGACTCACGGACCGGGCAAGGAGGGCATTAATCAGAGAAGCAGCACAGATACCTAACTTAACCCTGTAGGAGCTGCAGAGACTGGAGTATCTGTACATAGGACGACAATAAACCGTATGCTCCATAGAGTTAGGTTTTATGGCAGATTGGCCAGAAGAAGGCCATTACTTTCAGCAAAAAACAAAAAGGCATGTTGTGAGTTTGTGAAAAAGCATGTGGGAGACTCACAAAATGTATGGAGGAAGGTGCTCTGGTCTGATGAAACTAAAATTAAACTTTTTGGCCATCAAAGAAAACACTATGTCTGGCACAAACCGAACACAACACCATCCCCACAGTGAAACACGGTGGTGGCAGCATCATGATGTGGGGATGTTTTTCAGCAGCAGGGACTGGGAAATTGGTCAGAGCTGAGGGAAAGAAGGATGGTGCTAAATACAAGGATATTCTTGAGTAAAACCTGTACCACTGTGAATGATTTGAGGCTAGGACAGAGGTTCACCTTTCAGCAGGACAATGACCCCAAACACACTGCTAAAGCAACACTTAAGTGGTTTAAGGGGAAACATGTAAATGTGTTGGAATGGACTAGTCAAAGCCCAGATCTCAATCCAATAGAAAATCTGTGGTCAGCCTTAAAGATTGCTGTTCACAAGCGCAAACCATCCAACTTGAAGGAGCTGGAGCAGTTTTGCAAGAAGTAATGGGCAAAAATCCCAGTGGTAGGATGTGGCAAGCTCATACAGACTTATCCAAAGTGACTTGGAGCTGTGATTGCCACAAAAGGTGGCTCTACAAATTATTGACTTTAGGGGGGTGAATAGTTATGCGCATTGACTTTTTCAGTTATTTTGCCCTATTTGTTGTTTGCTTCCCAATAAAATAAAATCTTCAAAGTTGTGTAAATTAAATGTTAATTCCAGGTGGTGAGGCACCAAAACACGAAAAAAGTCAAGGGGGGTGAATACTTTTGCAAGGCACTGTATATTGTTGTACTGTACTGTATAAAGAAAGACACATTTGTGTTCTAGTCTTTCTCTCTCCTTCTCCCTCTCATTAGTTTGCCGGAAACGAATCACAGAAAACTTGGGTTAGACTGAATCCCAAACTAGTAGAACCAGTTTGCTTATCCCTTTCAAATTCTATTCTGGGCTGGTAGGAAGCAACCAGTGTTTTCTCTGACAGGATGTCGTTGAGTACCGGGCCTATAGCATTATGGGTACGTTATATCGACGACATCTTTGTTATCTGGAACGACACCAAATCATCTTTTTCCGGCTTCGTGGATGATCTAAATAGCAATAACATAGGACTCACACATGAGTCTGATCCGAATACTCTTCCCTTCCTCGACATTTCCATTTCTAGAAAGGGTACTGATGAATTGTCAACTACCATCTTCAGGAAACCCACTTCCACCAACTCATTCCTACATTGGAGCAGCAGCCACCCTACCCCACTTAAGAGGGGTATTCCATGTGGCCAGTACTTGCGCCTTAGGCGCAACTGCTCCGAGAGGCTGGAGTTCACGAAGAAAGCAAATGATCTTAGGGCAAGGTTCCATAAAAGGGGGTACCCGGACGATATGCTCAAGCAAGCCTACCATAGGGCGGCGGATACGGCCCGTTCAGATCTTTTGGTACCCAAAGTGAAAACAGTGGATGATCAAAAGACCCGGTTGATAGCCTCTTTTGATGGTTGTGCTGATCGTACACGGGGGATCCTCAAGAAACATTGGCCCATTCTTCTGATGGATCCTGATATTAGGGATATAATGCACGAATATCCCCAGATAACTTTCAGAAGAGGGAGCAATCTCAAGGACCTCCTCGTACACAGCCATTTCACCCCTGCTCTCCAACAGGGTACCTAGCTTGACCGTAGGCCTACTGGCTGCTTTAGGTGTAGTAGTTGCATAGCCTTGGGCATCGTCCAAACAGGCAAAACCTTTTATAGCTCTAACCTGCAGAGAACATTCCCTATCAGGGACTTCATTAATTGTAGAACCCAGGGTGTGATTTATAAAATCACCTGTAAGTGCAATATGGAGTATGTGGGCAAGACCAGATGCGAATTGCGCAGGCGACTGGTTGAGCACCTGGGTGACATCGCCAACAGAAAGAACACGGCTTTGTCCAGACATGTTCACGATTGTCACCAGGGCAATCCTAGATGCCTAAAGGCCATGGGAATAGAGAAAGTTAGCGCTCAATCCGTGGTGGGGACTGGGCACCGTACTCTACTCCAGCGCAAAGTTTGCTGGATCTATACATTGCGCACGGTCTCACCCATGGGCCTGAATGAGCAGCTTAACTTCAGCTGTTTCATCTAGATTGCTCATACCCGCGGTCATAGTAAAATATTTTGCCTGTTTGTATTTTTCCCCTATCAACATATACAATAAACTAAATAAGTCCTCCTCTTTATTCCCTTTCCCCTCCTTCCCCTCCACCTGTCCAGGTCTGGGATTAGTCATCATCCGCTATGTTCCATCTCTCTTATACCTCGCCCTCCGGGAAAGTATCTCTGGCTGGCCACAGTGGCCAGCATACTCATTCTACTTTCGTTTATCCTTTATGCCATGAATGCCTATTAAAATTAAAAGCGTAACTGCACATCACTAGGTGCGCATCGTAACAGGATCCAGGGTTAGCGTCCCGATCGCCTGGCAACTGTCATCTTATCTCGCGAGAATGGATGAGATTGGACGCAGTGACGTCACCATACTCACGAGCGTCCGTCCAGCGAGTTCTCCTTCTAGCAATGCGGTATACTTCCCCGCACCATCATGCAAAGTAGGAGTGTCTTCAGCCAAGCCTCATTCTGAGGCCGGCGTTTTAAAAGGTGGCGGTATCCACCGCTGCCTTAGACTACATCAGTCCATGCACTAGTACTTTGGTAGGAGGAGGGGGGGTTGATTATCAGGGGTCCTCTTCCTTCTATACTGCCAGCTTGTCCATTTTGAGGATCGTGGTCATACTACTCTGCTGTCCAGGGGACACGGCCTGCATCATTGCCTGTGTACCCCCCTCAGCTAAATAGGCCAAGCTCCCTTGTTTCCCCTGATGAGCTTCACACTCATCTTTTAGCGAAACATCCATGTAGGGACTAGGCAGGAGAGGGCTTTATAGGGCGCATTAATTCCAGGGTTAGGTTCCTGATTGTGCCTGGTCACGGGGGTCCGTGATCAGGTCACCTAGGCCAGTGTAGGTCCCCTAGGGCATCATTAGGGCTAGTTAGCCTAGTGTCCCTAACCCTGTGTCTAGCAACTGCCTCCAGCCACGGTGCACGCACATCATCTAACACCGGTGAGGCAATCGTTGTACCAAGGAGCATTTTATCAGAGTTGAAGGACCACCTGGTTACACTATTTTTGGTGCCGACGAGCACCTTTTGCAATCTAAGTGTGCTCTGGTCACCGAGAGCCACAATCATCTGTGGGGTGACCTACCTTGCTTCTATATTGTTGTATTTTCTATGTATATTATCTATTTATCTTGGGGCCAATTTTCTATGAATAGATTATTAAAAGTTAAGTTTTAAATTGATCACTTATCTCAATTTTCTTCAAATTCCATTTGTGTTAAATCAAATCAGCAGGCCAATTCAGACGCAAAACTAATTTTTGGAAATTCACTTACAGTATTTCTGCTGACAACCTTTTTGGTTGTCATATCTTCTGTAAATATGACTAAAGAAATTCTATTGCTTAGCCAAGCAAACATATCAATTGTTTCTAAAAATAATTGTTGTATTTGCAGCAGTCGATTTGTGTTAGTAAGGGAAAGTGAGATTATCTGTTGTGTCATTAGAGTAGCATATACTGTATGGAAAATGGAAAATAAAGCAGCTGATGCCGCCTTGTACTTTCCACGATGACAAAGTTGTCAAGACAACCAAAAGCCTTAGAGAGAATGCTACCAGTAGCATTATGCTCGGGCTACATGATGACATGTGTAGTGCAACATTTTGTTGCACCAATCTCGCTTGACAATTTTTATGATAGTCTATGGTGTCGCACTGCAACATGCGACATGCTGCGACTGTGACATGACAGTTGCAACAAATCCATCCAAGATCGTGTCGCAGCATGTCACATGTCGCAGTGCGACACCATAGACTATCATTATAAAAGTTGTTGCGCGACATTGGTGGGACATCAATGTTGCGTGACATGTTGCATTGTAGTTGTGTCCTAAGTGTTGCGCGACTTATTGTCACGCGACACATATCGTCGAGTAGCCCTAGCCTTAGGCCTCTTTTACACTACAGTTTTTTTTTTTTTCGTTTTGCGGGCTGTTTTTTGTGTTCCATATACGGAACCATTCATTTCAATGAGTCCGCAAAAAAAACTGAATGTACTCCGTATGCATTTCGTGTCCATGTTCCCGTATCTCCGTTCCATGCAAAGATAGAACATGTCCTATATTTGGCCGTAAATCACGTTCTGTGGCTCTATTAAAGTCAATGGGTCTGCAAAAAAAACGGAATGCATATGGAAATGCATCCGTATGTCTTCCGTATCTGTTCTGTTTTTTGTGGAACCATCTATTGAAAATGTTATGCCCAGACCAATTTGTTCTATGCAATTACTGTATACTGTATATGCCATACGGAAAAACGGAACGGAAAAACGGAACCGAACCGGAAACACAACGGAAACAAAAAAAATGAAAAAACGGACCCGTGAAAAACGGACCGCAAAACACTGAAATAGCCATACGGTAGTGTGAAAGAGGCCTTAAACTGAAGCTTTCAATTAATTCACCATTGTATTTTGTACCCTCTGTTGTACCATCTAGAGTTAATTTTAATAATAAGCCTGCCCTTCTGTGTCCATCCAGAGAACCTGCAGTACTAAAATAGCACTTGCTATTTGCTTAAGTACACTTATGTGCCAGACAAATATAATATAAAATGATGGAAAAATAGAAGACCCTTATGATTGCCGCCTTTTGGCGACTTAATGTTAAAACTCCAGGCTTATCTTCGTGGATATATTGCTATGAAAATTGAGCATTGTTATTGTCTCTATTAATTAGACCTTAACATCTTGTACAGTATCAAAATCTATATCACTTTAATATGGAATTTTTTTTTCTGTTTTGCTTTTGTGTTGTACGGTATAACATTGATTAATATATTTGAAGAGGTTAGGACATGTTCAAGGCTGTCTTTTGCGACAAAGTTGCTTATTATTTAGTTTTATTCATGCAATAGTAAGTATTCCATTATATTGAAGGTAAAAAGATAACCTAAAAGTTTAGGTTTTATAAATTTAATATTATTTAAATAAAAAAAAAGCTGTATCTTTCAACAAGCTTATAACATGGGTCTAAGGCGTCTTTCAACTCTTGTTCCAGTACTACCTCCCCTACTTCAAAGACAATCTAGCTTAGTCACCCCTCACTCACCCCTCTTTTCTTCTGTATCCAGCTTACATAAGAACTTGTCCTGTTTCATTGTGAATTGGATGCAGAATTTTTTTATCCATACTGTACAACACCACAGGAGATAAATAACAAACACTGTACATTTTGTACATTTATAATGTAGATACCTTTGTAGCCAAAGCACAGAGTAGCAAAAGTAGGTTAAAAATTACTTCACCAAAAAATGTAAAAACTTTTTTAAGAAGAATTATCAATGTCACCTAAAGGAATCGTTTTTATGCATATGGCTCAATCTGCAAATATTGCTTTGTACTTTCCTCAAGACTCAAATTATCAGCGTACAGTACTCACATTGTCTTGGAATCTCCTGAAAGAGGGAACATCTCCCAGACTCTTGACATAAGAATGTTTCTTGAAGAATGGCTGCTGTATTTAAACACAAGTCTATTCTAGAGTCATGGGCAGTGTTGAGAACTGATTTCCAATATGGCAAGAGCAGAATCTGCTGAGGTAAATAATCCTTAGTACAGACAAGGCTGAAAGGCTGCTTTAACTCTATAGACTGTGTGATGAGAAACACTATTCTGGCATCAACTATGAGTTGGCATTCTATTGGCACTATCCTTTTTCTGTGTGTGTGGAGAATGTATTCTGCTGCTACTGCTTATGTGGGGCATTTTACAGTTTGGGCACACTTTATCAGCACTGCATGTCAGAGCGCCGTTTGATAGACAAATTACTGAAGGCACTGTTTATAGAAGAGAACTCTGCAGGTCTATACTTGTGTGCGGAAAAAAAAATATTCATCAAAATTAAATGATACAATCAATCTTAATCCTGGGTCCCATTAATCATAAGAAAAAATAAATCAAACCAAAAAAAGACCCTTAAAACCTCAATCTGTATTAAATTAACTTAAAAGACCTTTAAACACAGGTCCAGATATAAATCTAAATAAACCCTGGTTAGTAAGTCAGTTTCCAAATTGAGATAAATATCAGAGAGAAAAATGATAAACAGTGGGGATGGTGAGGTTAATAAGGGAAAGGAAACACTTGAAAGGGATATCTTTCCCTATAGAGCCCCTATTTACCCCTAAGCCTGGAAACGTCTCCTGATGATGGAAACTCTCCGTCCTTGTACCTCCCCTAGAACACCCTAATAAACCCTAGTAGATTCAGATTTCCCTTGTACCCTGACGCGTTTTCCCCAAACTAGGTTCTTCAGAGGGTCCGTGTGGGAAAATCTGCCTAAATAAGGTAAGGCAGATAAAGCTAAACACATGGTGACTTTAAAAAAAATAAGAATTTGGATAGTTGGAGAGACTAGCTATCCTAGTATGTAATGGGGAAATGGTAAGGATACACCACATGCCATTCCAGTAAGCAATGATGACCAGGCTCCACCAAAAACAAAAATTAAAAGAAAGTCTAGGTCAAAGATAAACACACTCCAGCATTGAATAACGATGCTGCAGAGAAATACTCACATGGACAGTCCCCCAGCGTATCGCAATCTCCGATGTAGATGCAAGATGGTGCAGACATATAAATAAATAAGTTCCGGGTTTAATAAGCAGGCACCGGGGTACTTCCTCCCGCCGGAGTGAACACTTCCAGTGCGGTGGACCGCATGGCTGAGAAATGCCTGCTACTGTACTCCCGGTGCCTTGGAACGCTTCCCCTATAACCAGCACATATATATATATGATATGATAATTTTATTCTGTGGGCTGATATGGTTATAGCAATATCAAATTTATATAGTTTTGCTATTTTTTCTATAAAAAAAATGTATATAGTTTTGCATAAAATCACTTTTGTATTAAAAATAAATTATATTTTGCATCGCCATATACTAACATCCATATGATTTTTATTTTTCCACCAATGTAGCTGTGTAAGGGTATTTTGTTTTTGTGGTACAAGCTGTAGTTTTTATTGGTATTTTATTGGGATACATATGACTTTTTGATAACTTTTTATTTAATTTTTTGGGATGTGAAAAAAACAATTTTGAGATTTTTTTTATTTATTTATTATTTTTATGGCATTCACCACATGGGATTAGTACCAATGCAGATGCAACAATACCAATTATCTGTAGTTTATTTTATTTTGTATTAATCACTGATATGAAAAAAGGCAATTTTATTTTATTTTTATTAACATTTTAATTTATTTTTATTTTTACACTTGAAGATCCAGTGGACCTGATTGCTATACGGTACGGTTCAGTTCCTGCACACACTTTATTCAGTACAGTTTCAGGTTCAGAGATTTCAGCAATCGCTGACACGTCATTCGTGATACACCAACTTGCTGAGTCTTCGAGTTGATTTTTGGGGGCTACTTGCAATCCACTGCTGAATTTCATGCACAACTTCAGGGTCTAAAAGCATGGCTATCCAGTAATCATCAGACTGCTTGATTTCACAGATCTGCCTATCACAGTGTAAGCAAATAAGTCTACAGGTTTCTATTCTGGCCAGTGTGCCCAAGGAGCCATTTTTTTCCAACTCTGCCACCTACCGAGATGATTGCGTGTGGCTGGTGTCACATCATCATTATCATCCTCTTGCTCCTCCAACTCTGACTGAGACTCCTCTACCTCCTCCAGTGGCAGCACATCCTCCTCCTCTCCCATAGAAGTTTCTCATTGTGGGTCTTCAACAGCTACAGGGTGGACAGCAAGATGCATTAGTTGTTTTTCTTCCTCCTCCTTCATCACCACCTGTTGCATGAGTGTCAGTGTTTCATCAAACATACATATGAGGGGAATGAGGGACAACTGCAGCATGAATGGCATGAGCTGCCATTGTCCAACCTGGAAACAACACACGCCCCTTGGTGAGACAGTCTGATGCATGACAAAATTGTTCACTACTTTCTGCTGCTTGTACAGACGTTTGAGCATGTGCAAAGTTGAATTCCAATGAGTTGGAACATCACAGATTAAGCAGTTTAGCTGCAGACCATTCTGACGCTGAAATTCCAGGAGAGCATTCCTCATAATGTGATGATAGCTGAAAAGACTTTGCCAGAACCTTGCATAAGCCAGTGCATTTTTTTAAACAGCTATGGAGGGAGCATGTGTTATTTCCTCCAGGTTTAGGATGGCCAGAATGTTGTGCCCCATTGTCACTGACAACAATGCCCAGTTGGAGTTGGCAGGATGACAACGAGCAGGATGTTTGCTAGTTTGACGTACATCAGCAACTGCTCGCCTTGGTTGCCCAGGCTGATCAGCTCCAACAGTGCATGGCAACATGTGACTTTACACATGTGGTAGGAGGGAGTCAGAGTGAGAGCGACGCTGTGCCTTGCTGTTGTTGAGGATGGGACTGTGTCCATGGAGGAGGCAGTGGAGGAGGCGGGTAAGTGCTTGCTGTGGAAGTCAGCCTGGTGATATGGTCGAGGAAGGTCAAAGGGATCTGACCATGTTGCTGGGGTGCATCCTCTCCACTGCTGCAAAAAACATTTACCCAGTTGGCTGTGAAAGACATGTACTGTCCTTGCCTATACCAGGTGTCCACCATGGAATGCAGCTTGCCAAACAGCGAGAATCCAAGGAGTGACCCTCACTCTCTGCCATGTGAGAGTACAAGGCACTACTACAATTATACAATGGTGGTAGTGTTTCCTCGCCACTTCTTAGGAAAAAGGAAGCCACCGCACTAGGAAGGGGCAGTGAAGACTGAGAGGACTCCATTGAAAGCCTTCTTTGGGGCTGCAAGGAGGTGGAACAAGAGGAACTCTGAGACCCCTGACTCCACTATAGGGTGTCAGACTCCGAAATCACCTCCATGTCATCCTGCTGCAACTGACAGGAGGACTGAGCCATCCAATCCACAATCTCATCCTCTTTCTCCTCAGCGATAATGTTGCACCTTTCCAAAGCCAGAGATAGCTGCGGCCTACTGCTACTACTTCTTCTGGCTGGAGAGCTGGTGCTGCTACTATCCACATTCTCAATTGAAATACCACCAAAAAATTGCAATGGTGTGGAGACAGAAGTAAATGGAAATTGTTGATTGAGGCCTGACGCCTAATATCACTTTATCACTCATAGATAATTTTGTGCGCTTCCATCTTTATTGGTGTACTGATCATGTATATGCTGGTTTCAATAAATTGAACAATCTCCAAAATAAATTGCAAGGTTTGTAACGTTGTGCAAAAAAAAATAAAAGTATCCTTTATTGGATATACTATTAAAATCACAAACGGGAAGGGACAACACAAACTCTACCTAACTAGCTATCATTACAGTTTATAGGCATCTATCCACACAATAAAATCAGCCTCATGAAAAATAAAATTTGATACACTGAACTGTTGAGTCGCTGGAGTTCAGTATATATAGCCGCTCACGTGTGGACAAAAATCAACTATGCACACCATTGAAGGTTATGACCATTAAAAGTGATGGTCTGTTAATCTATACTGGGCCTGTAAAGCTGAAGATTTGCCACCAGTAGCTATATATGGTCCCAGTAGCTCCTCCTGGTGAATGATGCTTATTGCGCTATGACATATGGGATTGAGACCTGGCCTAATGACGGATTTGCCAGACACCACATCCTGTAACTGACAGGTGCTACAACAGGTCATGTGTCCACACTATCAACAGTGGACGCATGCACCCAGTCTCAGAAATGTGGGCACGAATCAACTCCGCAGATTTGCTGTCTTACATAAATTTTGCCCCCATGAACTGCTCTACGCGTTTCGCCCTACATCTGGCTCTTCAGGAGCAATGAAATTTCGGGGTGCAGACATACAACATAGATGCAGACCACCTCACGTCCTGAGGCGGCAGCAACAGCGCTAGAGTGGAACGTAAACCACACTTTTGTTCAGTGAAGGTTTGTAACAAACCCAATTCGTTACGAACTGGTTCTCTCATCTTTAATCCTGATGCGCGTGGACCACTGTAATTAATTATTCAATAGATTGACATTTTGGGGCAGTGTAAATTATAATATTTTATATTATTTTGTGTTTGTAAGAGTATTTCTGTCTACTATCTGTGATCTTTTTCTACTAAGCATTAGATGTGAGTTAGACAGTGAAAAAATGGATAAACCAACCTTGTGAATGTGTAAGGAGCAACTCCTGTAGCAGTTACAAGGACCCTACTTGTACATGGTACTAATGGAAAAAAATATGAGGGACAAGAGGATTAGACTGTGTATAACAGCTACATCCTGCTAAGGTAGTTAATTAACAATAAGGGAATATGTCCATACTCTCTTTGCAGGCCCCCCACCTTCCCTTTTGTCTCTTTTTCTCTTAACATTTGAAAAAAAAAAGGTAGTAGAAAAAGGTCACGTGGCCGGCCATTATGTATTGTTGCATTTAGTGCACTAGCCTGCTGTGACATGTTCCATTTTGCTGGATCTCATGTTGATTTGTAGCACCAATTCAAGCTGTATGTTATAAGGAACACCTTCTATAAGTGCTAGCTAGGAGAATATTGTGCAGTTAGCACACAACAAAACACAGTAAAGTTATACCACATACTGAAGGTAATTCTGTGTTTCAGCATATATTTTCTTTAAACATATATGAGGATATGCTGAAGTTTACATTTCTAATGATCACATATATTAAGCTATTTATTGGCTGTTTACTGCATTTGACTGATGTTATTATTGTTATTTCTTTCTACCTTTGCATAATGTGTTTACAAATTACAAGACTGTGTTCTACTGTGTGCTACTCTAACCCAGAGAGGTCAAGAGAGCATCCATTAGTAAGAAAACTCCCTCTGTAGCCATTTACTTTCCTATAATCCATCTGCTTGCATTCTGCTGTGTACATGGAAGCAAATGGAAACGTAAAATCTTGCTTTGGCAAAGGTGAATAATATGTGTAGCCTGGGAGCAGTAAAGGTTTTAATTAGAAGGAGATATGTTTATCTCTTGTCATGGTGAGGCCGAAAAATATTGTTTATGTTTAATATTTGCTTCTCAACAAAGAAATTCATTTATTTTTATAAATGTCAAATACATATCACAGAGACCATGGTTACGCTTATTATTTTTGCAGATTTTCTAAACAGCAAAAAAATAAATAATTGTTTGATATTTCCAAAATAAATTAACATATCGTGGTTTTCACAGCTTCACCGGCCTCAACCTTTTCACTATTCCGTTTTAGATATTTTAGTAAATTTTAGTCAATTGAAATCAAATCCTTTTTTATTTTTATATTTTATAGTTTCGGGGGCTCCCAGATGGCTTGAGGAAGTCATAAACTAAAAAGAGGTTGTCCAAGCCACAAATGGTTTTGCTACATGTGAGCAATGTTACTTTGATCTTACTAAAAGCTTTTTATGCTTTTATATTATGGTATAATGTAGCATGTGTCATTTGTAGCTCATTTGTAATATTGCCTTCATGAGCAATTAAAGGATTTTTTTAAGATCTACGCATAACCATACATAAGTATGTGATTAATGCCTGCAATGCATCATGATAAAATTAGTATATCTTCTAAAATATTCTAATAAATGAATGCAATCTTCTAGCCAAATAGTAAAAATAATACAAACCGGATTCCAAAAAAGTTGGGACACTATACAAATCGTGAATAAAAACTGAATGCAATGATGTGGAGGTGCCAACTTCTAATATTTTATTCAGAATAGAACAGAAATCACGGAACAAAAGTTTAAACTGAGAAAATGTACCATTTTAAGGGGAAAATATGTTGAATCAGAATTTCATGGTGTCAACAAATCCCCAAAAAGTTGGGACAAGGCCATTTTCACCACTGTGTGGCATCTCCCCTTCTTCTTACAACACTCAACAGACGTCTGGGGACCGAGGAGACCAGTTTCTCAAGTTTAGAAATAGGAATGCTCTCCCATTCTTGTCTAATACAGGCCTCTAACTGTTCAATCGTCTTGGGCCTTCTTTGTTGCACCTTCCTCTTTATGATGTGCCAAATGTTCTCTATAGGTGAAAGATCTGGACTGCAGACTGGCCATTTCAGTACCCGGATCCTTCTCCTACGCAGCCATGATGTTGTGATTGATGCAGAATGTGGTCTGGCATTATCTTGTTGAAAAATGCAGGGTCTTCCCTGAAAGAGACGTCTGGATGGGAGCATATGTTGTTCTAGAACCTGAATATATTTTTCTGCATTGATGGTGCCTTTCCAGATATGCAAGCTGCCCATGCCACACACACTCATGCAACCCCATACCATCAGAGATGCAGGCTTCTGAACTGAGCGTTGATAACAACTTGGGTTGTCCTTGTCCTCTTTGGTCCGGATGACATGGCGTCCCAGATTTCCAAAACGAACTTCGAATCATGACTCGTCTGACCACAGAACAGTCTTCCATTTTGCCACACTCCATTTTAAATGATCCCTGGCCCAGTGAAAACACCTGAGCTTGTGGATCTTGCTTAGAAATGGCTTCCTCTTTGCACTGTAGAGATTCAGCTGGCAACGGCGGATGGCACGGTGGATTGTGTTCACTGACAATGGTTTCTGGAAGTATTCCTGAGCCCATTCTGTGATTTCCTTTACAGTAGCATTCCTGTTTGTGGTGCAGTGTTGTTTAAGGGCCCGGAGATCACGGGGCATCCAGTATGGTTTTACAGCCTTGACCCTTACGCACAGACATTGTTCCAGATTCTCTGAATCTTCGGATGATGTTATGCACAGTTGATGATGATAGATGCAAAGTCTTTGCAATTTTTTGCTGGGTAACACCTTTCTGATATTGCTCCACTATCGTTCTGCGTTCTAACATTGTGGGAATTGGTGATCCTCTACCCATCTTGGCTTCTGAGAGACACTGCCACTCTGAGAAGCTCTTTTTATACCCAATCAATGCCAATTGACCTAATTAGTGTTTATTGGTCTTCCAGCTCTTCGTTATGCTAAAATTTACTTTTTCCAGCCTCTTATTGCTACTTGTCCCAACTTTTTGGGGATTTGTTGACACCGTGAAAATTTGAATCAACGTATTTTTCCTTTAAAATGATACATTTACTCGGATTAAACGTTTGATCTGTCATCTACGTTCTATTACAAATAAAATATTGACATTTGCCATCTCCACATCATTGCATTCAGTTTTTATTCACAATTTGTTTAGTGTCTCAACTTTTTGGGAATTAAATGTATTTATTGTATTGTATTGAAATAGGCCACTAAATGATATCAGTGCAGTTAACAGCAAAAGTGACCTGCGTATATATTGATCTTTTTCCACAGATAAAAGCCACTAAAGGCTTTTCAACATAGCACTTGCACCCCAATAACTAATTGCTGGAATGACAGAGGGGTATTATGAGACTATCTGTATCCCCATGTAATGTTTCCCTGCACTTGTAAATCGATTGTTTTCACAATGAGGATTTTTCTATGAGGCTGGGTTCAGACCTGAGCTCAACAGGCAAGAACCAATGATTCCCTATGGGAATGGTTCTCACCTGAGCGTTTTACAGCGCGTACGATCGCACTCTAAAACGCCCGACGCCCCAAGAAATACATGAGCTTCTTTGGGGCGTCTTGTTGCGCGTTCCTGTACATAGACTTTAGCGGGAACGCGCGACAATGGGCGTTCGCTTGTCTCTGTATGCGCGATTGCAAACGCCCGTACAATCGCGCATACAGAGCGCTCCATCCCGAACGCTCAGGTCTGAACCCAGCGTAACTCTCCCAAGCATCTGCACATCTGGTCCGTCAAGAGTCACTTACATCTCATCAGTTTATAAAACCTTTGAAAAATCTGTCTTCAGATGTTTCTTGGCCCAGTCTTGAAGTTTCAACTTATGTGTCTTTTTCAGTGTTGGTCGGGTTTCAGGCTTCCTTATCTTTCTGCCACTAGCCTGGCCAAGCTGTCCCCAAAAACCATGCGGCCTTCCCCTCCGGCGCATATGCAAACGCATCCCTACGTCGGTTCGCAAAGGGGTCGGAGCTGGTATATCAATGGAGATACGCGTAACCTGAACCGCAGTTCCACAAGGACCCTTTTTGGTCACACCGTAGTGCGAGAGAGGTGAGGATCTTACAGACAGCACTGGAGGATTATGGGTTCCTGATCATTTTATGTTTGATTCTTCTTAAATCATGGCATTCCAGAAAATATCTGACAGGGGTGTGCAGTTTGTGTCCAAGTTTTGGAGAGCCGTCTGTCTGAGATGCTGGATTTCTCTGTCCTTTTCATCTGCTTATCACCCTGAAAGTAATGGACAGACTGAGCGCCTCAATCAGTCGGTGGAACAATTTCTCAGGGCATATGTTGCAGATGATCAACAGTTGTGGGTAAAATACCTTCCGTTAGCCAAGTTTGCTCTGAATAACCGTGTTAATTCCTCTGCTGGGGTCTCTCCTTTTTTTTTTGTAACTATGGCTTTCATCCTCATTTTCCGTCTGCTCGTGTAATCCAGAGGCGGATAAGATCTCCTCAAAACTGTGCACAGTATGAGCTCTGGTTCAATCGAACCTAGAAAAAGCTCAAAATACTCAAAGAGTCAAGGCCAATAGGAGATGTTCCACGGGGGTGAACTTTTAGGTGGGGGATAAGGTGTGGTTCACTCAAAGTTGCTGCTTCAAAAAACTTTGCTCCTCGCTTTATAGGGCCATACGAAATCGTAGAGGTGATTAATCCTGTATCATTTAGGTTAGAATTGCCCGACTCGTTCACAATGTATTTCACAAGCCCCTACTAAAAAAATACATTGAACCCGTTGTACCATCACAAGCCGCGCCGCTGCCTGTTCTGGTTAAGGATTCTGTTGAGTATGTGGTATTAAAAATTGTAGATGTCAGGAGAGTGCGTAATTCCTTGCAGTATCTGGTGCACTGGAAGGGCTATGGACCTGAGGAGAGGTCTTGGGTACCAGCTAGGAAGGTTCATGTCCCTAGACTGGTTAAAAAATATCATGAGGATCAGCCCGAGAAGCCATCACCTGAGTCCTTGGGTCCAGTGGCCCCGCGTAAAAGGGGGGGGTACTGTCACGACGCGGTCTAGGAGGCGGGCACGCCCTGGAGCATCATCAGTGCGTCCGTCGTCGCCCGCACTCCTGATAATACTATGCGCGCCCCCCCCGCGCGTCTATGCGTATTCATGCAAATGGTTTTATGGCAGAGCGCCGAGCTGATCACTCAGCACTCAGCTGTGTAGTCTGTGTGGAGTCATGTGATGCTGGTCACGTCATATGACCCCTCTGGCTCACTATTTAAACAGGCAATCTGCTGGCCACAGATTGCCTGTTATTCAGGTTCCACCTGTGTCTCTTTGGAGTCCTGGTGTATTTACCTCTTGTTTATCCGACGTGTTCCTGTCTATTCCTGCTGTACTGGTTTCCTGGTTCCTGATCCCGGCCTGCTCCAGACGATCCCTGGTTACACCTTTGGTACTTCTAGCTGCTCCTGGTAAACGACCTCGGCTTTCTCCTGACCATTCTCTGATTGTTCCTTTGTCCTGCGCTGCCTTTCTGGTTTTAACTCAGTCCGTATTTGTTTTATTTGGTGTCTGTTTGTCCACCCTGCACTTACACCAAGTTAGGGACTGCCGTACAGTTGTCCCTTGTCATCAGGACTTGCAAGGAAAGTAGGCAGGGTCAGGGGCAAGAGTGGAGTGCAGTGGTCACCCCCTCCCCCCTGTCTGTGTATGTGTTCATGACCGTTACATGGTCGCATGCATATAACTAAATGGGTCCTTATCTCCTGCGTCCCGACACACGTTTCGCTTATTGCTTCATCAGAGGATTGTATGATAATATTGTGTCCCTCAAGGTCTTAAATATCCACCCCAATTTCATTTCATGCGGCTCACCTGGAATCAGAGATTAGGGAGGCATCATTCCGCTAGACCCGCCGGAAATGACGATTATGCGCTCCAACTTGGAATACGTGTGTCATAGTTCACGGCCGGAAGTACAGGCGGTCAGCATCCCCTGCCTCTCACTCTACCATCGTGAGATGATGACGCCTGTGTGCCAAGCGATCACATGATCGACAATGGAAAGCAAGCGTGAGTATGTACCCAGGACTCCCAATATTGCATATGGGTCTATATAGCCTTGCTGATTAGATTGCTAAACGATATGGACAAATTTTTATACAAACATAAAAATAAACCACACAGTGCAGTAAAAAAAGAGAAAGAAGAAGAGATGAACATGCATGTGCGAAAGTGACAGCAACTGTGAAACCATAAGTGAATATGACTGATTAAAATATAGTGAATAATATTACAACTTAATTAATTAATTATCAAAAACGACCCTGTCTCATGGTGCTCAGAGTCACATAGTTCAACTACAATGTATATAAAGTGCTGATGTGCAAAAATATTATTCATAATACATGATGTTCTGTAAGACCATTCCTATTCTTCCTGAATGTAATTCTGGGTGTTGTCGCTAGATGAGATTGGAGGCCCCCATAGCTGTACCCTGGAGCTGTAGGTAGAAGGTCTCCTTAAAGGTTAAGAAATTATGACATAGGAAAAATTCCAAAAGTTCCACTATTAGGTCACCAAACTCACCGATTCACTGTTGATATGAAAAAACGTACTGCCTCTAGACCGTCTTGATGGCAGATGGATGTGTAGAGAGATTTGACGTCACAGGTGAATAGTATGATGTTGTCCTCTGGTTGCATGCCATCCATATTCCTCAGGACAGCACCTGTGTCCTTCAAATATGAGGGAAGGCTATTAACCAAAGAACTCAGCACATGATCTATCAGTTTGCATATAGATGCACACATACCATTAATTACAGAGACGATAGAGCGCCTAGGAGGGATCTTGTCATTTTTATGAATCTTCGGCAACAACTAGAATGTGGGTACAGTAGGATTCTATTCAATTAAGTACTCCATTTCTTTGCTGGTGATTATGGATGAGTGTACCCGAACTGTATAGTTCGGGTTCGTACCGAATTTTGGGGTGTCCGTGACACGGACTCGAACCTGTACATTTTAGTAAAAGTCTGGGTTCGGGTTCGGTGTTCGTCGTTTTCTTGGCGCTTTTTGAAAGTCTGCAAAGAAGCCAATCAACAAGCGTCATACTACTTGCCCCAAGAGGCCGTCACAGCCATGCCTACTATTGGCATGGCTGTGATTGGCCAGTGCAGCATGTGACCCAGCCTCTATTTAAGCTGGAGTCACGTAGCACCGTACGTCACTCTGCTCTGATCAGTGTAGGGAGAGGTTGCAGCTGCGACTGTTAGGGCGAGATTAGGCAGTGATTAACTCCTCCAAAACACTTAAGTCAGTAATCGATCTACAGCTGTGGATCATTGAACTGCTGCTATTCAATTGCTCACAGTTTTTAGGCTGCCCAGAGCGTTTTTCAGTCACTTTTTTCTGGTGTGATCGGCGGCCATTTTGTGTCTTGTGGTACGCCAGCACAAGCTGCCACCAAATCCATTTAACCATCAATAGTGTGGTTATTTTTTGGCTATATCCTACATCAGGGGAAAGCTGCCAACAAGTCCATTTAACCATCAATAGTGTGGTTATTTTTTGGCTATATCCTACATCAGGGGCAAGCTGTCACCAAGTCCATTTAACCATCAATAGTGTGGTTATTTTTGGCTATATCCTACATCAGGGGCAAGCTGCCACCAAGTCCATTTAACCATCAATAGTGTGGTTATTTTTTTGCTATATCCTACATCAGGGGCTTGGCTGTGCTTGCTATTTTATTGAGGGGTGAAATACAATTGCCAAAATAGCAGTACCCTAAATCTGGTGTTTCAGCTGTGGCCAGCCAATTGTAATACTGTCTGCTGTCTGGCAAAGGATATATTTTTGTTCTGGGTTGAAATACAATTCCCAACTTAGCAATTTCCTAAATTAGTGGTTTCTGCTGTATCAGGGCTACTTTAAATCTATCCATAAAAGGGTATATTAGATTCAAGGTGCTGATAGGGTCATTCTCAATAACTTCACACACACGCTACTGTGCATATCCAAGTCTAAATCTGTCCGTAAATGTATACCTGTCACCCAGCGCCTAAATAATAGGCCTCAAATTTATATTCAGCTAAATCTGTGGTTATTGCTGTAGCTGGTCAAGTTATTTTGTGTCCGTCAAAGCACAGTTTTTGTTCTGGGTTGAAATACTATTCCCAACTTAGCAATTTCCTAATTTAGTAGTTTCTGCTGTATCAGGCCTACTTTAAATCTATCCCTAAAAGGGTATATTAGATTCAAGGTGCTGATAGGGTCTTTCTTAATAACTTCACACACACGCTACTGTGCATATCCAAGTCTAATTCTGTCCGTAAACGTATACCTGTCACCCAGCGCCTAAATAATAAACCTCAAATTTATATTCAGCTAAATCTGTGGTTATTGCTGTAGCTGGTCAAGTTATTTTGTGTCCGTCAAAGCACTGTTTTTGTTCTGGGTTGAAATACAATTCCCAACTTAGCAATTTCCTAAATTAGTGGTTTCTGCTGTATCAGGCCTACTTTAAATCTAGCCATAAAAGGGTATATTAGATTCAAGGTGCTGATAGGGTCATTCTCAATAACTTCACACACATGCTACTGTGCATTTCCAAGTCTAATTCTGTCTGTAAACGTATACCTGTCACCCAGCGCCTAAATAATAGGCCTCAAATTTATATTCAGCTAAATCTGTGGTTATTGCTGTAGCTGGTCAAGTTATTTTGTGTCCGTCAAAGCACAGTTTTTGTTCTGGGTTGAAATACTATTCCCAACTTAGCAATTTCCTAATTTAGTTGTTTCTGCTGTATCAGGCCTACTTTAAATCTATCCCTAAAAGGGTATATTAGATTCAAGGTGCTGATAGGGTCTTTCTTAATAACTTCACACACACGCTACTGTGCATATCTAAGTCTATTACTGTCCGTAAACGTATACCTGTCATCCCAGCGCCTAAATAATAGGCCTCAAATTTATATTCAGCTAAATCTGTCATTACTGCTGTACCTGTATTAGTGTAATACGGTACCTAAATAGATAGCCAGATAGTGTTAGGTGTCTGCAAAAAAAGGCCTGAATTTGAATACAATACATTGGGCCAAATAATACTTTTGTTATTGTGGTGAACGGTACCAATGAGGAAAACATCTAGTAAGGGACGCGGACATGGTCGTGGTGGTGTTAGTGGACCCTCTGGTGCTGGGAGAGGACGTGGCCATTCTGCCACAGCCACACGTCCTAGTGTACCAACTACCTCAGGTCCCAGTAGCCGCCAGAATTTACAGCGATATTTGGTGGGGCCCAATGCTGTTCTAAGGATGGTAAGGCCTGAGCAGGTACAGGCATTAGTCAATTGGGTGGCCGACAGTGGATCCAGCACGTTCACATTATCTCCCACCCAGTCTTCTGCAGAAAGCGCACAGATGGCGCCTGAAAAACAAGCACATCAGTCTGTCACATCACCCCCATGCATACCAGGGAAACTGTCTGAGCCTCAAGTTATGCAGCAGTCTCTTATGCTGTTTGAAGACTCTGCTGGCAGGGTTTCCCAAGGGCATCCACCTAGCCCTTCCCCAGCAGTGGAAGACATAGAATGCACTGACGCACAACCACTTATGTTTCCTGATGATGAGGACATGGGAATACCACCTCAGCACGTCTCTGATGATGACGAAACACAGGTGCCAACTGCTGCGTTTTTCTGCAGTGTGCAGACTGAACAGGAGGTCAGGCATCAAGACTGGGTGGAAGACGATGCAGGGGATGATGAGGTCCTAGACCCCACATGGAATGAAGGTCGTGCCACTGACTTTCACAGTTCGGAGGAAGAGGCAGTGGTGAGACCGAGCCAACAGCGTAGCAAAAGAGGGAGCAGTGGACAAAAGCAGAACACCCGCCGCCAAGAGACTCCGTCTGCTACTGACCGCCGCCATCTGGGACCGAGCACCCCAAAGGCAGCTTCAAGGAGTTCCCTGGCATGGCACTTCTTCAAACAATGTGCTGACGACAAAACCCAAGTGGTTTGCACACTGTGCCATCAGAGCCTGAAGGGAGGCATTAACGTTCTGAACCTTAGCACAACCTGCATGACCAGGCACCTGCATGCAAAGCATGAACTGCAGTGCAGTAAACACCTTAAAAACAAGGAAGTCACTTAGGCTCCCCCTGCTACCTCTTCTGCTGCTGCCGCCTCGGCCTCTTCTGCTGCAGCCGCCTCGGCCTCTTTCTCCGCTTCTGCAGGAACGTTGGCACCTGCTGCCCAGCAAATAGGGGATGTACCACCAACACCACCACCTCCGTCACCAAGCATCTCAACCATGTCACACGGCAGCGTTCAACTCTCCATCTCACAAACATTTGAGAGAAAGCGTAAATTCCCACCTAGCCACCCTCGATCCCTGGCCCTGAATGCCAGCATTTCTAAACCACTGGCCTATGAAATGCTGCCATTTAGGCTGGTGGACACAGACAGCTTCAAACAGCTCATGTCGCTTGCTGTCCCACAGTATGTTGTTCCCAGCCGCCACTACTTCTCCAAGAGAGCCGTGCCTTCCCTGCACAACCAAGTATCCGATAAAATCAAGTGTGCACTGCGCAACACCATCTGTGGCAAGGTCCACCTAACCACAGATACGTGGACCAGTAAGCACGGCCAGGGACGCTATATCTCCCTAACTGCACACTGGGTAAATGTAGTGGCGGCTGGGCCCCAGGCGCACGTCCTTCCGCCGCCAAGGATCGCAGGGCAACATTCTTTGCCTCCTGTTGCCTCCTCCTCCTACTCGGCTTCCTCCTCCTCTTCTTCCACCTGCTCATCCAGTCAGCCACACACCTTCACCACCAACTTCAGCACAGCCCGGGGTAAACGTCAGCAGGCCATTCTGAAACTCATATGTTTGTGGGACAGGCCCCACACCGCACAGGAGTTGTGGCGGGGTATAGAACAACAGACCGACGAGTGGTTGCTGCCGGTGAGCCTCAAGCCCGGCCTGGTGGTGTGCGATAATGGGCGAAATCTCATTGCAGCTCTGGGACTAGCCGGTTTGACGCACATCCCTTGCCTGGCGCATGTGCTGAATTTGGTGGTGCAGAAGTTCATTCACAAGTACCCCGACATGTCAGAGCTGCTGCATAAAATGCGGGCCACCTGTTCGCGCTTCCGGCGTTCACATCCTTCCGCTGCTCGCCTGTCTGCGCTACAGCGTAACTTCGGCCTTCGCGCTCACCGCCTCATATGTGACGTGCCCACCAGGTGGAACTCCACCTTGCACATGCTTCACAGACTGTGCGAGCAGCAGCAGGCCATAGTGGAGTTTCAGCTGCAGCACGCACATGTCAGTCGCACTGCGGAACAGCACCACTTCACCACCAATAACTGGGCCTCCATGCGAGACCTGTGTGCCCTGTTGCGCTGTTTTGAGTACTCCACCAACATGGCCAGTGGCGATGACGCCGTTATCAGTGTTACAATACCACTTCTATGTCTCCTTGAGAAAACACTTAGGGCGATGATGGAAGAGGAGGTGGCCCAGGAGGAGGAGGAGGAAGAGGGGTCATTTTTAGCACTTTCAGGCCAGTCTCTTCGAAGTGACTCAGAGGGAGGTTTTTTGCAACAGCAGAGGCCAGGTACAAATGTGGCCAGCCAGGGCCCACTATTGGAGGACAAGGAGGACGAGGATGAGGAGGAGATGGAGGAGGATGAGGATGAAGCATGGTCACAGCGGGGTGGCACCCATCGCAGCTCGGGCCCATCACTGGTGCGTGGCTGGGGGGAAACGCAGGACGATGACGATACGCCTCCCACAGAGGACAGCTTGTCCTTACCTCTGGGCAGCCTAGCACACATGAGCGACTACATGCTGCAGTGCCTGCGCAACGACAGAGGAGTTGCCCACATTTTAACGTGTGCGGACTACTGGGTTGCCACCCTGCTGGATCCACGCTACAAAGACAATGTGCCCACCTTACTTCCTGCACTGGAGCGCAATAGGAAGATGCGTGAGTACATGCGCACGTTGGTAGACAAGCTACTGAGAGCATTCCCAAATGTCACAGGGGAACAAGTGGAAGCCCAAGGCAGAGGAGGAGGAAGAGGTCGCCAACGCAGCTGTGTCACGGCAAGCTCCTCTGAGGGCAGGGTTAGCATGGCAGAGATGTGGAAAAGTTTTGTCAACACGCCACAGCTAAGTGCGCCACCACTTTCACTAACATGGTGGAAAAGTACGTGTGCACACCCCTCCACGTACTGACTGATGGTTCGGCCCCATTCAACTTCTGGGTCTCTAAATTGTCCACGTGGCCAGAGCTAGCCTTTTATGCCTTGGAGGTGCTGGCCTGCCCGGCGGCCAGCGTTTTGTCTGAACGTGTATTCAGAACGGCAGGGGGCGTCATTACAGACAAACGCAGCCGCCTGTCTACAGCCAATGTGGACAAGCTGATGTTCATAAAAATGAACCAGGCATGGATCCCACAGGACCTGTCCATCCCTTGTGCAGATTAGACATTAACTACCTCCCCTTAACCATATATTATTGTACTCCAGGGCACTTCCTCATTCAATCCTATTTTAATTTTAATTTTACCATTATATTGCGGGGCAACCCAAAGTTGAATGAACCTCTCCTCTGCCTGGGTGCTGGGGCCTAAATATATGACAATGGACTGTTCCAGTGTTGGGTGACGTGAAGCCTGATTCTCTGCTATGACATGAAGACTGATTCTCTGCTGACATGAAGCCTGAATCTCTGTTATGGGACCTCTCTCCTCTGCCTGGGTGCCGGGGCCTAAATATATGACAATGGACTGTTCCAGTAGTGGGTGACGTGAATCCTGATTCTCTGCTATGACATGAAGACTGATTCTCTGCTGACATGAAGCCAGATTCTCTGCTATGGGACCTCTCTCCAATTGATATTGGTTAATTTGTATTTATTTTATTTGTATTTTTATTCATTTCCCTATCCACATTTGTTTGCAGGGGATTTAACTACATTTTGCTGCCTTTTGCAGCCCTCTACTCCTTTCCTGGGCTATTTTACAGCCTTTTTTGTGCCGAAAAGTTCGGATCCCCATTGACTTCAATGGGGTTCGGGTTCGGGACGAAGTTCGGGTCGGGTTCGGATCCCGAACCTGAACATTTCCGGGAAGTTTGGCCGAACTTCTCGAACACTAACATCCAGTTGTTCGCTGAATTCTACTGGTGATGATTCTAGTCTCCACCGCTTTGTGTAGAATCTTCTGTTAAAGAGACTGAAATGATGTCAAAGGATGATATGTCAGTCGCCGATAACAATTGCTATCCCGCAGCTGCCTGAAGGCCCCCTTTATCGTACATAGATGTGGGCCACACCACTATATTACCTCTTTATCAGAAGGCTTTATAACAATAACCTCTAACTGTGTTAACTCCTTCAGAGCCCGCCTTTGCATATGAGTTAAATTATCTTGTTGGATCCTACTTGGTATTCTCTTGAGTTCTTCCGTTACCAGTTTAACAAACATCTCAATGTTGGAAAAAATAGACAAAGGGAGAAATTTCTTAGATTTAGGGATCCCTTAGTGTCATCCCTTACTTGACCTACATATATATATATATATATATATATATATATTAGTGTCATCTAGGGATGAGCGAACTCGAACTGTATAGTTCGGGTTCGTACCGAATTTTGGGGTGTCCGTGACACGGACCCGAACCCGGACATTTTCGTAAAAGTCCGGGTTCGGGTTCGGTGTTCGTCGCTTTCTTCGCGCTTTTGTGACGCTTTCTTGGCGCTTTTTGAAAGGCTGCTAAGCAGCCAATCAACAAGCGTCATACTACTTGCCCCAAGAGGCCATCACAGCCATGCCTACTATTGGCATGGCTGTGATTGGCCAGAGTACCATGTGACCCAGCCTCTATTTAAGCTGGAGTCACATAGCGCCGCCCGTCACTCTGCTCTGATTAGCGTAGGGAGAGGTTGCGGCTGCGACAGTAGGGCGAGATTAGGCAGATTAACTCCTCCAAAGGACTTGATTAACTGATCGATCTGCAGCTGTGGATCATTGAGCTGCTGATCCTCAATTGCTCACTGTTTTTAGGCTGCCCAGACCGTTTGTCAGTCACATTTTTCTGGGGTGATCGGCGGCCATTTTGTGTCTTGTGGTGCGCCAGCACAAGCTGCGACCAAGTGCATTTAACCCTCAATGGTGTGGTTGTTTTTTGGCTAAAGCCTACATCAGGGTGAAGCTGTCACACCAAGTGCATTTAACCCTCAGTAGTGTGGTTGGTCAAGCTATCACACCAAGTGCATTTAACCAGCAATAGTCTGTTCATTTTTTGGCCATATACTAAATCAGGGGCAAGCTGCGCCCGTCACCAAGTGCATTTAACCCTCAGTAGTGTGGTTGGTCAAGCTGTGACACCAAGTGCATTTAACCAGCAATAGTCTGTTCATTTTTTGGCCATATACTACATCAGGGGCAAGCTGCGCCCATCACCAAGTGCATTTAACCAGCAATAGTGTGGTTATTTTTTGGCCATATCCCAGTCTAATTCTGTCACTAAATCCATACCGGTCACCCAGCGCCTAAATACTAGGCCTCAAATTTATATCCCGCTAAATCTCTCGTTACCGCTGTCCTGTTGTGGCTGGGAAAGTTATTTAGTGTCCGTCAAAGCACATTTTTTGTTCTGGGTTGAAATACAATTCCCAATTTAGCAATTTAAAAATTTAGTGGTTTCTGCTGTATCAGAGCTATTTGAAATCTATCCCTAAAAGGGTATATAATATTCAAGGTGCACATAGGGTCATTCAGAATAACTTCACACACCCGCTACTGTGCATTTCCAAGTCTAATTCTGTCACTAAACCCATACCTGTCACCCAGCGCCTAAATACTAGGCCTCAAATTTATATCCAGCTAAATCTGTCCTTAGTGCTGTAGCTGGGCGAGTTATTTAGTGTCCGTTCAAGCACATTTCTTGTTCTGGGTTGAAATACAATTCCCAATTTAGCAATTTCATAATTTAGTGGTTTCTGCTATATCAGAGCTATTTGAAATCTATCCCTAAAAGGGTAGATCATATTGAAGGTGCACATAGGGACATTCAGAATAACTTCACACACCCGCTACTGTGCATTTCCAAGTCTAATTCTGTCACTAAACCCATACCTGTCACCCAGCGCCTAAATACTAGGCCTCAAATTTATATCCTGCTAAATCTCTCGTTAGTGCTGTAGCTGGGCGAGTTATTTAGTGTCCGTTCAAGCACATTTCTTGTTCTGGGTTGAAATACAATTCCCAATTTAGCAATTTCATAATTTAGTGGTTTCTGCTATATCAGAGCTATTTGAAATCTATCCCTAAAAGGGTATATAATATTCAAGGTGCACATTGGGTCATTCAGAATAACTTCACACACACCCGCTACTGTGTATTTCCAAGTCTAATTCTGTCACTAAACCCATACCTGTCACCCAGCGCCTAAATACTAGGCCTCAAATTTATATCCTGCTAAATCTCTCGTTAGTGCTGTAGCTGGGCGAGTTATTTAGTGTCCGTTCAAGCACATTTCTTGTTCTGGGTTGAAATACAATTCCCAATTTAGCAATTTCATAATTTAGTGGTTTCTGCTATATCAGAGCTATTTGAAATCTATCCCTAAAAGGGTATATAATATTCAAGGTGCACATTGGGTCATTCAGAATAACTTCACACACACCCGCTACTGTGTATTTCCAAGTCTAATTCTGTCACTAAACCCATACCTGTCACCCAGCGCCTAAATACTAGGCCTCAAATTTATATCCTGCTAAATCTCTCGTTAGTGCTGTAGCTGGGCGAGTTATTTAGTGTCCGTTCAAGCACATTTCTTGTTCTGGGTTGAAATACAATTCCCAATTTAGCAATTTCATAATTTAGTGGTTTCTGCTATATCAGAGCTATTTGAAATCTATCCCTAAAAGGGTATATAATATTCAAGGTGCACATTGGGTCATTCAGAATAACTTCACACACACCCGCTACTGTGTATTTCCAAGTCTAATTCTGTCACTAAACCCATACCTGTCACCCAGCGCCTAAATACTAGGCCTCAAATTTATATCCATGCTAAATCTCTCGTTAGTGCTGTAGCTGGGCGAGTTATTTAGTGTCCGTTCAAGCACATTTCTTGTTCTGGGTTGAAATACAATTCCCAATTTAGCAATTTCATAATTTAGTGGTTTCTGCTATATCAGAGCTATTTGAAATCTATCCCTAAAAGGGTATATAATATTCAAGGTGCACATTGGGTCATTCAGAATAACTTCACACACACCCGCTACTGTGTATTTCCAAGTCTAATTCTGTCACTAAACCCATACCTGTCACCCAGCGCCTAAATACTAGGCCTCAAATTTATATCCTGCTAAATCTCTCGTTAGTGCTGTAGCTGGGCGAGTTATTTAGTGTCCGTTCAAGCACATTTCTTGTTCTGGGTTGAAATACAATTCCCAATTTAGCAATTTCATAATTTAGTGGTTTCTGCTATATCAGAGCTATTTGAAATCTATCCCTAAAAGGGTATATAATATTCAAGGTGCACATTGGGTCATTCAGAATAACTTCACACACACCCGCTACTGTGTATTTCCAAGTCTAATTCTGTCACTAAACCCATACCTGTCACCCAGCGCCTAAATACTAGGCCTCAAATTTATATCCATGCTAAATCTGTCCGTTAGTGCTGTAGCTGGGCGAGTTATTTAGTGTCCGTTCAAGCACATTTCTTGTTCTGGGTTGAAATACAATTCCCAATTTAGCAATTTCATAATTTAGTGGTTTCTGCTATATCAGAGCTATTTGAAATCTATCCCTAAAAGGGTATATAATATTCAAGGTGCACATTGGGTCATTCAGAATAACTTCACACACACCCGCTACTGTGTATTTCCAAGTCTAATTCTGTCACTAAACCCATACCTGTCACCCAGCGCCTAAATACTAGGCCTCAAATTTATATCCTGCTAAATCTCTCGTTAGTGCTGTAGCTGGGCGAGTTATTTAGTGTCCGTTCAAGCACATTTCTTGTTCTGGGTTGAAATACAATTCCCAATTTAGCAATTTCATAATTTAGTGGTTTCTGCTATATCAGAGCTATTTGAAATCTATCCCTAAAAGGGTATATAATATTCAAGGTGCACATTGGGTCATTCAGAATAACTTCACACACACCCGCTACTGTGTATTTCCAAGTCTAATTCTGTCACTAAACCCATACCTGTCACCCAGCGCCTAAATACTAGGCCTCAAATTTATATCCTGCTAAATCTCTCGTTAGTGCTGTAGCTGGGCGAGTTATTTAGTGTCCGTTCAAGCACATTTCTTGTTCTGGGTTGAAATACAATTCCCAATTTAGCAATTTCATAATTTAGTGGTTTCTGCTATATCAGAGCTATTTGAAATCTATCCCTAAAAGGGTATATAATATTCAAGGTGCACATTGGGTCATTCAGAATAACTTCACACACACCCGCTACTGTGTATTTCCAAGTCTAATTCTGTCACTAAACCCATACCTGTCACCCAGCGCCTAAATACTAGGCCTCAAATTTATATCCTGCTAAATCTCTCGTTAGTGCTGTAGCTGGGCGAGTTATTTAGTGTCCGTTCAAGCACATTTCTTGTTCTGGGTTGAAATACAATTCCCAATTTAGCAATTTCATAATTTAGTGGTTTCTGCTATATCAGAGCTATTTGAAATCTATCCCTAAAAGGGTATATAATATACAAGGTGCACATTGGGTCATTCAGAATAACTTCACACACACCCGCTACTGTGTATTTCCAAGTCTAATTCTGTCACTAAACCCATACCTGTCACCCAGCGCCTAAATACTAGGCCTCAAATTTATATCCAGCTAAATCTGTCCTTAGTGCTGTAGCTGGGCGAGTTATTTAGTGTCCGTTCAAGCACATTTCTTGTTCTGGGTTGAAATACAATTCCCAATTTAGCAATTTCATAATTTAGTGGTTTCTGCTATATCAGAGCTATTTGAAATCTATCCCTAAAAGGGTATATAATATTCAAGGTGCACATTGGGTCATTCAGAATAACTTCACACACACCCGCTACTGTGTATTTCCAAGTCTAATTCTGGCACTAAACCCATACCTGTCACCCAGCGCCTAAATACTAGGCCTCAAATTTATATCCTGCTAAATCTCTCGTTAGTGCTGTAGCTGGGCGAGTTATTTAGTGTCCGTTCAAGCACATTTCTTGTTCTGGGTTGAAATACAATTCCCAATTTAGCAATTTCATAATTTAGTGGTTTCTGCTATATCAGAGCTATTTGAAATCTATCCCTAAAAGGGTATATAATATTCAAGGTGCACATTGGGTCATTCAGAATAACTTCACACACACACGCTTCTGTGCATTTCCAAGTCTAATTCTGTCACTAAATCCATACCGGTCACCCAGCGCCTAAATACTAGGCCTCAAATTTATATCCCGCTGAATTTGAATACAATACATTGGGCCAAATAATATATTTGTTGTTGTGGTGAACCATAACAATGAGAAAAACATCTAGTAAGGGACGCGGACGTGGACATGGTCGTGGTGGTGTTAGTGGACCCTCTGGTGCTGGGAGAGGACGTGGCCGTTCTGCCACATCCACACGTCCTAGTGTACCAACTACCTCAGGTCCCAGTAGCCGCCAGAATTTACAGCGATATATGGTGGGGTCCAATGCCGTTCTAAGGATGGTAAGGCCTGAGCAGGTACAGGCATTAGTCAATTGGGTGGCCGACAGTGGATCCAGCACGTTCACATTATCTCCCACCCAGTCTTCTGCAGAAAGCGCACAGATGGCGCCTGAAAACCAACCCCATCAGTCTGTCACATCACCCCCATGCATACCAGGGAAACTGTCTCAGCCTCAAGTTATGCAGCAGTCTCTTATGCTGTTTGAAGACTCCGCTGGCAGGGTTTCCCAAGGGCATCCACCTAGCCCTTCCCCAGCGGTGAAAGACATAGAATGCACTGACGCACAACCACTTATGTTTCCTGATGATGAGGACATGGGAATACCACCTCAGCATGTCTCTGATGATGACGAAACACAGGTGCCAACTGCTGCGTCTTTCTGCAGTGTGCAGACTGAACAGGAGGTCAGGGATCAAGACTGGGTGGAAGACGATGCAGGGGACGATGAGGTCCTAGACCCCACATGGAATGAAGGTCGTGCCACTGACTTTCACAGTTCGGAGGAAGAGGCAGTGGTGAGACCGAGCCAACAGCGTAGCAAAAGAGGGAGCAGTGGGCAAAAGCAGAACACCCGCCGCCAAGAGACTCCGCCTGCTACTGACCGCCGCCATCTGGGACCGAGCACCCCAAAGGCAGCTTCAAGGAGTTCCCTGGCATGGCACTTCTTCAAACAATGTGCTGACGACAAGACCCGAGTGGTTTGCACGCTGTGCCATCAGAGCCTGAAGCGAGGCATTAACGTTCTGAACCTGAGCACAACCTGCATGACCAGGCACCTGCATGCAAAGCATGAACTGCAGTGGAGTAAACACCTTAAAACCAAGGAAGTCACTCAGGCTCCCCCTGCTACCTCTTCTGCTGCTGCCGCCTCGGCCTATTCTGCTGCTGCCGCCTCGGCCTCTTCCTCCGCCTCTGGAGGAACGTTGGCACCTGCCGCCCAGCAAACAGGGGATGTACCACCAACACCACCACCACCACCTCCGTCACCAAGCGTCTCAACCATGTCACACGCCAGCGTTCAGCTCTCCATCTCACAAACATTTGATAGAAAGCGTAAATTCCCACCTAGCCACCCTCGATCCCTGGCCCTGAATGCCAGCATTTCTAAACTACTGGCCTATGAAATGCTGTCATTTAGGCTGGTGGACACAGACAGCTTCAAACAGCTCATGTCGCTTGCTGTCCCACAGTATGTTGTTCCCAGCCGGCACTACTTCTCCAAGAGAGCCGTGCCTTCCCTGCACAACCAAGTATCCCATAAAATCAAGTGTGCACTGCGCAACGCCATCTGTAGCAAGGTCCACCTAACCACAGATACGTGGACCAGTAAGCACGGCCAGGGACGCTATATCTCCCTAACTGCACACTGGGTAAATGTAGTGGCAGCTGGGCCCCAGGCGGAGAGCTGTTTGGCGCACGTCCTTCCGCCGCCAAGGATCGCAGGGCAACATTCTTTGCCTCCTGTTGCCACCTCCTCCTTCTCGGCTTCCTCCTCCTCTTCTTCCACCTGCTCATCCAGTCAGCCACACACCTTCACCACCAACTTCAGCACAGCCCGGGGTAAACGTCAGCAGGCCATTCTGAAACTCATATGTTTGGGGGACAGGCCCCACACCGCACAGGAGTTGTGGCGGAGTATTGAACAACAGACCGACGAGTGGTTGCTGCCGGTGAGCCTCAAGCCCGGCCTGGTGGTGTGTGATAATGGGCGAAATCTCGTTGCAGCTCTGGGACTAGCCAATTTGACGCACATCCCTTGCTTGGCGCATGTGCTGAATTTGGTGGTGCAGAAGTTCATTCACAACTACCCCGACATGTCAGAGCTGCTGCATAAAGTGCGGGCCGTCTGTTCGCGCTTCCGGCGTTCACATCCTGCTGCTGCTCGCCTGTCTGCGCTACAGCGTAACTTCGGCCTTCCCGCTCACCGCCTCATATGCGACGTGCCCACCAGGTGGAACTCCACCTTGCACATGCTGGACAGACTGTGCGAGCAGCAGCAGGCCATAGTGGAGTTTCAGCTGCAGCACGCACGGGTCAGTCGCACTACAGAACAGCACCACTTCACCACCAATGACTGGGCCTCCATGCGAGACCTGTGTGCCCTGTTGCGCTGTTTCGAGTACTCCACCAACATGGCCAGTGGCGATGACACCGTTATCAGCGTTACAATACCACTTCTATGTCTCCTTGAGAAAACACTTAGGGCGATGATGGAAGAGGAGGTGGCCCAGGAGGAGGAGGAGGAGGAGGAGGAAGAGGGGTCATTTTTAGCACTTTCAGGCCAGTCTCTTCGAAGTGACTCAGAGGGAGGTTTTTGGCAACAGCAGAGGCCAGGTACAAATGTGGCCAGCCAGGGCCCACTACTGGAGGACGAGGAGGACGAGGATGAGGAGGAGGTGGAGGAGGATGAGGATGAAGCATGGTCACAGCGGGGTGGCACCCAACGCAGCTCGGGTCCATCACTGGTGCGTGGCTGGGGGGAAAGGCAGGACGATGACGATACGCCTCCCACAGAGGACAGCTTGTCCTTACCCCTGGGCAGCCTGGCACACATGAGCGACTACATGCTGCAGTGCCTGCGCAACGACAGCAGAGTTGCCCACATTTTAACCTGTGCGGACTACTGGGTTGCCACCCTGCTGGATCCACGCTACAAAGACAATGTGCCCACCTTACTTCCTGCACTGGAGCGTGATAGGAAGATGCGCGAGTACAAGCGCACGTTGGTAGACGCGCTACTGAGAGCATTCCCAAATGTCACAGGGGAACAAGTGGAAGCCCAAGGCCAAGGCAGAGGAGGAGCAAGAGGTCGCCAAGGCAGCTGTGTCACGGCCAGCTCCTCTGAGGGCAGGGTTAGCATGGCAGAGATGTGGAAAACTTTTGTCAACACGCCACAGCTAACTGCACCACCACCTGATACGCAACGTGTTAGCAGGAGGCAACATTTCACTAACATGGTGGAACAGTACGTGTGCACACCCCTCCACGTACTGACTGATGGTTCGGCCCCATTCAACTTCTGGGTCTCTAAATTGTCCACGTGGCCAGAGCTAGCCTTTTATGCCTTGGAGGTGCTGGCCTGCCCGGCAGCCAGCGTTTTGTCTGAACGTGTATTCAGCACGGCAGGGGGCGTCATTACAGACAAACGCAGCCGCCTGTCTACAGCCAATGTGGACAAGCTGACGTTCATAAAAATGAACCAGGCATGGATCCCACAGGACCTGTCCGTCCCTTGTCCAGATTAGACATTAACTACCTCCCCATAACCATATATTATTGGACTCCAGGGCACTTCCTCATTCAATCCTATTTTTATTTTCATTTTACCATTATATTGCGAGGCTACCCAAAGTTGAATGAACCTCTCCTCTGCCTGTGTGCTAGGCCTAAATATATGCCAATGGACTGTTGCAGTGGTGGCTGACATGAAGCCTGATTCTCTGCTATGACATGCAGACTAATTCTCTGCTGACATGAAGCCAGATTGTCTGTTACGGGACCTCTCTCCTCTGCCTGGGTGCTGGGCCTAAATTTATGACAATGGACTGTTGCAGTGGTGGCTGACGTGAAGCCTGATTCTCTGCTATGACATGCAGACTGATTCTCTGCTGTCATGAAGCCAGATTGTCTGTTACGGGACCTCTCTGCTCTGCCTGTGTGCTAGGCCTAAATATATGCCAATGGACTGTTGCAGTGGTGGCTGACGTGAAGCCTCATTCTCTGCTATGACATGCAGACTGATTCTCTGCTGACATGAAGCCAGATTCTCTGTTACGGGACCTCTCTCCTCTGCCTGGTGTGCTGGGCCTAAATATATGCCAATGGACTGTTGCAGTGGTGGCTGACGTGAAGCCTCATTCTCTGCTATGACATGCAGACTGATTCTCTGCTGACATGAAGCCAGATTCTCTGTTACGGGACCTCTCTCCTCTGCCTGTGTGTGTGCTGGGCCTAAATATATGCCAATGGACTGTTGCAGTGGTGGCTGACGTGAAGCCTCATTCTCTGCTATGACATGCAGACTGATTCTCTGCTGACATGAAGCCAGATTGTCTGTTACGGGACCTCTCTCCTCTGCCTGTGTGCTAGGCCTAAATATATGCCAATGGACTGTTGCAGTGGTGGCTGACGTGAAGCCTCATTCTCTGCTATGACATGCAGACTGATTCTCTGCTGACATGAAGCCAGATTCTCTGTTACGGGACCTCCCTCCTCTGCCTGGGTGCTGGGCCTAAATATATGCCAATGGACTGTTGCAGTGGTGGCTGACGTGAAGCCTCATTCTCTGCTATGACATGCAGACTGATTCTCTGCTGACATGAAGCCAGATTCTCTGTTACGGGACCTCTCTCCTCTGCCTGTGTGTGTGCTGGGCCTAAATATATGCCAATGGACTGTTGCAGTGGTGGCTGACGTGAAGCCTCATTCTCTGCTATGACATGCAGACTGATTCTCTGCTGACATGAAGCCAGATTGTCTGTTACGGGACCTCTCTCCTCTGCCTGTGTGCTAGGCCTAAATATATGCCAATGGACTGTTGCAGTGGTGGCTGACGTGAAGCCTCATTCTCTGCTATGACATGCAGACTGATTCTCTGCTGACATGAAGCCAGATTCTCTGTTACGGGACCTCCCTCCTCTGCCTGGGTGCTGGGCCTAAATATATGCCAATGGACTGTTGCAGTGGTGGCTGACGTGAAGCCTCATTCTCTGCTATGACATGCAGACTAATTCTCTGCTGACATGAAGACAGATTCTCTGTTACGGGACCTCTCTCCTCTGCCTGTGTGTGTGCTGGGCCTAAATATATGCCAATGGACTGTTGCAGTGGTGGCTGACGTGAAGCCTCATTCTCTGCTATGACATGCAGACTAATTCTCTGCTGACATGAAGCCAGATTGTCTGTTACGGGACCTCTCTCCTCTGCCTGGGTGCTGGGCCTAAATTTATGACAATGGACTGTTGCAGTGGTGGCTGACGTGAAGCCTGATTCTCTGCTATGACATGCAGACTGATTCTCTGCTGACATGAAGCCAGATCCTCTGTTACGGGACCTCTCTCCTCTGCCTGTGTGTGTGCTGGGCCTAAATATATGCCAATGGACTGTTGCAGTGGTGGCTGACGTGAAGCCTCATTCTCTGCTATGACATGCAGACTGATTCTCTGCTGACATGAAGCCAGATTCTCTGTTACGGGACCTCTCTCCTCTGCCTGTGTGTGTGCTGGGCCTAAATATATGCCAATGGACTGTTGCAGTGGTGGCTGACGTGAAGCCTCATTCTCTGCTATGACATGCAGACTAATTCTCTGCTGACATGAAGACAGATTCTCTGTTACGGGACCTCCCTCCTCTGCCTGGGTGCTGGGCCTAAATATATGCCAATGGACTGTTGCAGTGGTGGCTGACGTGAAGCCTCATTCTCTGCTATGACATGCAGACTAATTCTCTGCTGACATGAAGACAGATTCTCTGTTACGGGACCTCCCTCCTCTGCCTGGGTGCTGGGCCTAAATATATGCCAATGGACTGTTGCAGTGGTGGCTGACGTGAAGCCTCATTCTCTGCTATGACATGCAGACTAATTCTCTGCTGACATGAAGACAGATTCTCTGTTACGGGACCTCTCTCCTCTGCCTGGGTGCCGGGGCCTAAATATCTGAGAATGGACTGTTCCAGTGGTGGTTTCAAAGGAAAGGACCGGCACTTCGCTGATGTAGATCACAATGTAGATTTATTCAGTCACATATTCAAAATGGCATAGTGACGCGTTTCAGCACAGATGTGCTTTCATCAGACTGCATAAAACATCTTACACTCCAGCTATTTATACATAAATGAAACACAAAGGAACTGACATCATCAAAGAAGCTCCGCCTCCCTCATTAAATAAAATTCGCATATCAAATAATCGCAATGAAAAATTCGCATTGAAAAATTCGCAATTGAAAATTCGCAACTGAAAATTCGCAATTGAAAATTGAAAATTCGCAATTGAAAATTCGCAACTGAAAATTCGCAACTGAAAATTCGCAATTGAAAATTCGCAAAAAACATATCCACTCTATACTGGCGAAGATTTTCAGTCACATAGTCCATTCTTGCAGTGATTAATCACGCTGAAGAAAAAAAGAAATATATTTATCAGATTGCATAAGGCCGAATGCCTTATAGGAAGCAGGACACATTGTACTCACGATTGAGGCCCCTGGGCTCCATTGTCTGAAGACGATGGATCCAGTAAGCCTCCCTTTTCAATAACAATTTATTTCTGTCACCCCCTCGACGGGGTAATGATACACCTTCAATAATCTGATACCTCAACTGCGAGATGTTGTGTTTTTTATCATAAAAATGAAGGGGTATTGGGAGTAATAAATTCTGTTTACGGATAGTAGATTTGTGTTTACTTAGTCTGTCCTTCATTCTCATTGAGGTTTCCCCCACATATAGTAATCCACATGGACATTTAAGAATGTAAACCACAAATCTACTATCACAAGTGAACGTGCCCCTTATTGGAATATTTTCACCTGAGTGAGGGTGGGAGAAACATGAACCCTTTATAACGCTGGAACAATTGACACAGTTTAAACAAGGAAAAGTGCCCCGTCTAGGTGTAGATAAAGTACTCTGTCCTCTTTCTATTTTATTACTTCCCACATCCGCCCGGACTATTTTATCCCTAATATTTTCTGCCCGTTTATAGCATATCATGGGTGGCCTCTGGAACTCTCCTATCCGTGGATAGGACTTAGATAATATGTGCCAATGTTGATTAACAATAGTCCTAAGGCGCTGGGACCAGGGATGGTATTTAATCACTAAGGGGATCCTTGTTTCTTTCTTAGTTCTATCTGGTGGTGTAATCTCAGCTTTATTACGCTGTATTTTCAATAGATCAGGGGGGTAGCCTCGCTCTCTAAATTTATTGGTCATATCGTCTAATCTTGTTTGACACATATCCCTATCACTAACGATCCGTCTAACCCTCTGGTATTGCCGCCCTGCTTCTTACTAGAATTGTTCCAGTGGTGGGTGACGGGAAGCCAGATTCTCTGCTATGGAACCTCTCTCCAATTGATTTTGGTTAATTTTTATTTATTTAATTTTTATTTTAATTCATTTCCCTATCCACATTTGTTTGCAGGGGATTTACCTACATGTTGCTGCCTTTTGCAGCCCTCTAGCTCTTTCCTGGGCTGTTTTACAGCCTTTTTAGTGCCGAAAAGTTCGGGTCCCCATTGACTTCAATGGGGTTCGGGTTCGGGACGAAGTTCGGATCGGGTTCGGATCCCGAACCCGAACATTTCCGGGATGTTCGGCCGAACTTCTCGAACCCGAACATCCAGGTGTTCGCTCAACTCTAGTGTCATCCCTTACTTGACCTAAATATATATATATATATATATATATATATAGGAAAGAATGCTTCTTAACAATTTTTCCTCTAAAATTGATTTTTTCCCCCCGGTTTTGTGCGTATTAGTGTCAGTCTGTAAAAGTGGCGTACTAATCAGACAACATGGTTCCCAGAAGAGGCCTGGGAGTCCAAGATGCATCCAGACATGTTGAACTGTAAAGTTCGGGTTCGTTACGAACTTTAGGATTTTTGGACCCCGGCCCGGACCCGAATATTTCAGTACAAGTTATCTGTCTGTTAGTTAGGTGGGCGGCAGCGGCGGCCATTTTATGCAAGCTCAGTGCACCAGCACTGCATCTGAGCTTTTGGGACATTGTAAATCAACATTTTTTGGGGGCAATATACATCTGGATTAGTCAGTGTGCAATTTAAGCTAGAAATACACCCATCAATTTCTAGGGTTTAAAAACACACTTTTTTGCCAAAAAACTGTATTTTTCCTGATCTGCGAGTGTTAAATCCAAATTTAATATATACAGCTTTCATATTCTGTTACCAAAACAACACTTTTTGGGCAATCTACAACATCTGGATTAATCAGTGTACAATTTAAGCTAGAAATACACCCATCAATTTCTGGGGTTTTAAAAACACACTTTTTTTGCCAAAAAACTGTATTTTCCTGATCTGTAAGTGTTAAATTCAAGTTTAATATATACAGCTTTCATATTCTGTTACCAAAAAAAACACTTTTTTTGGCAATCTACTTCATCTGGATTAGTCAGTGTGCAATTTAAGCTAGAAATACATCCATAATTTTCTGGGGTTTTAAAAAAACACTTTTTTTTGGCAATCTACAACATCTGGATTAGTCAGTATGCAATTTAAGCTAGAAATACACATCATTTTCAGGGGTTTTAAAAACACACTTTTTTTGCCAAAAAAACACTATTTTCCTGATCTGCAAGTGTTAAATTCAAGTTTAATATATACAGCTTTCATATTCTGTTACCAAAAAAACACTTTTTGGGCAATCTACAACATCTGGATTAGTCAGCATGCAATTTAAGCTAGAAATACATCCATAATTTTCTGGGGTTTTAAAAACACACTTTTTTGCCCCAAAAAATGTATTTTCCTGATCTGCAAGTGTTAAATTCAAGTTTAATATATACAGCTTTCATATTTTGTTACCAAAAAAACAACACTTTTTTGGCAATCTACAACATCTGGATTAGTCAGTGTGCAATTTAAGCTAGAAATACACCCATCATTTACAAGGGTTTTAAAAACACACTTTTTTGCCAAAAAAGTGTATTTTCCTGATCTGCAAGTATTAAATTCAAGTTTATTATACACAGATCTATCTTGACTTACAATGTAAGTCAATGGGGACGGATCCGTTTTTCACAATATGGTGCAATTGAAAACGGATCCGTCCCCCTTTGACTTTCAATGTAAGTCAAGACGGATACAAGCGTTTGCAGATACATGACGGATCCGCACCAAACACGAGTGTGGAAGTAGCTGTAAATGTGACCCCTATGATAAATAAAATAAAAAAGATCAGGACTTAGCAGAAACTACCTCGTTCACAAGCCAACAGAATTGCATGATTCAAAATGATTCTGCTGCCTTTGATACTTTATGTGATGGTCGCTAGCCCCATGTGGATCAATGATGCCTTTTTTAACTTATTGGAGAAACTAATTAATTATTTGATATGGGGCAGAAAAAGGGTTCGAATTAAACAAAGATTTCTGGGGTTAGCTGAAACTGATGGAGGACTTGCCTTACCATATTTACTGGGATATTATTTATGTTCACAAATACAATGGTGTATCAACACTGGGGAGAGTTATTTGATCCCATACCTTACTGGAGAGTACAATGGCCTTGTGAAGAACATATTTAGTATCCTTGAAACTGTATATTTAGGGGATAGGGGAACTACCTGTCCTATAAGCATGATGCTTCAGAAAGTTTGGAACCAGATGAGAGTAATTTTGAAGGTCACTCACACGTTACATTTCACCCCTCTTTGGGATAATAAAAATTGAAAGGAATTTATGGGATTAAATGACAATTGTTATTGGAGTCGGAGAGCTATCACTAAGGTTTCTCACATTTGCACATTAGGTAACTAAAACTTATAGCGGAACTTTTTTTAGACATGGCTAATATGGGTTTTAGTCGATTTTAGGTATGCTCAACTCAAACATGCATTTGATTACACGAGTAATAAAAAAAAAAATTATATTCTTGCTCAACCATTTTTTAATTTTTGTTTTACTTCTTTAGGTAATAAACTCAAAGTGTCACAAATTTATGTTGGATTACAAAAAGAACTAGTGAAGGTCACTAAGTTTAAAAGTGTGTTAAAATGGGAGGCGGATTTAAGGATGAGTAATTCACTTCAGTGGGGAGAAATCAATAAAAATATTAAAAAAGCCTCGTTCTCTAGTCACCATAGGTTAACACAGTATAAAATAGCGCATCGATTATATTACAATTCTTAGGGCTCTTTCACACTTGCGTTGTCCGGATCCGTCGTGTACTCCATTTGCCGGAATTACACGCCGGATCCGGAAAAACGCAAGTGAACTGAAAGCATTTGAAGACGGATCCGTCTTCAAAATGCGTTCAGTGTTACTATGGCAGCCAGGACGCTATTAAAGTCCTTGTTGCCATAGTAGTAGTGGGGAGCGGGGGAGCAGTATACTTACAGTCCGTGCGGCTCCCAGGGCGCTCCAGAATGACGTCAGAGCGCCCCATGCACATGGATGACGTGTCCATGCGATCACGTCATCCATGCGCGTGGGGTGCCCTGACATCACTCAGAAGCGCCCCGGGAGCGCGACGGACGGTAAATATACTGCTCCCCACTACACTTTACCATGGCTGCCAGGACTTTAGCGTCCTGGCAGCCATGGTAACCATTCATAAAAAGCTAAACATCGGATCCGGCAATGCGCCGAAACGACGTTTAGCTTAAGGCCGGATCCGGATTAATGCCTTTCAATGGGCATTAATTCCGGATCCGGCCTTGCGGCAAGTGTTCAGGATTTTTGGCCAGAGCAAAAAGCGCAGCATGCTGCGGTATTTTCTACGGCCAAAAAACGTTCCGGTCCTGAACTGAAGACATCCTGATGCATCCTGAACGGATTTCACTCCATTCAGAATGCATTAGGATAAAACTGATCAGGATTCTTCCGGCATAGAGCCCCGGCGACGGAACTCTATGCTGGAAGAAAAGAATGCAAGTGTGAAAGAGCCCTAAAATGTATAAGAATAAGGAGAGAGAATTTTGTTGCCTGAAATGTCAAAGCCAGGAAGCCGGATATATCTATCTTCTTTGAAGCTGTCCGCCTAATAATAGTTAATGGCAAAGTATATTTCAGGCAATGGGGTTAAGATCTGAATTAAAATTATAACCTACGATTGAGTTTGTCATATTAGGTACATTCTCCTCGGATAGAAAGATATCAAAAATCAATCTGCTTTTCTGGTTAAAGGGGTTATTAATTGCCAAAGTTTTTATTCTCAAGGACTGGGGCTCAGATAAGCCCCCCACTTTTGAAGAATGAAAAAAACTACATGCGTAGAATAAAGGAATTTGAAAGTATTAAATGTAAAGCGGGAAAACAACTGAGTGTATGGGAGAAGGTATGGACTGGGTGGTATTGAGAGAGGCTACGATGGTACAGACCCTTATGTGAGGGATAGATCTGGGCATGGGACACACTGTGCCCAGGATGACAACCGTGGACGGTGGGAGGCGTGTGGGGGCTGGGCGGCTGGGGCGGATGAGATGATTATATTTTATGTGTTTGATATTTCAATGCCTCATTTATTTATTTTCTTTTTCTCATTTTGATTGTTTATATATGTAGATATTGAAATGTTTTGTATGTCTGTATTTTTATGGAGAAAACAATAAAGAGTATATAAAAATAAATATATATATATATATATATATATATGCATATATATCGCATCCACATGGGTGAATAATCTTTTTTCTATTTTCATCTAATGAGAGTGCTGTTGTTTTGCTTTATATATATATATATATATATATATATATACACATACACACATGTGTATACATACATATTTATTTATATACAAAATAAATACATACGTGTTTAATATATTTATGTGTATATACATTGCTGTCCGCAATGCATGGGCACAGACCGTACGTGTATATATATATGTATATATGTGTATGTATCTATATGCATATATATATATATTTGTGAATATGTATATATGTGTGTGTATGTATTTATGTCTAAGTATGTGTACACATATATATATATATATATATATATTTATTTGCACATGAATATACATACATATATGTATCTATACATATTTATACACATACAGACGTGGACAAAATTGTTGGTACCCTTTGGTCAATGAAAGAAAAAGTCACAATGGTCACAGAAATAACTTTAATCTGACAAAAGTAATAATAAATTAAAATTCTATAAATGTTAACCAATGAAAGTCAGACATTGTTTTTCAACCATGCTTCAACAGAATTATGTAAAAAAATAAACTCATGAAACAGGCATGGACAAAAATGATGGTACCCCTAACTTAATATTTTGTTGCGCAACCTTTTGAGGCAATCACTGCAATCAAACGCTTCCTGTAACTGTCAATGAGACATCTGCACCTCTCAGCAGGTATTTTGGCCCATTCCTCATGAGCAAACTGCTCCAGTTGTGTCCGGTTTGAAGGGTGCCTTTTCCAGACTGCATGTTTCAGCTCCTTCCAAAGATGCTCAATAGGATTGAGGTCAGGGCTCATAGAAGGCCACTTTAGAATAGTCCAATTTTTTCCTCTTAGCCATTCTTGGGTGTTTTTAGCGGTGTGTTTTGGGTCATTGTCCTGTTGCAAGACCCATGACCTGCGACTGAGACCAAGCTTTCTGACACTGGCTAGTACATTTCTCTCTAGAATTCCTTGATAGTCTTGAGATTTCATTGTACCCTGCACAGATTCAAGACACCCTGTGCCAGACGCAGCAAAGCAGCCCCAGAACATAACAGAGCCTCCTCCATGTTTCACAGTAGGGACAGTGTTCTTTTCTTGATATGCTTCATTTTTTCGTCTGTGAACATACAGCTGATGTGCCTTGGCAAAAACTTCGATTTTTGTCTCATCTGTCCACAGGACATTCTCCCAGAAGCTTTGTGGCTTGTCAACATGTAGTTTGGCATATTCCAGTCTTGCTTTTTTATGATTCGTTTTCAACAATGGTGTCCTCCTTGGTCGTCTCCCATGTAGTCCACTTTGGCTCAAACAACGACGGATGGTGCGATCTGACACTGATGTTCCTTGAGCATGAAGTTCACCTTGAATCTCTTTAGAAGTCTTTCTAGGCTCTTTTGTTACCATTCGGATTATCCGTCTCTTAGATTTGTCATCAATTTTCCTCCTGCGGCCACGTCCAGGGAGGTTGGCTACAGTCCCATGGATCTTAAACTTATGAATAATATGTGCAACTGTACTCACAGGAACATCTAGTTGCTTGGAGATGGTCTTATAGCCTTTACCTTTAACATGCTTGTCTATAATTTTCTTTCTGATCTCTTGAGACAGCTCTTTCCTTTGCTTCCTCTGGTCCATGTCGAGTGTGGTACACACCATATCACCAAACAACACAGTGATTACCTGGAGCCATATATATAGGCCCAAGGGCTGATTACAAGGTTGTAGACACCTGTGATGCTAATTAGTGGACACACCTTGAATTAACATGTCCCTTTGGTCACATTATGTTCTGTGTTTTCTAGGGGTACCATCATTTTTGTCCATGCCTGTTTCATGAGTTTATTTTTTTACATAATTCTGTTGAAGCATGGTTGAAAAACAATGTCTGACTTTCATTGGTTAACATTTATAGAATTTTAATTTATTATTACTTTTGTCAGATTAAAGTTATTTCTGTGACCATTGTGACTTTTTCTTTCATTGACCAAAGGGTACCAACAATTTTGTCCACGTCTGTATATTTACATATATATATATATATATATATATATATATATATATACACTGCCTGTCCCAAAAGAAAGTCACCACCCAAAAAAACGGTCACACACTCTAATATTTTGTTGGACCGTCTTTAACTTTGATTACGGCACGCATTTGCTGTGGCATTGTTTCGATAAGCTTCTGCAATGTCACAAGATTTATTTCCATCCAGTGTTGCATTAATTTTTCACCAAGATCTTGCATTGATGATGGTAGAGTCTGACTTCTGCGCAAAGACTTCTCTAGCACATCCCAAAGATTCTCAATGAGGTTAAGGTCTGGACTCTGTGGTGGCCAATCCATGTGTGAAAATGATGTCTCATCCTCCCTGAACCACTCTTTCACATTTTGAGCCCGATAAATCCTGGCATTGTCATCTTGGAATATGCTCGTGCCATCAGGAAAGAAAAAATCCATTGATGGAATAACCTGGTCATTCAGTATGTTCAGGTAGTCAGCTGACCTCATTCTTGGAGCACATACTGTTGCTGAACCTAGACCTGACCAACTGCAGCAAGCCCAGATCATAGCACTGCCCCCATAGGCTTGTACAGTAGGCACTAGGCATGATGGGTGCATCACTTCATCTGCCTCTCTTCTTACCCTGATGCGCCCACCACTCTGGAACAGGGTAAATCTAGACTCATCAGACCACATGACCTTTTTCTATTGCTCCAGAGTCCAATCTTTATGCTCCCTAGCAAATTGAAGCCATTTTTTCTGGTTTGCCTCACTGATTAGTGGTTTTCTTACGGCTACACAGCTGTTCAGTCCCAATCCCTTGAGTTCCCTTCGCATTGTGTGTGTGGAAAAGCTCTTACTTTCACTATTAAACATAGCCCTGACTTTTACTGTTATTTTTCTTCTAATTGTTTTCACCAAACGTTTAAGTGATCGCCGATCACGATCATTCAGGATTTTTTTCCTGCTACATTTCATCCTCGAATGCGGTGGGTCCCCACTATCCTTCCAGTTTTTAATAATGTGTTGGACAGTTCTTAACCCAATTTTAGTAGTTTCTGTAATCTCCTAAGATGTTTTCTGTGCTTGATGCATGCCAATGATTTGACCCTTCTCAAACAGACTAACATCTTTTCCACGACCACGAGATGTGTCTTTCCACGTGGTTGTTTTAGAAATGAGAAGCAACTCATTGCACCAGATGGGGTTAAATAACTTATTGCCAGCGGAAAGATAATCGCCCATGCAGTAATTATCCAAAAGTAGGCTCAAAACTATTTGCTTAGTTAAATCCAGGTGGTGACTTTTTTTTGGACAGGCAGTGTATTCATCTGTGTATATACATTGCAATGCGCAATGCATGGGCACCAACAGTGTGTTCACTGTCTGCAGACGTGAACCCATTTACTTAAATGGGGTCTGCAATCTGCATCCGACAGTACTTTTTTGCGGTGTGGGGCATGGACAGAAAACCCATAGATGCACTCCATAGGTTTCCAATCTGTGCTTCCATTCCGCACCACACCGTATCTTTCGGATTTCAGACCCATTCACTTGATACGGTGCGCAAAAGGCTGGTGCCTGTATATTCCGGACCCCCGGTTTATGTGCCACAATACAGGCACAGGCAGGCTATGGTCATGTGCATGAGGCATAAAGCCATACCTCCTTCCAGTATCTGGCAGGACAGTCCTGGATTTCAGTGGCGTTCTTGGTACAGGGGGAGTATGTCCAAAATGGATCAGTTTTGCCCTAATGCATTCTGAATTGAAAAGGATTCCCTCAGAATGCATCAGTTTGCCTCTGATCAGTCACCATTCCGCTTTGGAGGCGGACACTAAAATGCTGCTTGCAGCGTTTCGGTGTCCACCTGATGAAACTGAGCCAAACGGATCCGTCCTGACACACAATGTAAGTCAATGGGGACGGATCCGTTTTCTCTGGCACATTAGAAAATGGATCCGTCTCCCATTGTCTTTCAATGGTGTTCAAGACGGATCAGTCATAGAAGACATAATTCAAACGGATTCGTTCATGATGGATGCATGCGGTTATATTATGGTAACGGAACCGTTTTTGCAGATCCATGACAGATCCGAAGCAAACACGAGTGTGAAAGTAGCCATAGGCACATAGTGTTCCTCTTCCTACTATTCTAAAGTTGGGAGGTATGCTAAAGCACTGATGAAATGACACCTAAGGTGCTGTTACTATGGTATCACAGTTGTCCAGGTATGTCATGTGATCACTCCTCTGAAGATGCATGCTGGGATTTTTACTTTCACTTTGCAGCTGCTACACGCACACATGATACATATATACAGTATATCTGTCATTATATAAATTTCTCATGGCTTTAGTTATTGTCTGGGGCACTTTATTTGTTTTTTTGTAAGGGGGTTGGCCTTATGGTGGCCAACCCCTTTAAGTAGAAAATTCAGGGGTTGGCAGCACTACTCATCCCACTCATTTGGGTACTGACCAGGAAATGGCTTACAAGCCAAATGGTGCGCGCAGATAGGGATCCTGGCTGGGGGTCCCAACTCATCCAGACAATTCAATAATCCGCAGCACTCGCCGGTAAATAATGAAAATAGTGGTGATTTATTCACTCAAGCAGCCAGTATACAGCGACGTTTCGACCTCAGTTGGTCTTTATCAAGCAGTGATAAAGACCAACTGAGGTCGAAACGTCGCTGTATACTGGCTGCTTGAGTGAATAAATCACCACTATTTTAATTATTTACCGGCGAGTGCTGCGGATTATTGAATGGCCAACCCCTTTAAGTGAGGCCATTTGCTGTGCTAATAGTCTAAACAAAGAGGAAGTTTAAGAGCCATGACAGGAAGTTGAATATACAGTGCTGCCCATAATAATTCATACCCCTGACAAATTTTGACTTAAAGTTGCTTTGAATCAACCAGCAAGTAATAAGGCACACAAAAGCTCACTTGGCCTTTGCAAAAGCTCATTTGGACAAAGAAGAAGACTTCTGGTCTTCTGTGTTATGGTCAGAGATAACAAAAATTTAATTGTTTGGTCACAATGATGTTTCCTTCATTTGGTGTAAAATAGGAGAAGCCTTCAACTCAAAGAACACCATCACCACTGTGAAAGATGGTGGTGGGAACCTAATGCTTTGGGGGTGTTTTTCGGCCAATGGACCAGGGAACCTAATCACAGTAAACGGTACTATAAAAAAAGAGCAATACATGAGGATTCTTAATGACAACATCAGGCAGTCTGCAGAAAGACTTGGCCTTGGGCACCAGTGGACATTTCAGCATGACAATGACCCAAATCACACAGCAAACGTGGTGAAGAAATGGTTAGCAGACAACAACATTAACGTTTTGGAGTGGCCCAGCCAGAGTCCAGACTTGAATCCTATTGAGAATCTGTGGAGGGAGCTAAAGATCAGGGTGATGGCAAGAAGACCCTCCAACCTGAAAGATTTGGAGCTCATTGCTAAAGATGAATAGGCAAAAATACCTGTGGAGACATGCAAAAAGCTGGTCTGCAATTATAGGGAGCGTTTGATTGCTGTAATAGCCAATAAAGGCTTTTCTATTATTGAGAAGGGTATGAATAATTTTTGACTGTACACTTTTTGCTCAAATATAAATAAAAGCTGAGAAATGCTTTCCCCCCCCCACAATAATGCCTCTTGTACATCGTCCTATTATGTTTTGGGAGACACCTATGTAATTTCCCGTCAAAAAATTACTTGCTGGTTGAATAAAAGTGACTTTAAGTCAAAATTTGCCAGGGGTATGAATAATTATGGGCAACACTGTATGTAAAAAGAAAACCATCCACCCATTTTTTTTTTATAAAAAAAATACATAGAATAGTCACAAATAGGTTGTTAATATGTGATAATTATTAAGGAAGAGTCCCTTTAAATGGCATTAATAGTAAAATCCGCTACAGTTAAATGTTGGAAACATAACATTTCAGATTGGTGTATGATTTATATAGATATTGTGAATAAATAGATAGACAGATATACTTTGCTAACGTTTTTCTATCTGTACAGAGGTTTTAAGCAATAATTGTGAACAACCTATGTAAAACTAAACTGTACATATAAATAAAAAATATTTTCTTTACCTTAATATGCTATCTTTTTGGTTAGCAATGGTTGATAAAAGATTTGTGTTTAAGAAATTAATAGTGATCTCAAGCTAAACCATTGTTACAGATTTACTGCAGATATTTCCACATTAAAAAGTTGCTGTTGAGGAATTCATTTACATTACCCTCTCTTTTGGTGCCCAACTGTGAGTGATATAAATATTTTATTAAGCAAACCTGCAGGTTTCTGAAGATTATATGTCTTATCAAGTTGACCCTTATAATTATGTTGTCTCCTGTAACCATGGGATTCCTTTTGATTTTGTAATTCTTTTGTAAATATTGAACCACATAAAAGTATTTGTAACTATAAATTGGAAAAGAGGAGAAAATAAAGAAAGGGAAAGCATATTTAATGCTATAAACACATTTTGTGCTGCCATCTGGAAGAAAAATGTAAATGCATTGTACTTGTAGTTTAACCCACAAGTACATGTTTAAGATAAACCTACTATTAGATCAAAGATGTGGTTAACCTTAAGAATTACGTTTTTTATCATCTTTTTGATAGCCTTCAGTTCCAACCCTGTTATCATTAAAGTACAGTAGGTTCTAGGAATCGTTTACAGATCAAAGAATGTGATGCAAATATTTTCTATAGACATGAATGTTATATGCATGCTCATCATTATAATGACAATGCTGCTTAACTCTATAAACTGTTACACAAACGTGGTGGTGTATTATTTGTAGATTATAGAAAGTGTCAGGGAGTTGATATATATTTAAAGTGCTAATCTGACTTGTTCCAAGGCCAAGATTAAAGGATCAGATTTATAACATTCTAAAGTGGCTGTCCAATGTGACAGTAATTTTATTCGAATATCAGCAGGACTGAATAGCTATAAGCTGGTGTCCTCATCTCAGAAATAGTCATGGTTGTGTACTGTACACTGTGATTTCAGGACTGCTGCTTCTCTCTAGTTATAATATAGGGGCAAGCAGAAATCAAATACTTTGCTGATATATATACAGACGTGGACAAAATTGTTGGTACCCTTTGGTCAATGAAAGAAAAAGTCACAATGGTCACAGAAATAACTTTAATCTGACAAAAGTAATAATAAATTAAAATTCTATAAATGTTAACCAATGAAAGTCAGACATTGTTTTTCAACCATGCTTCAACAGAATTATGTAAAAAAATAAACTCATGAAACAGGCATGGACAAAAATGATGGTACCCCTAACTTAATATTTTGTTGCGCAACCTTTTGAGGCAATCACTGCAATCAAACGCTTCCTGTAACTGTCAATGAGACATCTGCACCTCTCAGCAGGTATTTTGGCCCACTCCTCATGAGCAAACTGCTCCAGTTGTGTCCGGTTTGAAGGGTGCCTTTTCCAGACTGCATGTTTCAGCTCCTTCCAAAGATGCTCAATAGGATTGAGGTCAGGGCTCATAGAAGGCCACTTTAGAATAGTCCAATTTTTTCCTCTTAGCCATTCTTGGGTGTTTTTAGCGGTGTGTTTTGGGTCATTGTCCTGTTGCAAGACCCATGACCTGCGACTGAGACCAAGCTTTCTGACACTGGCTAGTACATTTCTCTCTAGAATTCCTTGATAGTCTTGAGATTTCATTGTACCCTGCACAGATTCAAGACACCCTGTGCCAGACGCAGCAAAGCAGCCCCAGAACATAACAGAGCCTCCTCCATGTTTCACAGTAGGGACAGTGTTCTTTTCTTGATATGCTTCATTTTTTCGTCTGTGAACATACAGCTGATGTGCCTTGGCAAAAACTTCGATTTTTGTCTCATCTGTCCACAGGACATTCTCCCAGAAGCTTTGTGGCTTGTCAACATGTAGTTTGGCATATTCCAGTCTTGCTTTTTTATGATTCGTTTTCAACAATGGTGTCCTCCTTGGTCGTCTCCCATGTAGTCCACTTTGGCTCAAACAACGACGGATGGTGCGATCTGACACTGATGTTCCTTGAGCATGAAGTTCACCTTGAATCTCTTTAGAAGTCTTTCTAGGCTCTTTTGTTACCATTCGGATTATCCGTCTCTTAGATTTGTCATCAATTTTCCTCCTGCGGCCACGTCCAGGGAGGTTGGCTACAGTCCCATGGATCTTAAACTTATGAATAATATGTGCAACTGTACTCACAGGAACATCTAGTTGCTTGGAGATGGTCTTATAGCCTTTACCTTTAACATGCTTGTCTATAATTTTCTTTCTGATCTCTTGAGACAGCTCTTTCCTTTGCTTCCTCTGGTCCATGTCGAGTGTGGTACACACCATATCACCAAACAACACAGTGATTACCTGGAGCCATATATATAGGCCCAATGGCTGATTACAAGGTTGTAGACACCTGTGATGCTAATTAGTGGACACACCTTGAATTAACATGTCCCTTTGGTCACATTATGTTCTGTGTTTTCTAGGGGTACCATCATTTTTGTCCATGCCTGTTTCATGAGTTTATTTTTTTACATAATTCTGTTGAAGCATGGTTGAAAAACAATGTCTGACTTTCATTGGTTAACATTTATAGAATTTTAATTTATTATTACTTTTGTCAGATTAAAGTTATTTCTGTGACCATTGTGACTTTTTCTTTCATTGACCAAAGGGTACCAACAATTTTGTCCACGTCTGTATATATACCGGTGTGTGTGTGTATATATATATATATATATATATATATATATAGAAAAAGAAAGTCCAACGGGAGCACCAGCCTGAAGAGTGGGTGCAATATCCAAAAGGGGGCAACGGCAATCCCCAATAATATAATCGAGAAAACAGGACTGCACTCCAAGTTGTGATGAAAAATCAAAGCAGTTTTATTCACCCATGTTATGGCATATCTTGCGACGTTTCAGCTCTTGCGAGCCTTTCTCAAGCATAGAGTAAGTGAAAGTGAGCACATATAAAGCGTTACAAAAAGTGTTACACCCATCAGGGTGTGGTTACAATCAACTTAAATTACAGACATGTTACAATTATAAAGTGCATGTTTGACATAGTAACTAGTGAAATACGTTCTATCATATCAGGATATAATTCCTTTTTATACAAAATAACACATATCCAAAACTAGTGTTCCAATTAGAATCATAAAGTGATACAAACATACTGAATAGGGATCCCAGGAATGAAACTCTGAAAGCCATGGAGCCCACATATACCATCACGTATCACGGGCGTCTCAATCTCCTCAATGCGCATGCCCAGAGTGACGACATCGTGTGAATCACAGTATAAGAATGGTGCGCATGCGTTCTATCGAGTAACATCTCGCCGCACCATCTTGGTTCATGGAAGGTTGCCCTAAGTATCCGTTCTGTATCCATCATATAGATGGTAACTAGACAGAGTGTATACTCAAGGCCATGACTATAGAACGGAACTCATAGGGAGTGTATAACAGGCCGCAGCAGGGATCTCCTACAGGTACCAGCATCAGGACCGGGGTCCCCACCTCTCGGGAGGGACACCGGACCATGGGGTCGTGTACGTCGGGGGGGGGGGACATCTCCATGAACCCCGCCGACCTACGTGGCCCTCTTGCTGGAAAAAAGCAGTCTTTGAGGGGTAATCCCTCACCATTACAGAGATCAACATCGCACTGAAACTTGATAATGTGTCTGGAGTAGCGCATATACGATAGGACGCTGTAGTTGGTACTGGGCTGCATCGCTTCCAACAGGTTAAAGTCCAGGGACCCGCATCCAGCATTGTGAGGGTTAAAAATTCTAAAAGGCAAGAAAAAATATATTAGTTTCCAAATTCCAATTCTGTCAAGTTTGCAATTGCATATAATACTTTCACAATTCTCCTGCACTATTACATGTGTGGGGAAAGTATATCACATACATGCGTGGAAAAGGTGGGCGAGCAACAGATCACCAGATCCCTATCTGAACTCTACATTTAATCCTCTAGGGTGCAAGCTATCCAAATCATAAATCCACCGCAATTCTCTTTTCTTGAGAATTGCTAGGCGGTCTCCGCCTCTCCTAGGAAGCTCAACATGGTCCAGTATCCAGCATCTTAGATCCCGCTCGGAATGCCCAAGGGACGTAAAATGCCTGGAAACTGGTAAATCAGCACGTTTTTTTCTTATTGAATTCCTATGGTTGTTCAGTCTTAGTTTTAATTCTGTGGTCGTTTCACCAATATATATCAGGTTACACGGGCATGCTAGCACATAGATTACATAAGAAGATGAACAATTTAGGTGAAATTTAATGGGATATTCTTTATGTGTAGAGGGATGTATAAAGGATCTAGATTTGCATATATAGCGACAATTGACGCAATTGAGACATGGATAACAACCATGTCCCGATTTGGAAAATGTTCGCTGTATGCTGATTTTCTTAGGGCCTACATCCGCTCTAACCAAGTGGTCCTTGATATTTTTACTTTTTCGATATGATAAGAGGGGAGGAGAATTCAGTTCAGGTACGTCTTTTATGGACCTACTGAGGATGCTCCAATTATCCTTGAGGATACGTCCCATCTCCACACTGCACTCAGAATATGTGGACATGAAAGGTATCCTGCGGATCCTCTGTGAGTTAGATGTAGTTTTTTTGGGGCTATTGTGCAAAATCTCATTTTTTTGGGCATCTAGCAATCGGTGGGGATAACCCCGTTCCCTAAATTTGCCTACCATCATATCCAATGTGGATACTAACTCAGTCTGTTGGGATACTATGCGTTTAGCACGTAGAAATTGTGAGTGTGGAAGGTGTTTAATTAGACTGCGAGGATGACTACTTTCGTATCGTAGAGTGGTATTCCTATCAGTTGGCTTGACATAAAGGCCTGTATTAATCAAACCGTCAACCAATCTGACGTTGGTATCAAGGAAGGATAGTTCAGTCTTGGAATAAGACACAGTATATTGGAGGTCAGGATCAATACTATTTAAATATGTGTGAAACTCAACCAATTGTGGTTCTGTACCTGACCACAGGAGGAAGACGTCATCTATGTACCACCACCACCCAATAACGTATTGAAAGTGGTGGGATACATAGATGAAGTCCTCCTCCATGTGCCGCATGTAGATATTTGCGTACGTGGGGGCCACATTGGACCCCATCGCAACGCCACGTTTTTGACTAAAAAAGGTATCCTGGAAAAGAAAGTAGTTATTTTCCAGAATAAATCTCAGCAGGATATTAATGAAACATTTTGAATGTTGTGTGATAGACGATTCATCCAGATATTTATTGACAGCAGAAATGCCCTTCTCGTGTCCTATTGACGTGTACAGAGATACAACGTCAAAGGACGCGAGAGTAGCAGTCTGCACATCAGCTGCATCAACTGCTCTCAGTTGCTGCAAGAAATGCCCAGTGTCCTGAATATATGATTTTCCAGCCGTCGAAAATTCTCGCAGAATCCTATCAAGAAACATAGCGATTCCGCTAAACACAGAGTCCGTACCAGAAACGATGGGGCGGCCGGGGGGGTCCACAAGAGTTTTGTGGACTTTGGGCAGTATATATAAGACCGGAGTGATGGGAGAGGACACCGTTAAATATTCCCTTAGCCCTTCATCAATAATACCCCCGGCCACCGCATCGGACAAAATATTTTTGATGGTATTCATAATCTGAAATTTAGGATCATTCTGTAACATACCATACACATCTGTATCATAAAGTTGTCATTCAATTTCTTTCACATAATTACATGTATCAAGAACAACCACCCCACCCCCCTTATCGGCGGGTTTAATGGTTAATTGGGGGTTGTTTCTGAGTTGAGATAGAGCCTCTATTTCAGCAGTTGTCAGATTGGGTTTATTTAATCTCGCTGTATCACCAAGACGGGATTTTAGCTCTCTGACATCCCTTTTGACTGCGGAAATATAGGCCTCAACAGCAGGTTCATCCACATAGGGGAGAAAAGTGCTTTTATTCATTAGACCCAATTTTTTTAGTGAAAATCATTGGGGATTGCCGTTGCCCCCTTTTGGATATTGCACCCACTCTTCAGGCTGGTGCTCCCGTTGGACTTTCTTTTTCTACATACCCGGCACCGTGAGTGAGCACACCTTAAAGTATTGAACATGTCTAACACGGAAACACCCTATGGCGGCACTTATACTGTGGAGGAGGTCGACCGCATCATGCGTGGAATCGAGGGTGATGCTTCATTTCTGCAGGCACCTACTGTCAAGGAACTTAAACGCAAGTATCTAACTATTTCTAAACGCCTTATCTCCATGAGATTACACATGGCTACACTGGGTCAATATTTCAAAGAAAAAAAGATTCCTAGAGGAATGCGCTCAAATTTACGCCCCAACCTCTTTCCCAGCAACGATTTGTTTTGTAAACGTTTTGAAGCACTATCAAATAGATACTCATTGGACTATATTTTACTTAATATTGAGTTTTTACAATTGGAGGTTTCTTCACTTACGGATGAACTGCTGGATGTTGAAGGGGCCCTGCAAGCACAATTATCCGCTGATGAAATTATGCAATATAAAGAGGAAATTAAAGACCAACTCAGTAAATTGCAGATGGAATTGGAGGAAGGTAAAAGGAGTAAATGGTTTCGTGATGCAGATGACTATAAACGAGGCGATATATATACATGGCAATCCGATATACCATCTATGGGCTCCAACCGTAATAAGAAAAGTAGGAGATTTATGCAATCACCCCCAGATGAGGAGAAATCTTTTTTAGGGGACAGTTTGGATATAAAGGAAAGAAAGGATCAAGTACAAGGCGAGGAGGCCGCAGGTATAAACGAAAAAGGAAAGCAGCGATACAACCGGACCAGACTACAATCAACGAAAGCATTACCCCAGAGAAAGAGACAATAGTTTTCAATTTATCTTCAGTTGAACTGACTGTAGCCCAACACAGTGTCCTTTCTAAAGGGCTTACATTCTGCCCAAGCTCCAAGGTAAATTGGTTTGATCTAGAAATGGATCTAAAGATTTTTTTCGGTCTATTAAGTTGAAGGTGTTTTTTAAGAATCATACTGTTGACACACTGACACACTCGAAAAATTGGGTCTAATGAATAAAAGCACTTTTCTCCCCTATGTGGATGAACCTGCTGTTGAGGCCTATATTTCCGCAGTCAAAAGGAATGTCAGAGAGCTAAAATCCCGTCTTGGTGATACAGCGAGATTAAATAAACCCAATCTGACAACTGCTGAAATAGAGGCTCTATCTCAACTCAGAAACAACCCCCAATTAACCATTAAACCCGCCGATAAGGGGGGTGGGTGGTTGTTCTTGATACATGTAATTATGTGAAAGAAATTGAATGACAACTTTATGATACAGATGTGTATGGTATGTTACAGAATGATCCTAAATTTCAGATTATGAATACCATCAAAAATATTTTGTCCGATGCGGTGGCCGGGGGTATTATTGATGAAGGGCTAAGGGAATATTTAACGGTGTCCTCTCCCATCACTCCGGTCTTATATATACTGCCCAAAGTCTACAAAACTCTTGTGGACCCCCCCGGCCGCCCCATCGTTTCTGGTACGGACTCTGTGTTTAGCGGAATCGCTATGTTTCTTGATAGGATTCTGCGAGAATTTTCGACGGCTGGAAAATCATATATTCAGGACACTGGGCATTTCTTGCAGCAACTGAGAGCAGTTGATGCAGCTGATGTGCAGACTGCTACTCTCGCGTCCTTTGACGTTGTATCTCTGTACACGTCAATAGGACACGAGAAGGGCATTTCTGCTGTCAATAAATATCTGGATGAATCGTCTATCACACAACATTCAAAATGTTTCATTAATATCCTGCTGAGATTTATTCTGGAAAATAACTACTTTCTTTTCCAGGATACCTTTTTTAGTCAAAAACGTGGCGTTGCGATGGGGTCCAATGTGGCCCCCACGTACGCAAATATCTACATGCGGCACATGGAGGAGGACTTCATCTATGTATCCCATCACTTTCAATACGTTATTGGGTGGTGGTGGTACATAGATGACGTCTTCCTCCTGTGGTCAGGTACAGAACCACAATTGGTTGAGTTTCACACATATTTAAATAGTATTGATCCTGACCTCCAATATACTGTGTCTTATTCCAAGACTGAACTATCCTTCCTTGATACCAACGTCAGATTGGTTGACGGTTTGATTAATACAGGCCTTTATGTCAAGCCAACTGATAGGAATACCACTCTACGATACGAAAGTAGTCATCCTCGCAGTCTAATTAAACACCTTCCACACTCACAATTTCTACGTGCTAAACGCATAGTATCCCAACAGACTGAGTTAGTATCCACATTGGATATGATGGTAGGCAAATTTAGGGAACGGGGTTATCCCCACCGATTGCTAGATGCCCAAAAAAATGAGATTTTGCACAATAGCCCCAAAAAAACTACATCTAACTCACAGAGGATCCGCAGGATACCTTTCATGTCCACATATTCTGAGTGCAGTGTGGAGATGGGACGTATCCTCAAGGATAATTGGAGCATCCTCAGTAGGTCCATAAAAGACGTACCTGAACTGAATTCTCCTCCCCTCTTATCATATCGAAAAAGTAAAAATATCAAGGACCACTTGGTTAGAGCGGATGTAGGCCCTAAGAAAATCAGCATACAGCGAACATTGTCCAAATCGGGACATGGTTGTTATCCATGTCTCAATTGCGTCAATTGTCGCTATATATGCAAATCTAGATCCTTTATACATCCCTCTACACATAAAGAATATCCCATTAAATTTCACCTAAATTGTTCATCTTCTTATGTAATCTATGTGCTAGCATGCCCGTGTAACCTGATATATATTGGTGAAACGTCCACAGAATTAAAACTAAGACTGAACAACCATAGGAATTCAATAAGAAAAAAACGTGCCGATTTACCAGTTTCCAGGCATTTTACGTCCCTTGGGCATTCCGAGCGGGATCTAAGATGCTGGATACTGGACCATGTTGAGCTTCCTAGGAGAGGCGGAGACCGCCTAGCAAGTGTTCAGATAGGGATCTGGTGATCTGTTGCTCGCCCACCTTTTCCACGCATGTATGTGATATACTTTCCCCACACATGTAATAGTGCAGGAGAATTGTGATAGTATTATATGCAATTGCAAACTTGACAGAATTGGAATTTGGAAACTAATATATTTTTTCTTGCCTTTTAGAATTTTTAACCCTCACAATGCTGGATGCGGGTCCCTGGACTTTAACCTGTTGGAAGCGATGCAGCCCAGTACCAACTACAGCGTCCTATCGTATATGCGCTACTCCAGACACATTATCAAGTTTCAGTGCGATGTTGATCTCTGTAATGGTGAGGGATTACCCCTCAAAGACTGCTTTTTTCCAGCAAGAGGGCCACGTAGGTCGGCGGGGTTCATGGAGATGTCCCCCCCCCCCCCCCCCGACGTACACGACCCCATGGTCCGGTGTCCCTCCCGAGAGGTGGGGACCCCGGTCCTGATGCTGGTACCTGTAGGAGATCCCTGCTGCGGCCTGTTATACACTCCCTATGAGTTCCGTTCTATAGTCATGGCCTTGAGTATACACTCTGTCTAGTTACCATTTATATGATGGATACAGAACGGATACTTAGGGCAACCTTCCATGAACCAAGATGGTGCGGCGAGATGTTACTCGATAGAAAGCATGCGCACCATTCTTATACTGTGATTCACACGATGTCGTCACTCTGGGCATGCGCATTGAGGAGATTGAGACGCCCGTGATACGTGATGGTATATGTGGGCTCCATGGCTTTCAGAGTTTTATTCCTGGGATCCCTATTCAGTATGTTTGTATCACTTTATGATTCTAATTGGAACACTAGTTTTGGATATGTGTTATTTTGTATAAAAAGGAATTATATCCTGATATGATAGAACGTATTTCACTAGTTACTATGTCAAACATGCACTTTATAATTGTAACATGTCTGTAATTTAAGTTGATTGTAACCACACCCTGATGGGTGTAACACTTTTTGTAACGCTTTATACGTGCTCACTTTCACTTACTCTATGCTTGAGAAAGGCTCGCAAGAGCTGAAACGTCGCAAGACATGCCATAACATGGGTGAATAAAACTGCTTTGATTTTTCATCACAACTTGGAGTGCAGTCCTGATTTCTCGATTATATATATATATATATATATATATATATATGTATATAAAATAGTTTTTGTGAATGGAGCAGACAAGGGAGTTTGTGTCATCACTCATCAGTATCAGATATTCTGAAGTTGGAAACCATATAAGGAACCATGTGGAAGTTGCTTCTAGTGCTAACTGTATGAAATAGCATAATCACTGTCCTCAACATTATGAACGTCAGAGCTCTCATATGAACACTAATTAAAAACATCCAGTCATTAACAAAGCACAGTCTGTATGAGCACCACAGGATATTCTCACCAACCACCGGTTTTCCTTAGCGGTCCAATGATTTTTCCCCTCTGAATTTTGTGGTGAGTGCTCATTTTCCTTCCACTTCCCTCTACGGCTGCTGGTGTAAGCCCAAAATCCCTTGACTACAGAGATAACCCACAGATCCCTCACATAAGGGTGTAGGGACCACAGAGAGAGAACAGGAGAACAGAACAACGTCTTGCTGGACATGTACATTGTTAAACAGTAAATTTAACTTGATTGCCCAATGCCAGGCATCCACTTCAAAGCCAAATAAAATACAGGATGCATCAAAAGAAACATATATGCTCATGACAAGAACATTGTTATGCCTCCATATAACTCACTAGTCAGACCACATATGGAATATTGTGCATGTAATAAAGTGGATCTAGATCTGTTGTGTCAACCAAACAGATTTGTTTCAGGGATACTCCTAAGGACGTTATCCTGGCTATCCTTCTGTCTTCACCCTTTAACCCCTAAGGGTTTTGGATTTGCTGTAGTAGAACCACCAGGCTGCTATCTCTTGGAGGAGTCTTTTTTTTGTTAGACTGTGGACTTATGGGGATCAAGAGACATCCAGATGTCAGACAAAACCGTTGTAATGAACAGTCTGAGGTCAGGGCAGAAAAAGTTCCTGGAATACATGAAATAGTCCAAGGTTAGGGCAGTCAGTATGGAGATTAAGCAGAGGTAAGGTCAGACAGTGAAGGGTCAAATCCCAGAATCTGGCACCAGGAAGGTTGGTTGCTCAGGCTCAGAGGAAGGTGCCTAAACACCCTATAGAGGTCTGTCATAGGTTGGAGCTCATTATGGTGTGCACGCTGGCCCTTTAAGAGCCCAAGAGATAATGGGTGCACAACAGCAAGTAGTAGACTGCAGCCTGCATGGAGTGGATGAGCAGAGCTACTCAAGTAGCTGGGCTCACAGGGTAGGAGGAGGAAGATGTTGGTGGGTCTGTTCTGCCAGAATGCAGGAGCAGGGGAGCAGAGTAGCAGAATAGTGTACAGTACAGAGATCTTTCTAATGATCTTTTAACACATGTAAACATGACAAGAGGCAGTGAAAATAAGGTTTTATTATGGTGATAGATGTGAAGTCTTTTCTGTAGGAACAGTAAAATTCAAAAACTGTCTGCCATGAGATGCTCTATGGCTAATTTTATAGGTTGGACTTGATGGACCTGCATCTTTTTCCAATCTTACCAATTATGTAACTATTTACTTTTTATCATAAGGAAAACTGTTTTACTTTGATAATAAAAAAATATATAATTTTATTACTTTTCAATAAGGTTTATACACCATTTTCTAGCCTATATGTAAAGAAAGAAATTGTGATGGCTTTAATGGGTTACCACTATATTAGTGTGGAGCCAGTAGAGAACAAATTATGGTGACTTTAAGTCAAGAAAGCATTCTAAAAAATACTCTACTACTGAATGCAAAACTCATACTTGTCCATAAGATGGACACGAGTGGTTATAGCGGGTGATAAACTGGCCTTTGAAATGCTGTAATTCCGTCTGGTGGCGCCACTACTTTTCCTGGCGAGCCATCCCTTCCCTGCACAACCAATTGGGGGACAAAATCAGGTGTGCACTGCGCAATGCCATCTGTGGCAAGGTCCACCTAACTACGGATAACTGGACCAGTAAGCACGTTCAGGGACGTTATATCTCCCTAACAGCACACTTCTCTTTGCCTACTTTTGCTTACTCCTCCTACTCCACTTCCCCATCTACCGCCTCCTCATCCGGTCAGCGTATCACCTTCACTAGCAACTTCAGCACAGCCAGGGATAAACGACAGCAGGCAGTTTTAAAACGTATCTGTTTGGGGGACAAACCCCACACCGCGCAGAAGCTGTGGACGGGCATGGAACAACAGACTGATGAGTGGTTGGTGCCAGTCAGCCTCAAGCCCGGCCTTGTGGTGTGCGATAATGAGCGACATCTTGTAGCAGCTCTGAGCCTAGCCGGTTTGACACATCCCTTGCTTGACGCATGTGCTACATTTGGTGGTGCAGAGGTTCCTTAAAAATGACCCCGATATGTCAGAGCTGCTGCAGAAAGTGCGGGCCATCTGTGAGCGCTTTCGGCGTTCTTCTCACCCTGCTGCTGCTCGCTTGTCAGCGCTGCAGCGTAACTTCGGCCTTCCCGCTCACCACCTCATATGCGACGTGCCCGCAAGGTGGAACTCCACCTTGCACATGCTGGCCAGACTGTGCGAGCAGCAGCAGGCGATAGTGGAGTTTCAGTTGCAGCACGCATGGGTGAGTCGCTCTGCGGAACAACATAATGAGTGGGCCTCCATGCGAGACCTGTGTGCCTTTTTGCGCTATTTCGATTACTCCACCAACATGGCCAATGCCGATGACGCCGTTCTCAGCGTTACTATCCCACTTCTATGCTTCTATGCTTCCTTGATAAAATGCTCCAAGTGACCGCGAACCACTCCTCCATACACACCTCCGCTTGCGGCACCAACGTGCCACCGGCCGGGGCACGAGGAGGCACGCTAACCCAAAATACACCTGGACTATTCCTGATCACCAGCAAAATTAAAAACAAAGACAGAAAGCAAAGAAGAAAAATAGAAGGAAATAAACTTCGACATCAAGTACGGGGATACGGACAAAGGCACACAAACTGAAGCCGACATCTCAGGTACACTGTTTAAAACCAGCTGAGCGCCTGTATGTTGATACACCTTCATGTGCCAGTAACCATATATCTGCAATACCTGTACACTAACTTGCAATAATATATATGTCCCTTAGCGCAGTATCTGAATATATCACATTGCCTTTACCTTTGCGGCAGATCTTTGTGGTTCTGTCGCGATACCGCTGCTCCTACATATAGCATCCACTGAGCGCCACCTTAGCAATTCTTCTCTTTGTCTGATACATTGTTTGGTTACATATCCCAAATTTTTGGCTGTGATATGCCCCTGCTCTACATTGTGGACAGGGAAATATATTTCACTCATTTGTCTGTTACATTGTCGGGTAAAATTCACCAATTTTTGGCTGTGATATACCCCTGTTCTACATAATAGACAGGGAAATACATTTCACTAATTTGTCTGTTAAATTGTCGGGTGAAATTTACCAATTTTTGGCTTTGATATACCCCTGCTCTACCTACTAGATAGGGAAATACATTTCACAAATTTGTCTGTTACATTGTCGGGTGAAATTCACCAATTTTTGGCTATGATATACCCCTGCTCTACATTTAGGACAGTATGAATGGTGAGGCCAGAACAAGTACAGACTATAGTAGATTGGGGGGCTGACAGTTCCTACAGTTCCTTCGCATTGTCTCCCACCCTGTCCCCTGGCACCTAAAGCCCATAGCCATCTGTCTTTCAACTGACCCCCTTGCAAATCAGGCAAGCAGTCTGAGCCCCAAGTCATGCAGCAGTCTGTTATGCTTTTTGATGACTCTGCTGGAAGGGTTTCCGTGGGCCATCCACATAGCCTTGCACCAGAAGTGGAAGAGATTTTGTGCACTGATGCCCAACCACTTATGATTCAGGATGAGGACATTGGTAGACCACCGCAGCACAACTCTGATGATGACAAAAAACAGATGCCAACTGCTGCAGCTTTCTGCAGTCTGCAGATCGACAAGAAGGGCAGGGGTAAAGAGTGTGTGGAAGATGATGTGGAGGATGATGAGATACTAGACTCCAAATGGAATCAAGGTCATGTGAGTAAATTGTCTAGTTCGGAGGAAGAGGCGGTGGTCGCAAAGGCACCAGCACAGCAAAAGAGGGAGCAGGGTGAAAAAGCATCTGTTACATTCTTGGGTGAAATTTTTACATTTTTGCCGTGAATAAACCCCTGCTCTGCTTAGGTGACAGGGACATAAATTTCAAAAAATCGTCTGTTACATTGTCAGGTGACATTTTACCAATTTTGCCGTATACAACCCCCTGCTCTGCATAGGTGACAGGGACCTAATTTTTGTAAAATCGTCTGTTCAAGTGGTGGGTGACATTAACCTATTTTTGCTGATGAAAAACCCCTGCTCTGCATAGGTGACAGGGACTTAAATTTCAAAAATTTGTCTTTAATTGACACGCGCCACCTCCTTTCATTCGATCGTTCAACTTTAACAACTTGTCCGACATTTCCACTTGATCACATTTCAGCCATTGACCTCCCTTGGATGTGGCATCCCTTTCTCACGCTCCCTCTCCGGCGTGGAACCCTGATTCACCGCTAACCGTGATCAACATGGTAGGCGCAGAAAATAACATCGAAAGTTGATAGAGAAGATATCCAATTGGATCGTGGGCGTCACGGGGACAAGCGATCAGGCAGAAGTTATCTAGATACAACAAAGCGACAGCAGGGCCTCTCCTGTCTAACATTTCCAAATCCAAAATACCCCAGTGACATTCCCTGTCATTTTTTATTAATAATTCCAATAACAGGGCATCTTAAGAGTCCTGTATTGTTATTTATCGTCACTACCTCCCCGAGTCGGGAGTGGGTAATTGCCGCGTGCCCCTCCTTTACTTGGAAGCTTCAGCTTCAATAATTTGTCCCACATTTCTGCTCGATCACATTTAATTTAATCCATTGACCTCCCTTGGATGTGGTATCCCTTTTTCAGACTCCCTCTCCGACCTGGAATCCTGATTCTCCGCTACCCGTGATCACCATGGTAGGCGCAGAAAAGAACATCGAAAATTGATAGAGAAGATATCCTATTCGATCGTGGACTCACGGGGACGTGCTACATGGTTGAGCAGTGTGTGTGCACACGCTTACACATACTGACTGATGGGTCTGCCCCCTTCAACTTCTGGGTCTCCAAATTGGGCACATGGTCTGAGCTTGCCCTTTAAGCCTTGGAGGTGCTGGCCTGCCCTGCAGCCAGTGTATTGTCTGAACGTGTGTTTAGCACGGCTGGAGGGGGTTATCACAGGTTATATTTCCCAATGTTTTGGGGTCTACCCAAATTTAAAAAAATAATAATAATAAAATAAAAAACAAAAACCAGTGTTGGCTACCTCCTCCACCGCTGTTTTCACCTACACCGCCACATCCACCACTTTCCATGCTCTTAACCACATTTTGCTGCTATTAGCAGCCCTCTAGCCCTTTCCATGACCTTTTAGAGCCATTTTAGTGCTCAAAAGTGCAGGTCCCCATTGACTTCAATGGGGTTCGGGTCAGGGGTCAAGTTCGGGTCAAGTTCGGCCGAACCCGTTGAACGCGAACATCCAGGTGTCCGCTCAACTCTAGTCATAGACACTTATTTAAGCCACATTATTATCAGTAAGATAAGGATTGAGCTTTAGTGAGTGTTTTTAATGTGAGAGAGCAGAGAAGTCCATCTGCTCCTCAAATGACGGAAAAGACAAAAAATTCACAGGCAGCTAGTAGAACATGTCAGCTCTGTACAGAAAAAAGGATTCCATGTTATTAATAAAGATCAATCGAAAAAAAAAAAAAAATTGGGCTCAAAATAAGTATAATGCAATAATAGAAATTGCCCCTAAAGATGTACGTAGCCTTTAATCATAAATTTTGTTAGCGACTATAAATTTTGCATCTATAAAGTTTTATTTAGCAAAACTAGACCTCACTAGAAAAATAAGTACAAATGCATTGTAGTCTGATGGATTAAAAAAAGCATAATGATGCCTAATTGTAGCACAGCAAATGTTATACTTTTAATTCAGTTCCACTGATAGGAAAACAAGACTGTGACATTTGGTTTAGCAAGTGAGACATATAATCTTTGTGATGGTCACTGGATTGAGACTTATTGACTTGTAATTCTAGTGTTGATCGAGCACCAAAGTGCTCGGGTGCTCAGGTGCTTTGGCCAAACACATCGGGATGCTCGGGTGCTCTACCGAGCACTCGAGTATAATGGAAGTCTATTGGAGAACCCGAGCATTAAACCAGGCACCTTCTGCTCTGAAGAGAGGAGAGTGCCTGGTTCATAGGAAAAGGTCAGAAATTGATGGAAACACAACCAAAATGGTTTGGGAACAGCATGGGGAGGATGTCTGGATGCATCTTGGACTCCTAGGTCGCTGCTGGGAACCAGGTTGTCCAAGTAGTACGCCAATTATTCAGACGGACAATAATACGCACAAAACCGAAAAGAATAATCAATTTTAGAGGAAAAATTGTTAAAATATATTATTTATTGTATATAAAGTGCAAGTACTGCCAAAAATTAAAAGAAAGAGGTACTCCGATACAACCTGTATATCACATAATGGAGGGCCTCATTCACATTGTGGCACAATAGTTCGGGCAGTGGGACTCCTACACTCATAAAGCCTATGCACTAAGTGAAAGGGCTGCCAAAAATGACAAGGAACCAACACTTCAAAACACCCTTTGTTACACATAAAGGAGGGCATCATACGCACCCTTGAAAAAATTATGATTAATGGCCTGCTGGTGACCCTCAAAAACATTTGGAGCAAGGGCCTGCTGATCTGACCATCTAAAACATTAGGGGCGAGGGCCTGCTGCCGCTTTGGTGATTCTAGATAACCTCTAGGCGATTGCACCTCCCTGTGACGGCGATGATCTATTCGGATGTCTGCCCTATAAACTTTCAATGTTCTTTTCTGTGCCTATCATGGTGATCACTGGTAATGGGGAATTAGGGTTCGATGCCGGAGAGGGAGCCTGAGAAAGGGCTACCACATCCAAGGAAGGTCAATGGCTGAAATCTGATTGGCTGTTGTTGCCTTGCCCCTTTTTTTCCCTAATTGTGAACCACCCAGAGAGGACGGGGCAAGTTATTAACGTACAAGCGTCCAAGGAAGGCAGCAGGCGCATGGAAATTACCCACTCCAGACTCGGGGAGGTAGTGATGATAAATAACAATACAGCACTATTAAGAGGCCCTGATATTGGAATGAGTACACTTTCCATTAAAGAGGATCTATTGGAGGGCAAGTCTGGTGCCAGAAGCCAACTTTCTCCTGGCCTCCACAACGTTCACCCAGTCTGCCATCATGGTGAGGATTGTGTTGACCAGACTCTTGGCTACTGAGACTGGACTTGGTGGAAGACCAGGTGGTGCTTAACCGACTGGAAGCATTATCTGCTGCAATTCAACCGACCACCTGGTCATACTGGTCTGACTTTAAGTGTTTTGTACTGCAACGCCCTGCAAACTGGGACATGAAGCTAGGTATCGTGGATGATTGTTTTTCTTGTGCTCTGGTAGCAGGCACAGTTTCAACACGCCCAAGGCCATGGCCTCTAAGTGAACCATCAGCATCATGGCCACTTCCCCATCCCTTACTGCTCGCCTTCTTCATATTAAATGTTATATGCATGCTTGACACACAAGATGTGGCACGGATGTCACAGTTCACAGCAAGCACAGTATATGGGAATAGTATGTAAAAGTATGGAAAAACAAAAATAGATTTCACTTATATTTCTCCAATCCCTGGACCTGACATACAGAAAGTATTGGACAGATGTCAAAAGTCGCCGCAGACACCCTCTATAGAAAAAGTATTGAAAAGGATGGAAAACATATATTCATTTTCACTCATATTTCTCCAATCTCTGGCCCTGACACACAGAAGGTATTGGACAGGTGTCACAAGTCACTGCAGACACCCTCTATAGAAAAAGTATTGAAAATGACAGGGAAAAAAAATTGGTACTGTAGCTATAAAATACTGCAAGCCTGCCACCACACACAATAGTCCTTAAAAGGATTTTTGGGTCTTTGACACCTTTTTTTACTAAATAGATTGCAGTCCATACACTCTCTGTCCCTTCCGAAGCACAGCTCTCCCTGACTACAAATGAGCTGAACATAAAAAAAGCATAATGATGCCTAATTGTAGCACAGCAAATTTTATACTTTTAATTCAGTTCCACTGATAGGAAAACAAGACTGTGACATTTGGTTTAGCAAGTGAGACATATAATCTTTGTGATGTTCACTGGATTGAGACTTATTGACTTGTAATTCTAGTGTTGATCGAGCACCAAAGTGCTCGGGTGCTCAGGTGCTTTGGCCAAACACATCGGGATGCTCGGGTGCTCTACCGAGCACTCGAGTATAATGGAAGTCTATTGGAGAACCCGAGCATTAAACCAGGCACCTTCTGCTCTGAAGAGAGGAGAGTGCCTGGTTCATAGGAAAAGGTCAGAAACTGACCTATATAGCACCTGATCACGTGTGTTTCGGCCAGCCAATCACTGTAATACCAGTAACCAACATGGCTACTGGCATTACAGTGAGGGCAGTACTTACCTGCACGTTTATTGGCTGCATAGCAGCTGCGAAACATGTGGAAAGGAGTCTCGAGCATGGCGCTCGAGCACATGCGGTACTCAGCTGAGTACTGCCATGTGTCGAGCATAGCTATGCTCGAGCCGAACAGCAGTTCGGCCGATCATGCTCGCTCAATACTAGTAATTACATCAGGGTGTCATCACATCAATGTCAGATTAGGGGGGTTCACACCTGCATTAGGGATTCCATTATGGCTTTCCTTAATAACATGGTTATAATGGAAAATAATGGAATGCCCAGCTAGAATGCAAAACGGAAGCCTTTAAAAGGCATCCCGTTTGCTATCAGTCCTAATAGAAGTCTATGGGAAAGCATAAAGGATCTGCCTGGGTCCCGTTATGCAAGATGGAAAACAAAGTCCTGTCGAAAGGACTTTGTTTTTCGGCTTGACTAACGGGAACCAGACGGATCCGTTTTGATTCCCATATACTTCTATTAGGACGGAGAGAAAACGGAATTCCTTTTGCATTCCGTCATAATAAAGTCTATGGGCAGAAGAACGGATCCGTCCTTCCTTCTTATGGATTTCGTTATTTTACCTTATAACCATGTTATAACCAAAAGCTATAACAGAATCCCTAAAGCTAGTGTGAACCCACCCTCAGCAGTACTAAATAAGCATCTGATTCTTACAAGATTAAGAAACTAATCTCCCATAGGATAACTGCCAATGTTAACTTACTGTTTAACACTGTAATATACAGAAAGTTGATTGTATGCAAAGCCCAATATTTGTGGTGTAATTGGTAGGCAAATGTTTAAGGGTCCATTCACACGTCCGTAGTGAATTGTGGATCCGCAATACACCTGGCCATTACCCCCATAGAACTGCCTATTCTTGTCCGCAAATGCAGACAAGAATAGAACAGGTTCTATTTTTTTCGGGAACCGTGGACAGGAAGATCAGGGCCGCACTACGGAAATGCGGATGCGGACAGCATACTGTGTGCTGTCCGCATCTCTTTCGGCCCCATAGAGAATAAATGGGTCCGGATTCGTTCTGCAACGTTGCGGAACAGATCCGGATCCATTCTACGGTCGTGTGAATGGACTCTTATTCTTAAAGCAAATAACAAAAGTGTGAACAGGACAAAGCAGCAATACTCTCCTACTAAGTAGACAATGTGACAGGTTGATGTAAACAATTAACCCCTTTAAGACTAAGCAAATTTCAGGGGTTTTTTTGCTTTCATTTTTCACTCCCAGCCTTCCCAAAGCCATAACTTTTTTATTTTTCCATTCACATATGAAGGATTTATTTTTTTAACAAGTTTTATTTTCTAATGGCACCATTTACAGTTGCATACAATGTAGTGGGAAGCCGGTAAAATTGACCTTTTTCCTTACGAGTCAGTACGATTACAACAATACCACATACAGTCATGTCCATAAATATTGGGACATTGACACAATTCTAACATTTTTGGCTCTATACACCACCACAATGGATGTGCTTTAACTGCAGACTGTCAGCTTTAATTTGAGGGTATTTACATCCAAATCAAGTGAACGGTGTAGGAATATCAACAATTTGCATATGTGCCTCTCACTTTTTAAAGGACCAAAAGTAATGGGACAATTGGCTTCTCAGCTGTTCCATGGCCAGGTGTGTGTCATTCGCTCATTATCTCAATTACAATGAGCAGATAAAAGGTCCAGAGTTCATTTCAAGTGTGCTATTTGCATTTGGAATCTATTGCTGTCAACATTGAAGATGAGAGCCAAAGAGCTGTTACTATCAGTGAAGCAAGCCATGATTAGGCTGGAAAAAAAAAAAAAAAAAAAACATCAGAGAGATAGCAAAAACATTAGGCGTGGCCAAAACAACTGTTTGGAACATTCTTAAAAAGAAGGAACGCACCAGTGAGCTCAGCAACACCAAAATACCTGGAAGACCACGGAAAACAACTGTGGTGGATGACCGAAGAATTCTTTGCCTGGTGAAGAAAACACCCTTCAGAACAGTTGGTCAGATCAAGAGCACTCTCCAGGAGGTAGGTGTATGTGTGTCAAAGTCAACAATCAAGAGAAGACTTCACCAGAGTGAATACAGAGGGTTTACCACAAGATGTAAAACTATTGGTGAGCCTCAAAAGCAGGAGGGCCAGAGTTTGCCAAACAACATCTAAACAAGCCTTCACAGTTCTGGAACAACATTCTATGGACAGATGAGACCAAGATCAACTTGTACCAGAGTGATGGGAAGAGAAGAGTATGGAGAAGGAAAAGAACTGCTCATGATCCTAAGCATACCACCTCATCAGTGAAGCATGGTGGTGGTAGTGTCATGGCGTGGGCATGTATGGCTGCCAATGGAACTGGTTCTCTTGTATTTATTGATGATGTGACTGCTAACAAAAGCAGCAGGATGAATTCTGAAGTGTTTCAGGTAATATTATCTGCTCATATTCAGCCAAATGCTTCAGAACTCATTGGACGGTGCTTCACAGTGCAGATGGACAATGACCCAAAGCATACTGCAAAAGCAACCAAAGAGTTTTTTAAGGGAAAGAAGTGGAATGTTATGCAATGGCCAAGTCAATCACCTGACCTGAATCCGATTGAGCATGCATTTCACTTGCTGAAGACAAAACTGAAGGGAAAATGCCCCAAGAACCAGCAGGAACTGAAGACAGTTGCAGTAGAGGCCTGGCAGAGCATCACCAGGGATCAAACCCAGCATCTGGTGATGTCCATGCATTCTAGACTTCAGGCTGTAATTGACTGCAAAGGATTTGCAACCAAGTATTAAAAAGTAAAAGTTTTATTTATGATTATTATTCTGCCCCATTACTTTTGGTTCCTTAACAAGTGGGAGGCACAGTCTGACAGTCTGCAGTTAAAGCGTATCTTGTTTGTTTAATTTCAAATCCATTGTGGTGGTGTATAGAGCCAAAAATGTTAGAATTGTGTCGATGTCCCAATATTTATGGACGTGACCATATGTATAATTTTTCTTGCGTTTTAATACAGATTTTTTTTTTCTTTGCAACAACATATTCTCACCCCCCATTAATTTATTTATTTTTTGAGTGATCGGTACTTTTTAGGCTACTTTCACACTAGCGTTCGGGTTTCCGTTCGTGAGCTCCGTTTGAAGGAGCTCACGAGCGGACCCGAACGCAGCCGTCCAGCCCTGATGCAGTCTGAATGGAGGCGGATCCGCTCAGACTGCATCAGTCTGGTGGCGTTCAGCCTCCGCTCCGCTCGCCTCCGCACGGACAGGCGGACAGCTGAACGCTGCTTGCAGCGTTCGGGTGTCCGCCTGGCCGTTCGGAGGCGTGCGGATCCGTGCGGATCCGTCCAGACTTTCAATGTAAGTCAATGGGGACGGATCCGTTTGAAGATGCCACAATGTGGCTCAATCTTCAAGCGGATCCGTCCCCCATTGACTTTACATTGAAAGTCTGGACGGATCCGTACTAGGCTATTTTCACACTTAGCTTTTTTTTGCTAAAATAATGCAGACGGATCCGTACTGAACGGAGCCTCCGTCTGCATTATTATGATCGGATCCGTTCAGAACGGATCCGATCGAACGCTAGCCGAACGCTAGTGTGAAAGTAGCCTTATTGATGCTGTTTTGGGATGTGTATGACTTTTTGATCACTTTTTATAAAAATAAAAAAAATATGTATTTGGATTTGGATTTTGGGGAAAGGGAGGGTGATTTTAATTTTTATATCTTTTAAATATTTTTAAAAACTTTTTTTTTACACTTTTTAATAGTTCCCATAGAGAACTATAACAAGCAATCAATCATCAGATTGCTTCTCTCATAAACTCCAATGGATTAGCATTGTAGTCTATCAGAAACACACTATGGGGTCATTTATGAAGAAATATACACCGCTTTTGTCCCCATGTCACTAAGGCCTCTTTCACACAGGCGTTGCGGGAAAAAGCGCCGGTGCGTTGCGGGAACACGCGCAATTTTTCCTGCACGAGTGCAAAACACTGTAATGCGTTTTGCACGCGTGTGAGAAAAATCGCGCATGTTTGCTACCCAAACCCGAACTTCTTCACAGAAGTTCGGGCTTGGGATCGGTGTTCTGTAGATTGTATTATTTTCCTTATAACATGGTTATAAGGGAAAATAATAGCATTCTGAATACAAAATGCATAGTAAAATAGCGCTGGAGGGATATTTTCACTCACGGTTGCTAGGAGACGATCGGGATGGGGACCCGTTCATTATTATTTTCCCTTATAACATGGTTATAAGGGAAAATAATAGCATTCTGAATACAGAATGCATAGTAAAATAGCGCTGGAGGGGTTAAAAAAAATAATAATAATGTAACTCACCTTAATCTACTTGCTCGCAGAGGCAGGCATCTCTTCTGTCTGTCTTCTTAGCTGTGTGGAGGAACAGGACCTGTGGTGACGTCACTCCAGTCATCACATGGTCCATCACATGATCTTTTACCATGGTGATGGATCATGTGATGACCGTAGTGACGTCACCACAGGTCCTGTTCCTCCACACAGCACAGAAGACAGACAGGAGATGCCGGGCTGTGCGAGCAAGTGGATTAAGGTGAGTTAAATTATTATAATAAATTTTTTTAACCCCACCAGCGCTATTTCACTATGCATTCTGTATTCAAAATGCTATTATTTCCCCTTATAACCATGTTATAAGGGAAAATAATAATGATCGGGTCCCCATCCCAATCATCTCCTAGCAACCGTGAGTGAAAATAGCACTGCATCCACACTTGCTTGTGGATGCTTGCGATTTTCACGCAACCCCATTCATTTCTATAGGGCCTGCATTACGTGAAAAACGCACAAAATAGAGCATGCTGCGATTTTCACGCAACACATAAGTGATGCATGAAAATCACCGCTCATGTGAACAGCCCCATAGAAATGAATGGGTCGGGATTCAGTGCGGGTGCAATGCGTTCAACTCACGCATCGCATCCGCACGGAATACTCGCCTGTGTGAAAGGGGCCTAATGCTTCTTTTCTCGAGTTCTGTGAAAAGGGAGCATGACGTGGAAGAGGGTGGGCCGGTAGGCTCGTCTCAATCCTCATTTTATATGTATATAAAATTACTATGCTGGCATAGATGTAATCATGTTGAATGCGCCTAAGTTATGTAGAGGCCAGCAATGGACAGGGACTAAGAACGGCATCTAAATCTCTGGTCTTAGTAAATGTTCCCCTTTGTTCCTATAGAGCCCTGCCATAGGTAAGAAATACGTTTTTCCTAAAATGGCAGCTGCATGTGTTACAAAGTGAAGGTAACAAGTCCAATATGACCCATAATGCCGTGCAGCCAGCCAATCTGCTGGTAACTATCCCCTGTGACGTCACCGCCCTGATTCAGTGTGGTCTCCACCATTGTCCTGTGAGCTGAGCATATGGAGAGACGTGGCAAGCGCTTATGGAGGGATTATAGTCATCCCTGTTGTAGATTCCTAAATTTTATTTCTTTAAGGAAGGATTTACTGCCTCAGTGCTATGTACTATCTCTGGTACCAGCACACAGGAGGACAGGGGCTGCTGCATACATGCTACGGCTCCCTCGATCCCTGCTGGGGGGAGACAGAGCACACCCAGATGACAACAACATCTGAAGGTTTAAAAGTCTGCCACCGGCAGTGATTCATTTATTTACTTCTTAAATGGAATATATCATCAGAAATGACCTATTATTTAAGCGAGCTACCCCATGATTAATATATAAAATGAAAACCAGACATCATAAAGTACATGAAAATCTCTTGCTAACATAATTATTACCAGTCCTGGACCTCACATAGATCCAGAACTCTCTCCATTCATTGCTCCAGTTGCTCTGCTACATTTATTTAATGCTGGCAGATCAAGTGTCCTCTGTGATTTCTTCGAATAGAAGATATAGCTGCTGGCAGTTGAAGGATGGAACTGAGCATGTGCAAACACTTCAGCTAGGTGGACAGAGAGATGAGGAAAAGAACAAACAACAAGTAGTGCTATGCAGATTCAATTTTATTGAATATTGTAGTCCTACCTGTGGTGATAATGAGATGACTGCTGAAAAGTTCAGACTCTGTAATTGTGCCATTCTGTGGCCTCTTCATGCTGCTGCCACGCCCAACTCTGTCATTGGGACACTCTGTGGCCTCCTCATGCTTCTTCCACCTCACCACTATGTCATAGGTCCACTTTTCATGCTGTTCCCACCCTCCCCACTTCATGACTGGTCCACTATTTTGGCTTTCGGCTTGGCTGACATCATCATTTATTTGACACTTCTTCTGATCTGTCAGAAGGAAGGAAAAGCGAGGCGAACAACGGATCCTGTCTGTGTAGCAGCTGTAGGCCTGTATGGTCCCATCAGAATTGGCTTATGATTTGGTAGCAAAAAGCAGGAGTGGGTAGAAAACACAGAAGACCATTCATGTGTCATCTCTATTTTAGATCCACTCTGTTGTTTTTTTTGCCTTTAGCAATACTGATGGATTATTGGGCAAATGATGACCGAGAGAAGGCGTCTGCTCCACACACAGGATTAGTTTTTTCTGGGTAATTGTTCTGACGGTTCAGAGAATGGGGAAAATTAATCAGTGACGTAAAACACAAACTTACTACTGACACCCTCTCCACTCTGTCGGGGGGCTCTACTTGTTTTTTGAAAAATTCGCTCATCTCTAATAATATTACTAAATGTATCTCATCTTCTCTATGCTTAGGGACCTTGCCTGTATGATAGAAGAATTTTCAAGGTTAGTTTCTAAACATCAATTAGATAAACTCTGTAGATGTTAACATTTTTAATGTCAAATATACTAATCTGGGAACATGGATAAGAAACAACAATTCTGAAGCCATTTTAAAAAATGGAAATATTTCTACTGCTGCAAGCATTGCCAGTTTATGTCAAAGGGAAGTGCAGCTGATTAATCAACTTGATATTATCCAAACTGATTAAACAATGAGACGTCATGGGGTTTTGCTGTCTGTCCTGAAGAGTGCTCATCATAACTTATAAAGAGAAATCCCATCATGTCTCCCTTGGGGGTAAACTACCTCTTAATTTTTTCTCTTTCTGAAGATTGATTTCATTGTTGCGGTACCTTTATTAGGAGAACAGTAAACTAATCATTATACATTTCCAAACACTTTGACCTTTTCTGCCAAGGCTTTTTGATTCTTCAGGATTTTCCAAATTCACATTCCTTTAGTTTAAATGACTTTCTTATCACAGGGTTTTGAGGAAAAGTTTTAAGTGTTCAGGAATACACCAGCAGAAGTAATATATATATATATATATATATATATATATATATATTTTTTTTTTTTTATACTTTTTTAATAACTCACAATATGCAAGTCTATCTTAGGTCTTATGCACACGACCATATGTTTTTTAAGGTCCGCAAAAAATGGAACCGCAGAAAGTACGGATGACATCCGTGTGCATTCCGTATTTTGTTCAACGGAACAGCTGGCCCCTAATAGAACAGTAATATCCTTGTCCGTAATGCAGACAATAATAGGACATGTTCTATTTTTTAGCAGAATCGAAATACGGACATACGGAAACGGAATGCACACAAAATACTTTCAGATTTTTTTTTTTGCGGACCCATTGAAATGAACGGTTCCATATGCGGTCCATAAAAAAAAAACTGAATAGACACGGCAATAAAATACGTTTGTGTGCATTGGCCTTAGGCCTCTTGCACATGAACATTGTGCATCCGTTCCGTGCATTGGAGACCGCAATTTGCGGTCCCCAATGCACGGGCAGTGTCCGTACAGCGGCCGGGACGGATCAATACCCATTCAACTTGAACAAGTTCTATTTTTTTTGCGGTGCAGAGGCACGGACAGAAACATCATGGAAGCACTATGTAGTGCTTCCGTGAAGTTCCGATCCGTGCATCCGTTCCGCATCTCCGTGATTCAAGTGAATGGGTCTGCACCGAATCCGTGATGTGGAGTGCACGCGGGACGGTGCCCATTTATTGCGGACCCGCCTTATGTGGGCCGCAATTTGGCCATGGGCACACAATGTTCATGTGCAAGAGGCCTTAGTCCGGATCATAACATATTATATGTCAATTAATTGAAGGCTTTGAGTTTGACCTTGATGAAAGCTGTTCATAAGAAAAAAAAGAAAGCCCTCTAGATAGTCACAGTCCAATATTGTCTATTCATAATAACAAGCTTGATAACTGGAAGAAGACATGGCTACAGTCATTCAACTGTCATATTTTAGCTTTTAGAAAAATGCATTAAATCATGTTCTGAGAACTCAGTGACCTTCCTAAATACAAATGACTGCTTTATCACACCCAGAATAATATTTTACCTTTGCGAACAGAAGCAAAATGTTTTCTTAAGGCCTAGGGTACAAAGCTGGTACAAATTGTGTATTTCTATTTATTATTTTTATATATATCAACAATAGACAAAATTCTATTTCTGTTCCTTTTTAGCTAGTATTAAATCTAAAATCTTGAATAACCATTAGTGTAGATTGAACATGCTAGGATGAAGACCAGTTCGGCTCGAGCATCTTGATGCTCGGCACATGGCTGTATTCGCAGAATACCGCATGTGCTCGAGCGCATTGCTCGAGTCACCTCCCTGCACTTTTCTTGGCTGCTACGCAGCCAATAAACGTGCAGGTAAGTACTGACCACAACAGCTGGCAGTGGTTCAGAGCACTTCGACCGCGCCATAGTGCCTAACTTCTGTGGTATTGATGTAGCACGGCCCCATGGCCCTATGCTTCAACCAGCAGTACAGCACTAGCCTGCGGTATTTCTAGTGACCCCATCCACAGCTGTATCCACCGCAGTTGCGGTTTATAGGTCCTATTCATCGACCCTATACTGAATGGATGGCGTCCTAGAATTTTAATATAGGTTAGTCCCCCTTCCCTTTTGTTTTCTGATTAATAAAGTAACAGTTTTAACAGAATTATAGCGTTCCAAACGACAGTGACTTAATTTTGATAGGTGGAACGTATACCTTATACCAGTTATACCAGTGAAATTTTCCTTATAGATATTGCTTGAGAGTGATGGCAGGCTTTTTGGCGGCGGGTATTTGTAGTGATAAATGGGATGAGGAAGCTAGAGTGGTTTTTTCTGAGGCAGATCTACCCCCAACCAACCGTGCATTAAGTATCACTGATTCATTTAAACTACTCACCAAAATTTACAAAGACCAAGTCAGAGGGTGGTGGGAAATTCAAACCCTTGAAACTTACATTCAACACCAAATAGTTCCCAGGGGTATGCGGATTCCCTTCCTCCCATCCAACATAATTCAGTCCTCAGAGTTCCGTAAGAAGTGGGAAAAAGAGGCCGTGGAGAGCTCCCTCAGACTTATGGCATTGTTGCTGGAGGAGGAAAAGGCCCTGTACACTAAAAATACCACATTGTTGCAGGAGCAAATTGCAGAAGTGAGCAAATTCTCCAGTAACTCTGAGTTTACGCGTAAGGAGGTCTTTCTGCAACAGACGGTGGAACGATTCACGGCCCAGCTCAAAGAGCGTAAACATTCTCAATTCTTGAGAGACAAAGCGGATTTTAAAGAAGGGCGCATCCTTGATTTTGCGACTAAAACCGCAAGGACTCTTGAGGTTGAGACAGAACCCTCATCCTCTGAGGGAGAAACTGAATTAGAAGGCACTTCCTACCAGAATAGCCAATACCCCATCTTCCAACCCTCTAATAAGGGACCTAGAGGAAGAGGAGGCAGAGGTAGGAACCCCAGATCACGGGGAGGTTTTTTAGGGAACCAAACTACGAGGTCCTACAGTCTCAGAAACAGCAAGAACCAATAGCACACCATCACAGGATGGGTGCAGCCGGTTACGAGACTGTGGATTCTCTAGGAAAAAATAGGTCCAGGGATAAGTTACAAATCATTAACTTATCTGATAGGTCACTTACGGAGGTAGAACTGGAACTGCTAAGCAAGGGCCTATCATTTGTTCCCACCTGTTCCTTTAGCTCCTTCGAATGGGTCAAGGACTTGACCTTATTCGTAAGGAAACTTAAATGGAAAAAATTATTTGCTACACATAATCAACAACAATACAATGAATTGGGTGTGGACATACATGACCTGCCGGATATCCAACTACTGGCATCCCTCTTGGAGGAAGGGAGTAGGGATGTTGGTGAGGGTCCATTTACGGACCTCAAACTGTCCTCTACAAAAAATCCGCCCCTTAGTGATGGTACACCACCTGACATCTTTCTTAAGGTCGTGACAGACCAACTGAGAATGCTCGACACATCCAGGGGGACTGAGCCCAATCTCCGTAAAAGGGAGATTGATGCCCTTATCTCACTGGAACGCGACAACTCCCTTGTCATTAAACCATCGGACAAGGGAGGGAATATTGTCGTAATGAATTGTGATCAGTACAAGACCATGTGTCTGAACATTCTCAGTGACGAATCATGTTACCGCGTGCTGGAATCAAATCCAACTGAGACGTTCAGGAGGCAATTGAAGGACCTCTTGGACACAGCACACGATCATGCCCTTATCAGTAGGTCTGAGTTTGAGTTTTTGTTCCCCAAACATCCCCAGACCCCTTGTTTTTATGGGTTACCCAAGGTGCACAAGGGACTTGCCCCCCTAAAGGGACGTCCCATTGTGTCAGGGACTGGGAGTTTGACGCATCCAATCAGTACATACGTGGATAGGATTTTACGACCATTTGCGGTGTCCCTATCCTCGTATGTACGTGATTCCATGGATGTGATCAAAAAATTGGAAGGAATACATCTTGGTGAGAACGTTATGCTGGCCAGCCTGGATGTCGAGGCCTTGTACAGCTCCATACCCCACGATAGGGGGTGTGGAGTTGTGGCCTAATTTCTCAGTCAACGTGGCACCCATTGCTGGCAGCATAACGAGTTTATCCTTGAACTAATGAAATTTATCCTTGAGCACAACTGTTTCATTTTTGACCATCGCATGTACCACCAGCTCAGGGGAGCGCCAATCTCTACCTGGGCTGGTGGGAACGTGAAGTTGTGTTCGCGGATAATCAGAGATGGGCTGACCACATTAATTTGTGGTTACGATTCATCGATGATGTTTTGATTTTATGGTCTGGGAGTGTTGAGGACTTCAATCGGTTTGTTTCAGACCTGAACATAAACACTATGGGATTATTCTTTACATCGGAGATCCAGGAATCTCAAATCAATTTTCTGGATTTGACCATCTTCAGGGACAGGTTGGGCAACATTGGCACACGACTGTTCCGCAAGGAGACTGCGACAAACAGCCTCCTTAGTTGGGACAGCTGCCACCCCTTGCCCCTGAAGAGGGGAATTCCAAAAGGGCAATACCTTCGGGTAAGGCGCAACTGCTCCAGCATGTCGGATTTCAGAACGGCATCCAGTGATCTACGAACCAGATTTAGGAGTAGGGGGTACCCACAACATGTATTAACTAAGGCGTACCAGCATTCGCTGGCACAAAACCGGGATACCCTTCTTACCCCTAGGTCGGGATCGGTTGGAATGGACCAGTTGCGCATTATAGCCACATATGATGAAGCACACAACACAGTGCGTGAGTTGCTGACAACCTACTGGGGTATTCTTAAATCAGACCCGAAAAATTGGCGATATGATAGGCGATGTACCTCTAATTACGTACAGACGTGGACGTAGTTTGAGAGATCGCCTGGTCCACAGCTTCTTTCAGGCCCCGACTACATCCACATGGTTGAGCACTAGTCTCAAAGGGACCTTCCGCTGTGGCAGTTGCGTGGCCTGCCCTGCGATCCAGACTGGCGCCACATTTATCTGTAGCGTCACCGAACAGAGGTTCACTATTAGGTCATTTGTTAATTGCAAAACAAGAGGCCTGGTATATTTGGCCACTTGTGTTTGCGGAAAGCAATATGTGGGTAAAACCACAAGAGAATTCCGTAGAAGAGTAGCAGAACATCTAAATGACATCCGCAAAGGGGCTGATACCCCGATTGCTAGACACATATCAACCATGCACAATGGTGATGTGGATGTCATCAAATTTCAGGCTGTGGAGGTGGTCAGAAGATCGCCAAGAGGAGGCGACTTCGACAGGCGCTTATTACAAAAAGAGACACAGTGGATTTACCGCCTGTGTGCGCTCCAGCCCCAGGGATTGAATGAGTATAATTCCTTTGTGTGTTTTCTCTAGATCCCTGGAACTGGAGTGCAACAGGGGAACATTAGGGGTGATGATATACTGCCCACGATCCATGTGTCCTAGTAGGACTGACCACTAATGACCCCATGTTATTAGGTCAGCACAACAGGTGATCACCTAGGCCACTGATGGGGCCAGGAGACAGTAGGGGTATGGTAGTATAATCATGGGTTGTGGATTACCTATACCACATCATACCAAACACCGCCCCTGCAATCTATGAAGGGATCGCTATGTACATCCGCCTGATCACAATATCACCATCCAGTAACAATGCTGCAGGGTCCTCTGTGATCCTGTTGTGCTGTCTCTACAACTACCGATTGATGTCCTCAATAAAATAAAATAAAATAAAATAAAATAAAATATAATGTAGTCTATACCACTTTATGATCCGCGTCCCGATCGGTGCTGTACATACGTCGCCGTTTTAATAAGTCGCCGTATACATCAACTCTAATTCTAATGTAGAATGTCATGACATTCATCTGGGCCGGTCTCATAGAGGGGGGCGGCACAATGGGGGTGGGACGGATCATGCGGCGATGCCGCGCCTCCTGTATCCTCATTGGCCGTTCTGTAGGCGTGGCTCAGCAGAGGGGAGGAGGACTCTCCTCATATTCTGTGCACCTGAGCGGCCGCGTTCGGCCACCTCGTACTTACAGCTGCAGTCTCTGTAACGGAGGCTCAGCAGCTTTGAATATTTCTCCTGATAACCACAGATACACGCTCCTGACGAGCCTTATGGTGAAACGCGTCGACTGTGGTGTGGGGATGAAATAATGTTCACATGTATCTGCATTGCGCTCACACTGCAGTTGAGGTCTGCGGCTCTCAGCCCTCTGCAGGTAGATGAGCAACGGCAATTCAGTTTTTTTCTGTTCCACCCAGCTTTAGCTTAGATCCATTGATTCGTGTTTGCAGGGCCGATTCTCAGACACCCGTTTCACATGAACGGATGGTTTCAATTGAGATCGGCTTCTGCAGGCAGATGTTTATCACTGGATTAGTCTATGAATAATTTTAGTCCAGGGATCCAACAGCTGGCAGTGGTTCAGAGCACTTCGACCGCGCCATAGTGCCTAACTTCTGTGGTATTGATGTAGCACGGCCCCATGGCCCTATGCTTCAACCAGCAGTACAGCACTAGCCTGCGGTATTTCTAGTGACCCCATCCACAGCTGTATCCACCGCAGTTGCGGTTTATAGGTCCTATTCATCGACCCTATACTGAATGGATGGCGTCCTAGAATTTTAATATAGGTTAGTCCCCCTTCCCTTTTGTTTTCTGATTAATAAAGTAACAGTTTTAACAGAATTATAGCGTTCCAAACGACAGTGACTTAATTTTGATAGGTGGAACGTATACCTTATACCAGTTATACCAGTGAATTTTTTTTTAAGTACTGACCTCATTGTAATGCCGTAGCCATGTTCGTTACTGGCATTACAGTGATTGGCTGCCCGGAATGCATCATTGGGTGCTATATAGCAGTCTTAGTCAGGGAGTGTAGGGAGTGCATAGGAATGTTGTTATTAGAAACACTTTTCAGAGACCCAAAAGTCCTTTTAAGGACTATTGTCTGTGGTAGCGATATCTATTTTTAGCGCATCCTGTGCTAAATAGCCTGCAGACAGTGACATTAGTTGCGCCGCATCTCCAGTGTAAAGTGTGCGCATCCCAAAAAAATATCTGACATGCAGTGTACTTTTTCCGTAGACGGTGTCCGCTGCAGTTAGTGACATTGGCTGAATCACATCTCCAGTGTAAAGTGCTCACATCCCAAAAATATCTGTGACATCCAGTGTACTTTTTCCATAGCAGTGTCCGCTGTGGACAGTGACATTAGCTGAGCCACATCTACAGTGTAACGTGTGCGTTTAAAAAATGTATGTGACATACAGTGTACTTTTTCAATAGACGGTGTCCGCTTCTGACAGTGACATTACCAGTGCCACATCTGCAGTGTAGCGTGCTCGCTTAAATTTTTATATCTGTGACATACAGTGTACTTTTTGAATAGACGGTGTCCACGTCTGACAGTGACACATCTGCAGTGTAACTTGTGCGCATCCAAAAAATATCTGTGACATCCAGTGTACTTTTTCTGTAGACGCTGCGGACAGTGACATTACTGGTGGTATCTCTCCTGTATAATGTTTCCTCATCCCAAACACCTGACATTCCCTGTAATTTTTATTTAGCCACTGGTGACAGCATTGACATTATCTGCAGGCTATCTCCTGTGTGACGTTTCCACATCCCAAATACCTTTTTTAATTTGTTTGTGCATACAGTTCCAAATCCTACGCTACTGTACGTGTGACAGACTTTCAAGCTTATATAACATTTAATATGAAGAAGGTGAGCAGTAAGGGACGGGGAAGTGGCCGTGATGCTGATGGTGCACGCAGAGGCCGTGGCCTTGGGCATGTTGAAACTGTGCCTGCTGCCAGAGCACAAGAAAAACAATCATCCACGATATCTAGCTTCATGTCCCAGTTTGCAGGGCGGTGCAAGACACCACTCTTGAAGTCAGACCAGTGCGACCAGATGGTCGGTTGGATTGCAGCAGATAAGGCTTCCAGTCGGTTAAGCTCCACCCTGTCTTCCACCAAGTCCAGTCTCAGTTGCCAAGAGTCTGGTCAACACAATCCTCACCCTGATCCTCTTTCCTCCCACCATGGAGAGTCTGGGCAAATAAGTGATCCCACACTCAGATTTTCCGAGGACCTCATTTCAGCGCAATTCCTTGATTTGGCCCTCTCACCAAGCTTGCTTGAAGAGGGACAGATCTTGTGCCCTGATTCCCAAACTCTTGAGCATCCACAGTTACAAGAAGATGATGGTGGGGAATGGCAATTACTGTTTAATGAGGTGGATGATGATGAGACACAGTTGCCAATAAGTCAACAGCAATTACTGTCTCAAGAGGTTGATGAAGAGGATGAGACACATTTGTTAATAACTGATGTTGTTGTTAGTATGGAATAATCACTGATCGGCACTGTGGCAGGAACTGACTTAATGGTGCATGTTTCCAGGGGCTGGCGTTTAAGGTAAGCACAATGAAGAAAGGACCGGCACTCACAATGGTTGCTTATGATGCTTGATTTATTGTCACATACCAGTGACGGGTTTCAGCACAATACGTACCTTCATCAAACTGTGTACATACAATAAATTATCTAACATTTAAATAGCCCGCCAGATAACAAGGAACTGACGTCATGTTGTCATGACAACCCACTACACAAGTAGAAACAAAAAACTGACATTGTATCGAGAAAAAACAATGAAATGAACAACTGAAAATGGCTAACAGTATAAATAAAGTCCATATTCTATGCTCCAATATACAATAATTCATAATTGCTATATGGTTCAATTCCGCTATAGAAATAAAAAGGAAAAACGAGAGTTACATTAAATTTGGTTCACAAAAAGCTATATAAATCATAATCACGGTTCAAACCCCTGGGTTCCAACGTTTGTAATTGGTGGATCCAGTAAGCTTCTCTTCTGAGCAATAATTTATTTCTGTCACCTCCCCGGCGTGGTTGTGAAATGCTTTCAATGATCTGGAAGCGTAACTGAGAGATAGTGTGTTTCTGCTGATGGAAGTGGTGTAAGAAGCAACAGGTTACCCTTCCTTATGGTGGACTTATGTTTACTGAACCTATCTTATATTCTTATTAAAGTTTGACCGATATACAGTAAATTGCAAGGGAATTTGAGTATGTAAATAATGAATCTGCTGTCACATGTAAACATGCCCCGTATTGTCACCTTTAGGCCTCTTTCACACTTCAGTGTTTGGTCAGTGATTTCCATCAGTGATTTGTGAGCCAAAACCAGGTGCAACTCTAAACACAGAACAGGAGCAGATCTTTCCCTTCTACCTCATGTCTGTGGAGGCTCCACTTATGGTTTTGGCTCACAAATCACTGATGGAAATCACTGACCAAACACTGAAGTGTGAAAGAGGCCTTAATGTGTGCAGTCTTTATACCTCTATCACACATGTGAAAGGGATTAGCGCAGTTAGTAATTAGAGTTGAGCGGACACCTGGATGCTCGGGTTCGGCAGGTTCAGCCGAACTTGAAAAAAAAGTTCGGGTTCGGGACCCGAACTTGACCCGAACTTGACCATGAACCTGAACCCCATTGAAGTCAATGGGGACCCGAACTTTTGGGCACTAAAATGGCTCTAAAATAGTCCTGGAAAGAGCTTAAGAGCATGACAACTGCAAACAAATGTGGATAGGGAAATGACTTAAAATAACATAAAATACTGAAGAATTTTAAAAAACAATCTGGATCTAGGAATAGGAGGCGGTGGATGGGTGGATGTGGCAGTGTAGGTTGATGTGGCGGTGTAGGTGGAATCGGCGGTGAAGGAGGAATAGGTAGCCAACACTGATTTGTGTTATTTTTTTATTTTTAAATATTAGGACATATAACAAAATAAAACAAAGAATAAGTGCACTTGAGTACAAGAATGGATGGTTGAGGCTGGTATAAATGTCTATTCTGCACAAGGTAAGGACAAGTCCTGTGGGATCCATGCCTGGTTCATTTTAATAAACGCAAGCTTGTCCACATTGCCTGCGGCCTGTGATAATTCTCTCTGCCGTGCTAAACACACGTTCACACTATACACTGGCTGCAGGGCAGGTCAGCACCTCCAAGGCTGACAAAGCTTTTCCACATTTGGGCCATGCTAACCCTGCCTTCTCAGGTGCTGGTGGTGCCCCAGCTCTGTTGGCGACCTCTTCCTCCTCCTCTGCCTTCGCCTTGTGCTTCCACTGTGTCCCCGCTGTCAGGTGGGCATGCTATCATCAGTATGTGCTTGTAGTCGCGCATCTTCCGATCAGTAACAGATGTTTTCACTAAATTTAGTTCCCTGTCACCCAGGCACAGCAGGGGTTCATTCACAGCAAAAGTGGGATCATGTCACCCAGCAATACAACAGAGGATTTTGAGAGATTTAGGCTCCTGTCAGCAATGCAGAGCAGGTGTTCATTCAAGGAAAAAGGGGGTTCATGTCATCCAGCAATAGAACAGAGGATTTTGAGAGATTTAGGCCCCAGTCACCCAGGCACAGCAGGGGTTCATTCACGGCAAAAGGGGGTTCATGTCACCCAGCAATAGAACAGAGGATTTTGAGAGATTTAGGCCCCTGTCACCCAGACACAGCAGGGGTTCATTCAAGGCAAAAGGGGGTACATGTCACCCAGCAATAGAACAGAGGCTTTTGAGAGATTTAGGCCCCACTCACCCAGGCACAGCAGGGGTTTGTATACTCCAAAAATGGTAAAATGTCACCTAATAATTGAAAATAATAATTTTTTTCAATTTAGGGCACTAAAATTGGGACTTTTTTTAATTAAAATGGCTCTAAAATAGTCCTTAAAAAGGCTAGACGGATGTAAAGTCCAGAAATCCAAAAATGGATTCAAATGGAAAATCTGCCAAAAAAGAGAAATTTGGAAATTTGATCTCTATTTTCCATTAATTCTTGTGGAACACCTAAAAGGTTAACAAAGTATACCTTGAGGGGTGTAGTTTATAAAATGGGGTCATTTTTGGGTGGCTTCTATTATGTGAGCCTCACAAAGTGACTTCCGACCTGAACTGGTACTGAAAAAGTGGGATTTAGAAAATTTCAGAAACATTTCAAGATTTGCTTCTAAATTTCTAAGCCTTGTAACGTACCTAAAAAATAAAATGGCATTCCCAAAATGATCCAAACATGAAGTAGACATATGGGGAATATAAAATAATAACTATTTTTGGAGGTATTACTATCCATTATAAAAGTAGAGAAATAGAAATTTGTAAATGTGGATTTTTTTTCCAAAAATGTTTTTATTGTGTAAATCTGAAAAAAAGATAGACATATTTGGTATTGTCGTGTCTATATCGAACTGCTCCATAAAAATATTGCATGATCTACCGTCAGGTGGTATAAAAAAATTAATGAATACAAATAGAGTTGAGCGAACACCTGGATGTTCGGGTTCGAGAAGTTCGGCCGAACATCCCGGAAATGTTCGGGTTCGGGATCCGAACCCGATCCGAACTTCGTCCCGAACCCGAACCCCATTGAAGTCAATGGGGACCCGAACTTTTCGGCACTAAAAAGGCTGTAAAACAGCCCAGGAAAGAGCTAGAGGGCTGCAAAAGGCAGCAACATGTAGGTAAATCCCCTGCAAACAAATGTGGATAGGGAAATGAATAAAAATAAAAATTAAATAAATAAAAATTAACCAAAATCAATTGGAGAGAGGTCCCATAGCAGAGAATCTGGCTTCACGTCACCCACCACTGTAAGAGTCCATTTTCATAAATTTAGGCCCAGCACCCAGGCAGAGGAGAGAGGTCCCGTAACAGAGAATCTGGCTTCATGTCAGCAGAGAATTAGTCTGCATGTCATAGCAGAGAATGAGGCTTCACGTCAGCCACCACTGCAACAGTCCATTGGCATATATTTAGGCCCAGCACCCAGGCAGAGGAGGGAGGTCCCGTAACAGAGAATCTGTCTTCATGTCAGCAGAGAATCAGTCTGCATGTCATAGCAGAGAATGAGGCTTCACGTCAGCCACCACTGCAACAGTCCATTGGCATATATTTAGGCCCAGCACCCAGGCAGAGGAGGGAGGTCCCGTAACAGAGAATCTGTCTTCATGTCAGCAGAGAATCAGTCTGCATGTCATAGCAGAGAATGAGGCTTCACGTCAGCCACCACTGCAACAGTCCATTGTCATATATTTAGGCCCAGCACCCAGGCAGAGGAGAGAGGTCCCGTAACAGAGAATCTGTCTTCATGTTAGCAGAGAATCAGTCTGCATGTCATAGCAGAGAATGAGGCTTCACGTCAGCCACCACTGCAACAGTCCATTGGCATATATTTAGGCCCAGCACACACACAGGCAGAGGAGAGAGGTCCCGTAACAGAGAATCTGTCTTCATGTCAGCAGAGAATCAGTCTGCATGTCATAGCAGAGAATGAGGCTTCACGTCAGCCACCACTGCAACAGTCCATTGGCATATATTTAGGCCCAGCACACAGGCAGAGGAGAGAGGTCCCGTAACAGAGAATCTGGCTTCATGTCAGCAGAGAATCAGTCTGCATGTCATAGCAGAGAATGAGGCTTCACGTCAGCCACCACTGCAACAGTCCATTGGCATATATTTAGGCCCAGCACACACACAGGCAGAGGAGAGAGGTCCCGTAACAGACAATCTGGCTTCATGTCAGCAGAGAATCATTCTGCATGTCATAGCAGAGAATCAGGCTTCACGTCACCCAACATTGGAACAGTCCATTGGCATATATTTAGGCCCCGGCACCCAGACACAGGAGAGGTTCATTCAACTTTGGGTAGCCTCGCAATATAATGGTAAAATGAAAATAGAAATAGGATTGAATGAGGAAGTGCCCTGGAGTCCAATAATATATGGTTAAGGGGAGGTAGTTAATGTCTAATCTGGACAAGGGACGGACAGATCCTGTGGGATCCATGCCTGGTTCATTTTTATGAACGTCAGCTTGTCCACATTGGCTGTAGACAGGCGGCTGCGTTTGTCTGTAATGACGCCCCCTGCCGTGCTGAATACACGTTCAGACAAAACGCTGGCCGCCGGGCAGGCCAGCACCTCCAAGGCATAAAAGGCTAGCTCTGGCCACGTGGACAATTTAGAGACCCAGAAGTTGAATGGGGCCGAACCATCAGTCAGTACGTGGAGGGGTGTGCACACGTACTGTTCCACCATGTTAGTGAAATGTTGCCTCCTGCTAACACGTTGCGTATCAGGTGGTGGTGCAGTTAGCTGTGGCGTGTTGACAAAAGTTTTCCACATCTCTGCCATGCTAACCCTGCCCTCAAAGGAGCTGGCATTGACACAGCTGCCTTGGCGACCTCTTGCTCCTCCTCTGCCTTGGCCTTGGGCTTCCACTTGTTCCCCTGTGACATTTGGGAATGCTCTCAGTAGCGCGTCTACCAACGTGCGCTTGTACTCGCGCATCTTCCTATCACGCTCCAGTGCAGGAAGTAAGGTGGGCACATTGTCTTTGTAGCGTGGATCCAGCAGGGTGGCAACCCAGTAGTCCGCACAGGTTAAAATGTGGGCAACTCTGCTGTCGTTGCGCAGGCACTGCAGCATGTAGTCGCTCATGTGTGCCAGGCTGCCCAGGGGTAAGGACAAGCTGTCCTCTGTGGGAGGCGTATCGTCATCGTCCTGCCTTTCCCCCCAGCCACGCACCAGTGATGGACCCGAGCTGCGTTGGGTGCCACCCCGCTGTGACCATGCTTCATCCTCATCCTCCTCCACCTCCTCCTCATCCTCGTCCTCCTCGTCCTCCAGTAGTGGGCCCTGTCTGGCCACATTTGTACCTGGCCTCTGCTGTTGCCAAAAACCTCCCTCTGAGTCACTTCGAAGAGACTGGCCTGAAAGTGCTAAAAATGACCCCTCTTTCTGAACTTCTGCACCACCAAATTCAGCACATGCGCCAAGCAAGGGATGTGCGTCAAATTGGCTAGTCCCAGAGCTGCAACGAGATTTCGCCCATTATCGCACACCACCAGGCCGGGCTTGAGGCTCACCGGCAGCAACCACTCGTCGGTCTGTTGTTCTATACCCCGCCAAAACTCCTGTGCGGTGTGGGGCCTGTCCCCCAAACATATGAGTTTCAGAATGGCCTGCTGACGTTTACCCCGGGCTGTGCTGAAGTTGGTGGTGAAGGTGTGTGGCTGACTGGATGAGCAGGTGGAAGAAGAGGAGGAGGAAGCCGAGAAGGAGGAGGTGGCAACAGGAGGCAAAGAATGTTGCCCTGCGATCCTTGGCGGCGGAAGGACGTGCGCCAAACAGCTCTCCGCCTGGGGCCCAGCTGCGACTACATTTACCCAGTGTGCAGTTAGGGAGATATAGCGTCCCTGGCCGTGCTTACTGGTCCACGTATCTGTGGTTAGGTGGACCTTGCCACAGATGGCGTTGCGCAGTGCACACTTGATTTTATCGGATACTTGGTTGTGCAGGGAAGGCACGGCTCTCTTGGAGAAGTAGTGGCGGCTGGGAACAACATACTGTGGGACAGCAAGCGACATGAGCTGTTTGAAGCTGTCTGTGTCCACCAGCCTAAATGACAGCATTTCATAGGCCAGTAGTTTAGAAATGCTGGCATTCAGGGCCAGGGATCGAGGGTGGCTAGGTGGGAATTTACACTTTCTCTCAAATGTTTGTGAGATGGAGAGCTGAACGCTGCCGTGTGACATGGTTGAGACGCTTGGTGACGGAGGTGGTGGTGGTGGTGTTGGTGGTACATCCCCTGTTTGTTGGGCGGCAGGTGCCAACGTTCCTCCAGAGGCGAAGGAAGAGGCCGAGGCGGCAGCAGCAGAAGAGGCCCAGGCGGCAGCAGCAGAAGAGGTAGCAGGGGGAGCCTGAGTGACTTCCTTGGTTTTAAGGTGTTTACTCCACTGCAGTTCATGCTTTGCATGCAGGTGCCTGGTCATGCAGGTTGTGCTCAGGTTCAGAACGTTAATGCCTCGCTTAAGGCTCTGATGGCACAGCGTGCAAACCACTCGGGTCTTGTCGTCAGCACATTGTTTGAAGAAGTGCCATGCCAGGGAACTCCTTGAAGCTGCCTTTGGGGTGCTCGGTCCCAGGTGGCGGCGGGCAGTAGCAGGCGGAGTCTCTTGGCGGCGGGTGTTCTGCTTTTGCCCACTGCTCCCTCTTTTGCTACGCTGTTGGCTCGGTCTCACCACTGCCTCTTCCTCAGAACTGTGAAAGTCAGTGGCACGACCTTTATTCTATGTGGGGTCTAGGACCTCATCGTCCCCTGCATCGTCTTCCACCCAGTCTTGATCCCTGACCTCCTGTTCAGTCTGCACACTGCAGAAAGACGCAGCAGTTGGCACCTGTGTTTCGTCATCATCAGAGACATGCTGAGGTGGTATTCCCATGTCCTCATCATCAGGAAACATAAGTGGTTGTGCGTCAGTGCAGTCTATGTCTTCCACCGCTGGGGAAGGGCTAGGTGGATGCCCTTGGGAAACCCTGCCAGCAGAGTCTTCAAACAGCATAAGAGACTGCTGCATAACTTGAGGCTGAGACAGTTTCCCTGGTATGCATGGGGGTGATGTGACAGACTGATGGGGTTGGTTTTCAGGCGCCATCTGTGCGCTTTCTGCAGAAGACTGGGTGGGAGATAATGTGAACGTGCTGGATCCACTGTCGGCCACCCAATTGACTAATGCCTGTACCTGCTCAGGCCTTACCATCCTTAGAACGGCATTGGGCCCCACCATATATCGCTGTAAATTCTGGCGGCTACTGGGACCTGAGGTAGTTGGTACACTAGGACGTGTGGATGTGGCAGAACGGCCACGTCCTCTCCCAGCACCAGAGGGTCCACTAACACCACCACGACCATGTCCACGTGCGCGTCCCTTACTAGATGTTTTTCTCATTGTTATGGTTCACCACAACAACAAAAATATTATTTGGCCCAATGTATTGTATTCAAATTCAGCGGGATATAAATTTGAGGCCTAGTATTTAGGCGCTGGGTGACCGGTATGGATTTACTAACAGAATTAGACTTGGAAATGCACAGTAGCGTGTGTGTGAAGTTATTCTGAATGACCCTAGGTGCACCTTGAATATTATATACCCTTTTAGGGATAGATTTCAAATAGCTCTGATACAGCAGAAACCACTACATTTTTAAATTGCTAAATTGGGAATTGTATTTCAACCCAGAACAAAAAATGTGCTTTGACGGACACTAAATAACTTTCCCAGCCACAACAGGACAGCGGTAACGAGAGATTTAGCGGGATATAAATTTGAGGCCTAGTATTTAGGCGCTGGGTGACAGGTATGGGTTTAGTGACAGAATTAGACTTGGAAATGCACAGTAGCGGGTGTGTGTGAAGTTATTCTGAATGACCCTATGTGCACCTTGAATATTATATACCCTTTTAGGGATAGATTTCAAATAGCTCTGATATAGCAGAAACCACTAAATTATGAAATTGCTAAATTGGGAATTGTATTTCAACCCAGAACAAAAAATGTGCTTTGACGGACACTAAATAACTTTCCCAGCCACAACAGGACAGCGGTAACGAGAGATTTAGCGGGATATAAATTTGAGGCCTAGTATTTAGGCGCTGGGTGACAGGTATGGGTTTAGTGACAGAATTAGACTTGGAAATGCACAGTAGCGGGTGTGTGTGAAGTTATTCTGAATGACCCTATGTGCACCTTCAATATGATCTACCCTTTTAGGGATAGATTTCAAATAGCTCTGATATAGCAGAAACCACTAAATTATGAAATTGCTAAATTGGGAATTGTATTTCAACCCAGAACAAAAAATGTGCTTTGACGGACACTAAATAACTTTCCCAGCCACAACAGGACAGCGGTAACGAGAGATTTAGCAGGATATAAATTTGAGGCCTAGTATTTAGGCGCTGGGTGACAGGTATGGGTTTAGTGACAGAATTAGACTTGGAAATACACAGTAGCGGGTGTGTGTGAAGTTATTCTGAATGACCCAATGTGCACCTTGAATATTATATACCCTTTTAGGGATAGATTTCAAATAGCTCTGATATAGCAGGAACCACTAAATTATGAAATTGCTAAATTGGGAATTGTACTTCAACCCAGAACAAAAAATGTGCTTTGACGGACACTAAATAACTTTCCCAGCCACAACAGGACAGCGGTAGCGAGAGATTTAGCGGGATATAAATTTGAGGCCTAGTATTTAGGCGCTGGGTTACAGGTATGGGTTTAGTGACAGAATTAGACTTGGAAATGCACAGTAGCGGGTGTGTGTGAAGTTATTCTGAATGACCCTATGTGCACCTTGAATATTATATACCCTTTTAGGGATAGATTTCAAATAGCTCTGATATAGCAGGAACCACTAAATTATGAAATTGCTAAATTGGGAATTGTACTTCAACCCAGAACAAAAAATGTGCTTTGACGGACACTAAATAACTTTCCCAGCCACAACAGGACAGCGGTAACGAGAGATTTAGCGGGATATAAATTTAAGGCCTAGTATTTAGGCGCTGGGTGACCGGTATGGATTTAGTGACAGAATTAGACTGGGATATGGCCAAAAAATAACCACACTATTGCTGGTTAAATGCACTTGGTGACGGGCGCAGCTTGCCCCTGATGTAGTATATGGCCAAAAAATGAACAGACTATTGCTGGTTAAATGCACTTGGTGTCACAGCTTGACCAACCACACTACTGAGGGTTAAATGCACTTGGTGACGGGCGCAGCTTGCCCCTGATGTAGTATATGGCCAAAAAATAAACAGACTATTGCTGGTTAAATGCACTTGGTGTGACAGCTTCACCCTGATGTAGGCTTTAGCCAAAAAACAACCACACCATTGAGGGTTAAATGCACTTGGTGACAGGCGCAGCTTGCCCCTGATTTAGTATATGGCCAAAAAATGAACAGACTATTGCTGGTTAAATGCACTTGGTGTGACAGCTTCACCCTGATGTAGGCTTTAGCCAAAAACAACCACACCATTGAGGGTTAAATGCACTTGGTGACAGGCGCAGCTTGCCCCTGATTTAGTATATGGCCAAAAAATGAACAGACTATTGCTGGTTAAATGCACTTGGTGTGACAGCTTCACCCTGATGTAGGCTTTAGCCAAAAAACAACCACACCATTGAGGGTTAAATGCACTTGGTGACAGGCGCAGCTTGCCCCTGATTTAGTATATGGCCAAAAAATGAACAGACTATTGCTGGTTAAATGCACTTGGTGTGACAGCTTCACCCTGATGTAGGCTTTAGCCAAAAAACAACCACACCATTGAGGGTTAAATGCACTTGGTCGCAGCTTGGATGCACTTGGTCGCAGCGCAGCACCGCACAAGACACAAAATGGCCGCCGATCACCCCAGAAAAAAGTGACTGACAAACGGTCTGGGCAGCCTAAAAACAGTGAGTGAGCATTTGAATTTCAGCAGCTCAATGATGCACAGCTGCAGATCGATCGATTAATCAAGTGAAGTCCTTTGGAGGAGTTAATCTACCTAATCTCGCCCTACTGTCGCATCCGCAACCTCTCCCTACGCTAATCAGAGCAGAGTGACGGGCGGCGCTATGTGACTCCAGCTTAAATAGAGGCTGGGTCACATGGTGCTCTGGCCAATCACAGCCATGCCAATAGTAGGCATGGCTGTGACGGCCTCTTGGGGCAAGTAGTATGACGCTTGTTGATTGGCTGCTTTGCAGCCTTTCAAAAAGCGCCAAGAAAGCGTCACAAAAGCGCCAAGAAAGCGACGAACACCGAACCCGAACCCGGACTTTTACGAAAATGTCCGGGTTCGGGTCCGTGTCACGGACACCCCAAAATTCGGTACGAACCCGAACTATACAGTTCGAGTTCGCTCATCCCTAAATACAAACTGTGCTAAAGCAGCCCTTTTTTTGGTCACCTCACCTCACAAAAAAGCATACTATTTAGTCATAAAAAATTACTATGTAGCCCAAAATGGTATAGATGAAAATGTCCACTCATCCTTCAAATACAAGCCCTCATACAAGACCATTGCCAGAAAAATAAAAAAATATACAGTACAGACCAAAAGTTTTGACACACCTTCTCATTCAAAGAGTTTTCTTTATTTTCATGACTATGAAAATTGTAGATTCACACTGAAGGCATCAAAACTATGAATTAACACATGTGGAATTATATACATAACAAAAAAGTGTGAAACAACTGAAAATATGTCATATTCTAGGTTCTTCAAAGTAGCCACCTTTTGCTTTAATTACTTCTTTGCACACTCTTGGCATTCTCTTGATGAGCTTCAAGAGGTAGTCACCTGAAATGGTTTTCACTTCACAGGCGTGCCCTGTCAGGTTTAATAAGTGGGATTTCTTGCCTTATAAATGGGCTTGGGACCATCAGTTGCGTTGTGGAGAAGTCAGGTGGATACACAGCTGATAGTCCTACTGAATAGACTGTTAGAATTTGCATTATGGCAAGAAAAAAGCAGCTAAGTAAAGAAAAACGAGTGTCCATCATTACTTTAAGAAATGAAGGTCAGTCAGTCAGAAAAATTGGGAAAACTTTAAAAGTGTCCCCAAGTGCAGTCACAAAAACCATCAAAAGCTACAAAGTAACTGGCTCACATGTGGACCGCCCCAGGAAAGGAAGACCAAGAGTCACCTCTGCTGCGGAGGATAAGTTCATCCGAGTCACCAGCCTCAGAAATCGCAGGTTAACAGCAGCTCAGATTAGAGACCAGGTCAATGCCACACAGAGTTCTAGCAGCAGACACATCTCTAGAACAACTGTTAAGAGGAGACTGTGTGAATCAGGCATTCATGGTAGAATATCTGCTAGGAAACCACTGCTAAGGACAGGCAACAAGCAGAAGAGACTTGTTTGGGCTAAAGAACACAAGGAATGGACATTAGACCAGTGGAAATCTGTGCTTTGGTCTGATGAGTCCAAATTTGAGATCTTTGGTTCCAACCACCGTGTCTTTGTGTGACGCAGAAAAGGTGAACGGATGGACTCTACATGCCTGGTTCCCACCGTGAAGCATGGAGGAGGAGGTGTGATGGTGTGGGGATGCTTTGCTGTTGACACTGTTGGGGATTTATTCAAAATTGAAGGCATACTGAACCAGCATGGCTACCACAGCATCTTGCAGCGGCATGCTATTCCATCCGGTTTGCGTTTAGTTGGACCATCATTTATTTTTCAACAGGACAATGACCCCAAACACACTTTCAGACTGTGTAAGGGCTATTTGACCATGAAGGAGAGTGATGGGGTGCTGCGCCAGATAACCTGGCCTCCACAGTCACCGGACCTGAACCCAATCGAGATGGTTTGGGGTGAGCTGGACCGCAGAGTGAAGGCAAAAGGGCCAACAAGTGCTAAGCATCTCTAGGAACTCCTTCAAGACTGTTGGAAAACCATTTCAGGTGACTACCTCTTGAAGCTCATCAAGAGAATGCCAAGAGTGTGCAAAGCAGTAATCAAAGCAAAAGGTGGCTAATTTGAAGAACCTAGAATATGACATATTTTCAGTAGTTTCACACTTTTTTGTTATGTATATAATTCCACATGTGTTAATTCATAGTTTTGATGCCTTCAGTGTGAATCTACAATTTTTATAGTCATGAAAATAAATAAAACTCTTTGAATGAGAAGGTGTGTCCAAACTTTTGGTCTGTACTGTATATGGCTCTCAGAAAATAGTAACTGAAAAACATGATTTTTTGTAAAAAAAAAAATTTATTGTGTAAAAATTAAAATAAACATTTAGTATTGTATTTTCATAATGACCTGCTCTATAAAAAAAATCACATGACTATCCCATCAGGTGAATTCTATGCCAGAACAGCCAGAAAATGATGCCAACATAAAGTTAACATTTGGAGAATGCTCAGGTGCTCAAGTAGAACACCTCGGGATGCTCGGATGCTCTACCGAGCACCCGAGAACAATGGAAGTCAATGGGAGAACCCGAGCATTAAAACAGGCAACCCCTGCTCTGAAGAGGGGAGGGTGTCTGGTTCACATGAAAAGGTCAGAAATGGATGAAACACCACTGAAATAGTTCGGGAACAGCATGGGGAGGATGTCTGGATGCATTTTTTGTACTCCCAGGTCGCTGCTAGGAATGATGTTGTCCGAGTAGTAAGCCAATTTTACAGACAATAATATGCACGAAACCGAAGATAAAATCTATTTATGTATTTATAATTGTTATGAAACATTCTTTTCTGTATATTTACTTGTATATAAAGTGCAAGTGCTGCCAAAAATTACAAAGAAGAGGCACTCCGATACAATCTGTATATCACGTAAATGAGGGCCTCATTTACATTGTGGTACAATAGTTCAGGTAGTGGGACTCCTACACTCATAAAGCCTATGCACTAAGTTAAAGGGCTGCCAAAAATTACAAGGAACTGACACTACAATACACCTTTTATTACACATAAAGGAGGGCATCCTACACACCCTTGAAAAATTATGATTGATGGCCTGCTAGTGACCCTCAAAAACTATTGGAGCAAGGGCCTGCTGATCTGACCATCTAAAACATTAGGGGCGAGGGCCGGTTATTGAGCTTACCCTCTAAAACATTAAGGGTGAGTGCCTTCTGCTGTTATGACTATCTAAAATATTAGGGACAAGGGTCTGCTGCTGATGTGACCATCTAAAACATTTGGGGTGAGGGTCTGCTTCTGAGCTGACCCTCTAAAACATTAGGGGCGAGTGCATGCTGCTAATCTGACCATCTAAAAAATTAAGAACAAGGGCATGCTGGTGACCCTCTAAAACATTATGGGTGAGGGTCTGCTGGTAACCCTCAAAAACATTATGTGCGAGGGCCTGCTGGTGACCCTCTAAAACATTCAGAACAAGGGCATGCTGGTGACCCTCTAAAACATTATGGGCGAGGGTCTGCTGTCAACCCTCAAAAACATTATATGTGAGGGCCTGCTGGTGACCCTCTAAAACATTATGGGTGAGGGCCTCCTGGTGACCCTCAAAAACATTATCGACAAGGGTCTGCTGGTGACCCTCTAAAACATTATGGGTGAGGGCCTGCTGCTGAATTGACCATCTAAAACATTAGGAGCGAGGGTAGCCTAATAATCATGTTGATATGATGGAGGAGGAGGACGAGAAAAGGGAGATTAAGCCATATACCCTTTTTAGTGGTGGAAGGGGTCCATGGGAATACAGTTATCACGATCGGCGTGACTATCACATACGTGACACAGAGAGAAGGAAAGAGGAAGGCCCTGCCCAAGTGAGAGGGAAGGTGGTGACCCCTGACTCACCTTGCGGCTGGCACCTGGCTGCCCTGACGTCCCTAGACGGGTTCCTCACCCGTACGCCGATCACGTGCCTAAAACCCTGGCTTTCCCTAAGATGAGCCCTAGATAGTGAACAGGGCGGTGGGAACACTAGTCCGCACCACTAGCTCTAAAGGAAAACACCAAGGGGAGGACAGACAATACAGACTCAACATATAATCCCAGGTGGGCGACAACAGGAGACAACAAAAAGCCCAACAGGGATCCGGAGGGTAGCACTCTGGAACAACAACCAGGATTCACAGCTCCAGTGGGTCAGTATAGAAGTCCAGGCAGGAAGCTCTATAACTGGCAACTAGAGAAGTGTGAGAGGAGAATATAAGGAGGTTGGGAGTGGCAGACAAGAAACAGCTGAGGAGGAGAAGCTACGGATCCCTGAGTGAGCCAAAAAGGATTGCAAGGCAAACACAGAAAACAATCACTAAGAAACAACGTGATCTTTAGACATAGAGCGCGCAGCCACCCGCTGCGACTTCCTGACCCCGGGTATAACGGAGTCAGACGTGGCTCTTGACACCCTCGTGACAGTACCCCCCCTTTCACGAGGGGCCTCCGGACACTCAGGACCAGGTCTCTCAGGATGAGAGGCATGGAAAGCCTGAATTAACCTGTTGGCGTTTACCTCTGACGCTGGAACCCACATTCTTTCCTCGGGACCGTAACCCCTCCAATGCACCAGATACTGAAGAGAGCGGCGGACCCGACGAGAATCAACAATTCTGGATATTTGAAACTCCAGATTACCATCCACAATAACAGGAGGAGGTGGCAGCGGTGATGGTTCTAGAGGTGGAACATACTTCTTGAGTAACGACTTATGGAAGACGTTATGGATCTTAAAAGTCTGAGGTAGCTCCAGGCGAAAAGCCACAGGGTTAATGACGGCTACTATTTTATAAGGACCAATGAACCTAGGGCCCAGTTTCCAAGAGGGAACCTTCAACTTAATATTCCTAGTAGACAACCACACATAGTCATTCACTCCTAGGTCCGGACCTGGCGACCGTTTCTTATCGGCCATGCATTTATATTTACCACTCATATTTTTCAAGTTAGCTTGCACCTTCTGCCATACCGATGAAAGAGATGAAGAAAACCGTTCCTCTTCGGGAACCCCAGAAGACCCCCCCTATTTGAAAGTACAAAATTGGGGATGAAAACCGTATGCACCAAGAAATGGTGACTTGCCAGTGGATTCCTGACAGCGATTATTTATGGTGAACTCGGCTAACGGTAAATATGATGACCACACCTCTTGGTTTTCAGACACAAAACACCTTAAATATGTTTCTAGGTTTTGGTTGGTACGCTCAGTCTGTCCATTCGACTGAGGATGGAAAGCTGAGGAAAAGGACAAGTGTACCCCCAAACGGGAACAAAAAGCTTTCCAAAACTTAGAAATAAACTGGGTTCCCCGATCCGAAACCACATCGGAAGGGACCCCGTGAAGCTTCACGATTTCACTGATAAACACCTGAGCAAGAGTCTTAGCATTAGGAAGTGCGGGTAGCGCAATAAAGTGTACCATTTTGCTAAACCTGTCTACTACTACCAAGATAACTGTTTTACCCGCAGACAACGGTAAGTCAGTGTCCATGGCCTATTGGGGATGAAAAGTGGCAATAAAGACCCTGCTGGACGTGTATGAGAGACTTTCGCGCGTGCACAAGTAGAACAAGTAGACACGAAATCCATTACATCCTGACGCAACCTTGGCCACCAAAAACGACGAGACAATAGCTCCAAGGTTGCTTTACTACCCGGGTGCCCAGCAAGTGCCGAATTATGATGTTCCTTTAATAATTCAAGACGCAGGTTTAACGGTACAAACAATTTCTCTGAGGGGCAAGAGGCCGGGGGGTCCCCCTGGGCCTCTAACACCTTTCCCTCTAGAACAGAGTGTACAGCAGAGACAACCACTCCTCTTTGTAAAATAGGTACCGGATCACTAACATTACCCCCTCCAGGGAAACTACGAGATAATGCGTCTGCCTTGGTATTTTTTGCCCCAGGAAGATAGGTGATTACAAAGTTAAATCTGGTAAAGAATAGCGACCACCTAGCTTGTCTAGGGGTGAGACACTTAGCCGATTCTAGGTACAGAAGGTTTTTGTGATCCGTAATCACCGTGACGGGGTGGATTGCTCCCTCTAAAGAAGTGACGCCACTCTTCAAACGCCAGTTTAATCGCCAACAGTTCCCTATTTCCAATATCATAGTTCTTTTCTGCTGTAGATAACTTTTTGGAAAAAAAAGCGCAAGGACGCCATTTGCCAGGAGACGGACCCTGAGACAATACAGCCCCCACTCCCACCTCTGACGCATCTACTTCAACAATAAAAGGCTGGGAGACATCAGGTTGAATTAGAACAGGTGCCGAGGTAAATCTCTCTTTTAGAGAGGAAAATGCAATTTTAGCGGCGTCAGACCATTTAGAAAAATCAGTCCCCTTCCTAGTCATGTCAGTAAGGGGTTTAACGATCACTGAATAATTTTTAATGAACTTTCTATAGAAATTTGCGAAACCCAAAAACCGTTGTAGAGCTTTAAGGTTCTCAGGAAGATCCCAATCTAAAATTGCCTGGACCTTCCTAGGATCCATACGGAAACCTGAAGCAGATAATAGATATCCCAGGAACTGTATTTCCTGAACGGCGAAGACACATTTTTCAATTTTCGCATATAATTTATTCGTCCGTAGGACCTGCAGTACTTGCCTGACATGTACTTCATGTGTTTTCAGATCAGCCGAATAAATTAAGATATCATCTAGGTATATGACTACAAACCTGCCGATGAGATGACTAAAAATATCATTAACGAAATGTTGGAAGACAGCAGGGGCATTAGTCAGACCGAAAGGCATGACTACATTTTCATAATGCCCCTCAGGGGTGTTAAAAGCTGTCTTCCACTCATCCCCTTCCTTGATACGAATCAGATTGTAGGCCCCCCTAAGATCAAGTTTGGAGAACCACCTAGCACCCGCAATCTGATTAAAAAGGTCAGGAATGAGAGGAAGAGGGTATGGGTCTCGGATGGTTATCCGGTTTAGCTCACGGAAATCTAGGCAAGGATGCAGGCCCCCATCTTTCTTTTTAACAAAGAAAAACCCTGCAGCCACGGGTGAAGAAGAGGGTCTGATGTGTCCCTTAGCCAGACTCTCGGAGATATAATCTTTCATGGCTTGTCTCTCGGGACCCGAAAGATTATACAACCTGGACTTGGGTAATTTTGCACCGGGAATCAGGTTAACCGGGCAATCATAAGGATGATGAGGTGGTAGCTTCTGACAATGCTGGATTGTGCGCTACCAACCAGGGAAGACCCAATACCACAGGAGAGGGAAGGCCCTCCAGAACGTAACATGAAAGACACTCATTATGGTGGTCCCCTACCCGAAGGTGTAAGTTATGGACAATGTGAGTGAGGTTTCTCTGAGACAGAGGAGCAGAATCAATAGCGAATATGGGAATAGGTCTCTGCAGCGTACAGAGAGACAAACCCATAGTGCGGGCAAAATGGGCATCTATAAAATTTACCCCTGCTCCACTGTCTAGAAAAAAAGAAATAGACTCCGTCTTAACACCAAAAACAATAACCTCTGGCAACACAAATTGAGATGTTCGTATGGAGGAAACGTATACCCCCCGGCTGACATCCTCCGCACAGCCTGGGGTTAGTAGTTTTCCGACGGTCTTTTGTTTTTGAGAAAGGAGGGACAGACATTAATGAAATGACCCCTCCCCCCACAGAAAAAACAAGCCCCCCACCTACGGCGAACCTCAGGAGGACGGACCTGACGAGAAGTTCCTCCTAGCTGCATAGGCTCATCTAAGTCAGTACAGACTAACTGCTGCTTGGGAGAGGTTACCAATTGCTCAGGAATTTTCGATCTCTCCCTAAGACGTCTATCTATTCTGATAGAGAGGGACATAACAGCATCAAGGGAAAGGGGGGTCTCATACAGCGCCAGCGCATCCTTAACCCTTTCAGATAACCCAGAGCAGAACTGACTCCTGAGAGCCGGGTCGTTCCACTGAGTATCCGTAGCCCACCTACGGAACTCTGAGCAATATTCCTCTGCTGGCCGATCTCCCTGTAGGAGTCTCCGTAACTTCGACTCAGCCAGGGCGACTCGGTCAGGGTCATCATATATGAGACCCAAAGCCCCAAAAAATCCCTCCACTGACCGGAGAGCCTGGGAACCAGGGGGTAACGAGAACGCCCAGCATTGCGGGTCCCCCTGAAGCAGGGAAATAACAATCCCCACCCGCTGTTCTTCATTACCTGAGGAGTAAGGGCGCAGCTTAAAATATAATTTGCAGGCCTCACGGAACGTCACAAATTTGTCCCTTCCCCCAGAAAATCTGTCAGGAAGAACAACCTTGGGTTCTGTAACAACCTGGTTACCCATAGCAACCGCTGGGCTTCCGGTCTGCTGCATTTGCTGCTGTTGTTGGAGGACAGACGCCTTCAATCCTGCCACCTCCAAAGACAGGCCTTGAAGCTGTTTTGCCAAAGCAGCAATAGGATCCATATTGGATTCTAAGTAGAGAGAAAAAAAAAAAAAAAAAAAAAAAATTTTCCCCCCAAAAAATAAGGGCCAGTTATAATATCACGATCGGCGTGACTATCACATACATGACACAGAGGGAAGGAAAGAGGAAGGCCCTGCCCAAGTGAGAGGGAAGGTGGTGACCCCTGACTCACCTTGCGGCTGGCACCTGGCTGCCCTGACGTCCCTAGACGGGTTCCTCACCCGTACGCCGATCACGTGCCTAAAACCCTGGCTTTCCCTAAGATGAGCCCTAGATAGTGAACAGGGCGGTGGGAACACTAGTCCGCACCACTAGCTCTAAAGGAAAACACCAAGGGGAGGACAGACAATACAGACTCAACATATAATCCCAGGTGGGCGACAACAGGAGACAACAAAAAGCCCAACAGGGATCCGGAGGGTAGCACTCTGGAACAACAACCAGGATTCACAGCTCCAGTGGGTCAGTATAGAAGTCCAGGCAGGAAGCTCTATAACTGGCAACTAGAGAAGTGTGAGAGGAGAATATAAGGAGGTTGGGAGTGGCAGACAAGAAACAGCTGAGGAGGAGAAGCTACGGATCCCTGAGTGAGACAAAAAGGATTGCAAGGCAAACACAGAAAACAATCACTAAGAAACAATGTGATCTTTAGACATAGAGCGCGCAGCCACCCGCTGCGACTTCCTGACCCCGGGTATAACGGAGTCAGACGTGGCTCTTGACACCCTCGTGACAACAGTGTATTCAATACACCATAAAAGCCATATTTAGAATGTCTTAATGTTCAGCCGCTTTCCTCTAGTAGAGTAGAGAAGTCAGGGGCAATCCAGGCCTTGTTCATTTTTATAAGAGTCAACCAGTCAGCATTTTCAGTTGACAGGCGGATGAGCTTATCAGTTATTATGCTCCCAGCAGCACTAAATACCTGTTCTGACAAAACGCTGGCGGTGGGACAGGCCAGCACCTTCGAGGAGTAGTGTGCCAGTTCATGCCACTTGTCCAGCTTGGACACCTAATAGTTGTAAGGCACAAAGGGATGGCTGAGGACGCTGACACGGTCTGCTACGTACTCCTTCACCATCTTCCAAAATCTTTCCCTCCTTGTGACAGTAGGCCGCGCATCAGGGGGGATCTGTCCCAAGCCTTGGAGAGTGTTGCCCTGCCTCTGTTGGAACTGATGTGTGTTCCCCTCATCTCCCCTCCTCAGTTGGCCAAGGAACTCTGCACTACTGCAATTAGCGTTGTCAGCTGGAAATTTTTGGAGCAATTTTTCCACAAGGACCTTCTGGTATTGCACCATTTTGCTCATCCTCTCCACCACAGGAATGAGAGATAAGAAGTTCTCTTTGTATCGGGGGTCAAGAAGGGTGAACAATTGTAATTAGTGTTGGCCAAAATGCGTACAATGCGAGATTCACGGGAGAGGCAGCCTAACATAAAGTCAGCCATGTGTGGCAGAGTCCCAACAGACAAGACTTGTCCTCATCAGGAGGTTGACTCTCAATCTCCTCATCCCTTTCCTCCTCTTCTACTCATCCATGCTGAACAGATGGAATAAAACTTCCATGGGTACTACCCTCTCTAGCTGAGGCAACCGTTTCTTGCTCCTCCTCCTCATCACCATCATCATCCAATTTGCGCTGAGAAAACGAACTGAGGGTGGACTGGCTATCACCCTGTGTACAGTCTTCTAAAATTTTCACCTCTTTCACATTCAAAACGTCTGCTTTAATTGTGAGCAGCGAGTGTTTGAGTAGACACAGAAGTGGAATGGTTAATAATAGCGTTATCGCCGATCACCATCTGTGTTGCATAAAACCTCACAGAATTCAGACAGCAATGCCCACTAGTCGCTTGTGAAAAGCGGAAGCTGACTGGAAAGCTGACGACAATTTTGCAGCTGGTATTCCACTACTGTCCTCAGCTGCTCACAAAGCCTGGCCAACATATGGAACGTGGAGTACTAGAGCGTGCTTATGTCGCACAACAGCCGGTGAGCTAGCAATTGCAAGCGCTGCTGCAGCGTTGCCAGACTGGCGGAAGCTGTCGATGACTTGCGCAAATGGGAACACATGCGGCGCACCTTCACCAGTAGCTCAGGCAAATTTGGTTAGGTTTTGCGAAACCGCTGAACCACTAGGTTGAACACGTGTGCTAGGCATGGTATGTGTGTGAGCTTGCCAAGCTCCAAAGCCGTCCCCATGTTACGGCCATTATCAGACACAACCATGCCTGGTTCTAGGTTGAGTGGTGAGAGCCACAGTTCAGTTTGGTCCTTTATCCCCTGCCACAGCTACTTTTAGGCTGCGCACATGTTAGACACGAGATGTAGCGCAGATAATGTTGCTGTCTGCAGCGGCCAAACAATTTCAAGCTTTTTAGCACATGTTGCGCTAAAAATATATATTGCTGCCAGATTCAACTATAGTCCTTAAAAGGACTTTTTTTGGTGTCTTAACAAGTTTTAGCAATTTAGCGCACATTGCGCAAAAAATATATATTGCTGCCACACACAACAATAGTCCTTAAAAGGACTTTTGGGTCTATAACAAGTATAAAAGCTAAAATATTCCTATTTCACTCCCTAAACTCTCTCTCCCTTCTGCTCTCCAACTCTCCCTATATAGCACCGATGACGCGTTCCGGCCAGCCAATCACTGTAATGCCAGTAGCCAACATGGCTACAGCATTACAGTGAATGGAAGTACTTTGAAGTACTTTCCTGCATGTTTATTGGCTGTGTAGCAGACAACAAACACGGGGGAAGGAGACTCGAGTATCGCGCTCGAGTACATGCGGTATTCAGCCGAACACCACGATGTTCTGAGCACCGCGATGCTCGAGTAAAATTTGTGTTCAGCCGAGCATGCTCGCCCATCACTAGCAACCATATGTTCATCTCAGAGTTCACAAGTAAACGCTAAGATAGAGCAACCAATGCCACTGCATCTTTTTTTTTTTTTTTCAATGGTGTCGGATGCGTTTTTTCTGACACAAAAGAAAACGCATCCGGCGCCCTTTGACTTGCAATGGTTTTAGTGCCAGATCCATTATAATGAATGCAGCCAGTTGTATTATCCTAAAGGAAGCATTTTTGCTGATCCATGACGGATCCAGTTAAAACGCAGGTGTGAAAGTAGCCTTAGTATATAAATATCTTTCTTTTTTAAACACATTAGATAAATATTGTGGTATTCAAAATGCCTATTTTACATAAATATAATATGTTTCAATTAATACCTTTTAATCTAAATTGGGTTCTTCAGGAATTAATACAATAAAAATACAAAAAAAAAATATTATTTTATTATAAACATATTCCCAAATAGCTTTTATTTAATGGCTCATTTCTCTAGAAGGGCAAGCATCAGGGGAGATAAAATGGCCACTGCCCTATTAGCACACACAAAACCAGTCCTAATGTCACAACTGGACAGGTTACTTCTAAGGGCAGGTTCAAATCACCGTTAAGAATTCTGTTATTGTTTTCCATTATAACATGGTTATAACATGGAATTCGCAAGATGGAAACTGATTCAAAACTGAAACCTTTGGAGGCAGTTTGTTTTGATCCATCATAATAGAAGTCTATAGGCAATCATAATGGATCAGTCTGGTTTCCGTTATGCAGGACAGAAACAAAGTCCTATTGACAGGAAAAAAATGTAATCATTAAAATCACCCCTTTTACCAATTTTACATGTAAAAAATATCAGAACTATTACAATATATAAATATTATATATTTTTATGCTGTGTATGCCATAATGAAAAAAAAACCACAATTTGCTATTTTTTGTCCCCCTGAAAGAATTAATAACAGTACAATTTGTATGTATCTCAAAAATAGCACAAATAAAAAAAACTACAGTTCATGCTGCAAAAAACAATCTACTATATAGCTCTGAGGAGGGAAATTTTTAAAAGTTATGAATGTCTTATGACATTATTTATTAATGATGATACAAAGGAATTTTTTTTTTCAAAGGTTTCTATTTTTCTAAAAGTAGCAAAACAAAATAAAAACTATACAAATCTGGTATCAGCATAATCGTATTGACCTACAGGATAAGGATGTCATGTCATTTTTAGCACACAGTGAACTCAACAAACTTTGAAATTTCAAAACCCTAAAAACCTTTTCGGAATTGTGGATTTTTTCAGTTTCACCTCACAAATAATTTTTTTCACCATTTTCCAGTAAAAGACATGGTAAGTTAAATGATGCCATTAAAAAATACAACTTGTACAGAAAAAAATAAGCCCCCCATATGGCTATGTGAACGGAAAATTTAAAAAGTTATGACTGTTCAAATGGTTAGGAAAAATGAAAGTGAAAATGCAAAAACGAAAATGGGCTTCGTTTTGAAAGGGTTAATCATACTTTGATTCATTTATTTTCACATTCTTGTTGCCAGTTTTTGAAAATATTCAGGGCAAAGTGCAAATCATAACTTCCCTAACTGTTCGGTGAAGTCCATCCCACAAGAGCTTATCAGGGCTATGATAGAGCTTGCAACTCAATTATTTCTTATTTTTTATAAAAACCTTATGCAAAAGTCACAGCCAACATTTTTTCCCAGAGAAATTGAAAAAATATAATAAGCTAAAGTAAAGGTAATATAAAACAGCAGCATTCATTGTGGCCTTCAAAATAAGGATAATTCAAATCACAATTATCTACATAAGTTTATCTAGCTTTTTGGGCTAATTTTGTCACATTTTCTTATATACGGTACACTGGAAAAGAGCCCTATTTTTTTTTATTGCCTATTCCGGAATGTTTGGATGGTTTGCATCTCTGAGTTGAGCTCTGATGATTGCACTGGCTACTTTATCAAAGCCAGTATTACAAATCTCTATTTTCTAAGTGATGGAAGTTTATTATGTTATTTATTATGTTGTCTTGAAGCATACTGAAATTTGCTATCAATTGCTGACCAGTGGGTAAGGCATGTAAAGTGGAGTGGTAGAATTTCCAGTTCATTATTCTATGTACTCTCTAATTATCTTAAGTGCAGCAAAGCAGACCCATACTCTTACCTTTCTTTCACTGTGCTTGACGGAAGGCATCAAGCACTTCTCTGACATCTTCTTATTGCTCTATGTCTCACATACAGTACATTATTTACTTTGATCCAAGCATCTCACAGATGGATTAATTCATAATACTATTTTCAGTCATTTATTTGCACATGCAACCTTGACTTTCTATTTGCATTATTTAAAGAGCTAGTTCCCCTTTACACAAATTGAGGGAAATATACCTATTTCACTTCTGGGCATTATTCTCCATTGGTGTAAGGCCTTGTTCATGTTTCTGTGTCAGTATTATGTACATGAACACCCCACAGATGCCATCCATGTTGTGTCCGTTATTTTCACGGACCCATAAACTTCAAGGAGTGCATTTGGTTTGCATACTGGACCAAAGTAGTGCATGTCTCACACTGATATGTGAACAGACACATAAAAATCATTGGGTACGTGTGCTGTCCATGGAAAGTACAGACACCACACGTCCATGAAAAACTGAAGTGTGGATGAGGCCTAAAGAATCCTGTTAACTAGTTGATTCTGACTATAAACAGTTTCTGTATAGTCATATTTAATAGAAACCTCCCAAGGCTCCTCAGTACACAAAATGTTTTGTCTGGTTTTTCATGCTGCATCTGTATCCGTTCCCAAATGTCACACAGCAGGTTGCGATGACTAAGAACTGCTATAGCAGTCAGTGGGATAACTACAACTGACTGGGCCCCACAGCAAATTTTGGGACGGGCCCCTCCCAATCCCCTCTTACCATACAACCCACACTTCTGTTGCTAGTCAAGAGAGCTCTCTCACACCAGCTCTCTACACATATATACTGTATGTTATGTCACTGTATATACTGTCACTGTATTGTCACTGTATAATACTGTTGTAGTGGCCCTGACAATAAAAAAATTTCAGTCTTCCTCCCGGATGGGCCCTTTCTGAATTTGGGCCCCATAGCAGCTGCTTCCCCTGCTTCCACTATAGCAGTATCAGGAAGGGAAAGACCGAGACTTATAGTACTGAGAAGGAGTAGTAAGAAGAGGCTACCAGAGTGTTTGCGGTGATATTTCAGGTGCATATTACTTAAATGGGTTAGCCAATTTCTAGCTACTGTTAACCAATGTGTTTATGAGATGATTACATGGTACTTACCTAGTCTTTGTTAAAAATTCTGTACCATTTTCTATATTTTATAATGTCTTCTCCCTTAACCTCTTCCGGACATAGGGCGTACAGGTACACCCTTATGTCCCGGTACTTAAGGACACAGGGCGTACCTGTACACCCTGTGTATTTTCGATCACTGCCACATGGCGGGTGGTGATTGGAACCCAGTGCCTGCTCAAATCATTGAGCAGGCACCTGGGGCAAATGCGCTGGGGGGTCCTGTGACCCCCCCATGTATGCGATCGCAGAAAACCGCAGGTAAATTCAGACTTGCGGTTTTCTGCGTTTCCGGGTTATTCGGGTCTCTGAGGACCCGATAACCCGGAACAGAATGGTGATCAGTGGTGTGATTTTACCCCATCAATCACCATCCTGCGATCCTGAGTGGTGATGGTGACATCACCTCTCAGGATCGCTTCTGATTGGTTGGTGGGCGGGCCGGCGCCAGTTTCAAATGATAGCAGCGCTCCTCTCTTCCTCCTTTTGTGTTCCGGAGCCGGAGGAGAGAGGAGCTGCCTGGACGTCGTCGTCGTCGATCTGTGCCAGCATCACCCCATCTGTGCCCCCCAGGGCCCGATCTGTGCCCCAGCACCCCCCATCTGAACAGCAGGTACTTAGTATAGGGAAAGTTTGGGCTAGGCAGGGAAAATAAATGGAAAGTTAGTTTGAAAAACTTTGATTGCATCACCCTAAGTTAGGGTGTCTGGGGTCCACAGCACAGCTGTGTGACCCTAGACCCCCCCAGGGGTGCTGCTGCTTGCCCCCCCCCCCCCAACTTTTTTGAGGTGCAGGATTTTTATTTATTTTTTGTGTACTCTGACTGTGGCTGGCACTCTTAGCGTCCAGCCACTGTTAGCGCATCGCACACCCCACCGTTTAGAATTTTTATTTCCACATTTCTTGCCCTTTTTTAGTTAGTTTTTTTTTCTGTTAGTTTTAGGGTGAGTTTGTGAACACCCGTGCCCCCACACACACGCACACCAAATAAAGATTTACACACAGACACACACAGACACACACTGCCCTATGGCCCGCCGGACGTTCAGGGCATTTGCCCAGGTTGCCTCCGATTCTGAGAGTCCCAGTGAGGACGAGGATGACCCCACTTTCCTGTTGTCATCCGCGTCCTCCTCATCATCTAGCGACGATGATGAGCCGCCAAGGCGGCGGAGACGCCGCCAGGCGGAGCAAGGGGACCGCCATGCTAGGGACCCTGTGGCCCACACTAGTACGAGCAGCTCTGGGGCTCGTACTAGTTTTCCGGCCCACCAGTTAAATCCACCGGAGCACCCTGCCGGTGAACCTGTCTGGTATACCCCAGAGCGATATGAGCCCATGATTCCTGATTTTGTAGGCCAATCAGGAATCCAGAGTTCCACAGTGGTCTACACTGAATAAGACTTTTTTTTGTAATTTTTTCAGTGACCCACTGGTAAATCTGATGGTGGAGCAGACAAACCTGTACGCCCAACAGTTCGTTGCTCAACACCCAGGCTCCTTTTTGGCCAGGCCCGATGGCTGGACGCCGCTCAGTGCAGCCGAAATGAGGACATTTTGGGGCCTCGTGCTGCATATGGGCCTAGTCAAGAAACCTAGTGTCAGGCATTACTGGAGTGGGGACGTCCTCTACCAGGCCCCACTTTACAGTACGGCCATGACACGCTCCCAGTTTGAGGCCATCCGGAAATGTCTGCATTATGTCTGTATAAGATACGGCCGGTCATCGATCATTTTGGGGACAAATTTGTACTGAATAATGTACCTGGAAGGGAGGTCGCGGTTGATGAGTCTCTCATTGCGTTGAAGGGGAGACTCATTTTCTGCAAGTATGTGCCCTCTAAGCGGGCAAGGTATGGTGTGAAGCTATACAAACTTTGTAAGAGTACACTTATAAGATTCCCGTATTCAACCCCCAGAATGTCCCCCCCCCCTCTGGGTGTTAGCGGGAAACTTGTGTGGGACCTTATGTACCCATTGCTAGATAAGGGTTACCACCTTTACGTGGATAACTTTTATACTAGTATCCCCTTGTTCCAGTCCCTTGCCGCCAGATCCACGTCCGCTTGTGGGAAAATCAACGTGGCCTCCCTGCCCACCCCCTCCAGGTACCTATCCCCAGGGGTGCGACCCGTGCCCTTACCACTGGAAACCTGTTGCTGGTCAGATATAAGGACAAGCGGGATGTCCTTGTACTGTCCACAATTCATGGTAACGGCATCACCCCTGTCCCTGTGCGAGGTACCGCGGCAACAGTCCTCAAGCCCAATTGTATCGTCGACTACAATCGGTATATGGGAGGAGTTGATCTCTCTGATCAAGTCCTCAAGCCATATAATGCCATGCGCAAAACCCGGGCATGGTACAAAAAAGTTGCAGGTCTACTTAGTGCAGGTTGCCATGTACAACTCTTTTGTGCTGTCCCGAAGCGCTGGCAACACAGGGACATTCCTTCAGTTCTATGAGGCAGTCCTCAAGGCCCTGATCTTTTCGGACCGGGAAAGAGCAGGCCAGAGTACCTCAGGAACTGGAGGCACCCGGAGCGTCCCTGGCCAACACTTTCCAGATGTGGTCCCCCATACTGGAAAGAAGGGACAAACCCAAAAAGAGTGGAGTGTGTGTTGCAGGAGGGGGATACAGAAGGACACCACTACTCAGTGCGACGCATGCCCCAATCATCCGGGCCTCTGCATTGACGGTTGCTTCAGGGAGTATCACACTTCCATGGAGTACTAAATTTATATCCCAATTTAGCCACTGATAAAAAAATTGGTTCTCAGACTTGAGACACCCCAAAAAACCAAAAATTTTTTAAAAAATTATACAAATTAGGTATAATCTCCTCTATAAAAATACCCCATGACCTAACCCCCCAGATTAACACGGTCCCAAAAAAAAGGTGCAAAAAAAGAACTTTTTTTGTCACCTTACCCAACAATTTTTTTTATAGTAAGCGATCAAAAAGCCCTATAGCCACAAAAATAAAGCCAATAAAATCGTCCCCTCATTCCGCAAAAAATGAGCCCCTACATAAGATGATTGACAAAAACATTTTTTTTTGTATCAAAAAGGATAATATATTCAAAAACAGCTATTTTTGGCACTTTTCCATTTCAATCCGTTTTTTCCGGTAACAAAGCAAGGGTTAACAACTAAACAAAACTTAATATTTATTATCCTGATACTGCAGTTTACAGAAACGCCACATTTGTGGTCGTAAACTGCTTTATGAGTAGAAGGGAGGCCGCAAAAGGAAAGGACCGACATGGTTTCTGGAAGGCCGATTTTGATGGCCTTTTTTATTGACACCATGTCCCTTTTGAAGCCCGCCTGATGCCCCCCTAGAGTAAAAACTCCACAAAGTGACCCATCTAAGAAACTACACCCCTCAAGGTATTCAAAACAGATTTTACAAACTTTATTAACCCTTTAGGTGTTCCTCAACAGTTAATGGCAAATGGGAATGAAATTTCAGAATTTCTATTTTTGGTAACCTTGCCTCACAAAAATGTAATATAGAGCAACCAAAAATCATATGTACCCTAAAAATAATCCCAACAAAACTGCCACCTTATCCCGTAGTTTCCAAAATGGGGTCACTTTTAGGGAGTTTCTTCTCTAGGGGTACATCAGGGGGGTTGAAACAGGAAACGGTGTAAATAAACCGGTCCATAAAAATCAGCCCTCCAAAAACCAAACGGCGCACCTTTCATTCTACGCCCCGCTGTGTGGCTGTACAGTAGTGTACGGCTACATATGGGGTGTTTCTGTAAATGGCAGAGTCAGGGCAATAAAGATACAGTCTTGTTTGGCTGTTAACCCTTGCTTTCTAGTGGAAAAAAATGGGTTAAAATGGAAAATGTGGCAAAAAAAAAGAAAATGTTAAAATTTCATCCCCATAACTCTTGTGCAACACCTAAAGGGTTAACAAAGTTTGTAAAATCAGCTTTTAATACCTTAAGGGGTGTAGTTTCTAGAATGGTGTCAGAACGGCCTGGATAAGTCAAAGCGTTTTAAAGTTATCACCACTTAAAGTGACACTGGTCAGATTTGCAAAAAAAATGGCCTGGTCCTTAAGGTGAAATAAGGCTGGGTCCTTAAGGAGTTAAGTCTTTTGTGCTGTCCATATAGAGGTTCTGTCCATAAGATGGTCACTGATGGAGGGTCAGGTGACCATGCAAATCACCTTATGAAATATAGAAAATAGTACAGAATGTAAACAAAGACTATATTAGTAAGTGCCATATAATCATCTCACAAACACATTGGTCAACAGTAACCTGAAAGTGGCCAACCCCTTTAACATTTTAAAGCTTACTAGACTTTAATTTTTAATTTATCTGAGGAGACACGATAAAAAGGTAGGGAAAAATGGTTAGAAAAGCGGAAGATCACAAAAAAGACCAACAAAAACCCTGTAGAAATGCATCTTTTAACCCCTTCACACTCTGAGAATTTTGCTTTTCCTTTTTTCACTCCCTGCTTTTCTGGTGCCATAACTTTTTTATTTTCTGTTCACATAGCTTTATGAGGGCTTGTTTTTTGTGGGACAAGTTGTACTTTGTAATAACACTATTTAATATTGGATATGACGTGGTGGGAAGCTGGAAAAAATCCAAATTGAGTGGAATCGGGAAAAAAAACACCATTCTGTCAGTTTTTACGCCATTCTATGGTAAAACTGACCTGTTACCTTCATTCTCCAGGTCAATATGGTTACAGTGATACCACATTTTTTTAAGTTTTTCTTGGATTTTAATACTTAAGGGCAATCTGTATTTTTCATTGATACCATTGTGGAGTATGTATGACTTACGAAATTGACCCTAGTGTGCGTGTGTTTGGGTTGCGCACCTATATGGCAGCCACTAACTTCCCAGGAAGTTGCCCCAGCCACAGAACTACTCCTATGTTTTGACTCCCTGTGAGAAAAAATGCACTGCAAATGTTTTTCATTCCTTCATTTACTTTTGATTACATTTTTTGCGAGCGGTGAAGTGACCAAAATTACAGTGAATCAGATTTTTTTCCGTTTTGCCATGTCCATATGGCAGGGATGGCCAACCTGAGGCTCTCCAGCTGTTGCAAAACTACAACTCCCAGCATGAAAAGACTGCCTACAGCTATCAGCCTACAGCAGGGCATGGTGGGAATTGTAGTTTTACAACAGCTGGAGAGCCACAGGTTGGCCATCCCCGCCATGTGGAATAAATATTTTTTATTTTTTAATAGCACAGGCATTTTCACATGCCTATGATGTTTATTTTTTATTGTTTATTTTGATTTTGGTGAAGATGGAGTGATTTGAATTTTTACATATCAATATTTTTATTTTGTTTTAAACTTTTTCTTTACACTTTTTAAAGTTGCCATAGATTAGATTGCTTCTCATAGACTCCAATGCCACAGCCAGGGTCTCCATAGAAATCAATCTGCGGCAGCCTCGGATCATTCAGAAGGATCGAGGCTACTGCACACACTATTCAGCAAACCTGATCCCCCTAGAAAGAGAACTTTTTCAGCCTCGTTATCGTAGATCACATACATTAGTCCTGGGTGCCTGCTATTTAAAACTCCTTAAAGACCCACCCAGCACTTGCTGTAAATCTGGATCTATAGCAAAAGAAAAAGAAAAAGTCACATATACAAACCAGTCCTCCTTCAAAAAGGACAATCATACTGAGGATATGAAGAGAAAATTTCACTGGTTAGCTGAGTGGCCTTGGTGTGCTTTTTGGGGTGCTTTTGTCATGAGGGAGATCACCTTATATGCATGAGATACAAATAAGACAAATGGATAAGGGGGTGGTAAATATTAATTACACTCCTAAGAGATACCATTCAATATTACCCAAATCACTGTCTAAACTCAACTGATAACAATAACAAATAGAAAAATAAGTCCGAAATACAGCTCAAATATGTAAAATGCTAATACCTTATTAGTACATATAAATAATAAAAACATTAAAACTGAATCTCACCAAATAAATATTGGCACTGAGGGACAACCGCAACATGCGTATATACAGTATGTTATGTATTGATGTTATTATATGTGACAACAACTGAAGCCCTTAGTAAATGGCGGTGTAATAATATATGACACAAAAAGAGGTTGTTATAATGTGTGTGAAGGCACATATACAATACCACAAAAAATTACTGGCAAAAGTTTGCTAATAGACATCACATATTCATAGTGCATGTTCACCTTGGGGATAATGTTACTTCAATGCACATTTTATTGACACCTTCATCTGCTCTGCGTTTCTGATAAATGTATATAAAAATTTGCATTTTTTTTACATCTGCTTGCATCATATAAGCTCAGTGGTCTTTTTTGGGGGGGATGGAAAGTTAGTTTGAATACCTTTCCCAGAAATCCAAGGGTATACACATTACCTTTCCTTCCTAAACACTAAGCCTATCTGATGCCAGCAGATATAATATATGCTAATTTCCATATATTTTTCTCAGAAACGCACAACAGCATTGATTGGACTATAATACTCCTCATGCCTGCTAGGTGGTCTCTCTAATGATACAAAGCACCCCCAAAGCCACTTAGCTTACAAGGGCAATTTTTTCTTGAGACATTCAGCGCTCTTGTTCTATTAGAAGGGTAATTAGCTTTCACATTTCACTTAGAAAAGTATTAGGTGTGTCTGTCTTAGAGTCCCCCTGAAAAGAATCATAATAAATTCTGATTTGTTAGAATCTGATTTATTTGGGGAAAATTTGGGTTGAATTCTGATTTGATAGAATTGATTTGCTCATCTAGGTTTTTTTTATTTTTATTAACCCCTCATGCTCTATTCCAGTTTCATAATGAAATCACATAAAAAAAAAAATATTAAACATCCGGCACGATATGATAATGCATGTTGCAGATGTACATGGCTACATTTATACAGTCACAGAAAAGAATGCACTATAATAATCGATGCAAGCATAACATATGGACTGAGCCCTCACTCTATTGATACAATCTGAAACACTTGGTCATTACATTTTGATCAAAACACATCTAAGCCCACATTTGGTCTCAGTTCAGGCAGATCCTACGCTAAACCTGCATATGCCGTTATGCATTTATGTTCAGGAGCGCAGACCCCACACATATAGTGTGTTTCTCCTAGTTACCTCCATGTGCAGCAGCAACCGGTGGGAGGAGGAGCACACACACAACTATATGTACCACCTTAATCAAGGTCGCCTATTAGATAGGTGGGGCAAAAGTGCACATGAATACTACTCCCAAGATAGGAACATATTGAAGGTGCCACTCCTTCAAGACAAGTTAAACAAATCCCCCCCAAAAATAAAAAATTAAACATCCTGTACGGTATGATAATGAATGTTGTGGATGTACATGGTTACATTTATACAGTCACAGAAAATAATGCACTATAATAATTGATGCAAGCATAACATATGGACTGAGCCCTCACTCACCCACCCAGAGCCATAATGGTTGCAGGCTCAGTGGGTGTGTCCATATCCAAACCTAGAGGGAATTATGTGGGTTTTGGTCTCAATTGCTTCCCTTAAATGCGTTCTCTCTCCTATTCAATAAAATCTATCTATATAGCAACACCTGCTGTTTGCTCTTTTCCTTATTTCTCTGTCTACCTCAGTGAAATTGCTTAAGTGGTTGCACATGCTCAGCTTCATGGTTCAACTACCACTAATCCTATCTACAGTTAGAAGCTGTGACAATTACAGGAGGAGAGCTGCAGCAAAAAGGACACACTCTCTGAGCTGCCATGTCAAAACAAATCTAGTAGAACATTGGAAGCAATTAAAGATCTGTGGATCCGTGTGAGGTACAGGGCTGGTTCTAGCTTTGTTTGAAAGAGATTGTGATGTACTATATGACGTCTGAGTTTCATTTTTACATCAATCATGGAATAATCCCTTTAATATTACAGGTACATTTTATTATACTTATGGAGATAATCCAAGGATTTATCTTAATTGCCATATTGGAGGTGATGGGGTTTTGAGGGGCTGGGAGTAGACATAGTAGACTAGTGTATTTTTTTAAGGTCTATCAACTATTTTACAGAGGGGCACTTATGGCATTCAGGGCATGAAATATCTGAAACACTGTATTTTTTTTTAAACTTTAGGTATAGCCAAAATTATTATATGAAAAGTACATAGAAGGTTAAAATAAATTATAATCTGTACATGAAAAGGTTATGGCATTATCATGAAAATGACATTTTAAGTTTTCTGCTGGTAACTGTTTTATAGAGCTGTTCAATTTTGACTGGTACTAGTCATACATCTTTTAGTGTCTATGGGGAGTATAATATAAATGTATGCAATATATGGTATGTATATATGGTGTGTATACTATGTATATGTGTACATTGTGTGTTTATTATGATTTGAGTACTGTATGGTGTTATTATTTTCATTATTTTGTAGGTATTCAGCCAGTGCTTCTAATTTGAAGCTACACCCATAGATACAAACTCTGCATCTTCCTCTTCTGTCTCCTTGTAAAGCTTGCCCTAATTATAAGTATAGATTAAAATTTTATTCATCCAATACCTAATATTGCCATGCACATGCGTGTTCAAAGTTTATAGTGGTTATCTCCTGGAAAATCAAAGGATAAGGCATCTTGAAGTCTAACATGTCAATCTTTGTTTCTCCTAAAGACCACTTTAAACCGGCCAACAGTGTAGGCAATTAATGAGAACAAACTATTCATTCCCCATAACTGCCTTCTTGTCAGAGGAGATTAAATCTGAGTTTACATCTGACATTAGTGTGCTATGCTGCATTATAAAATAAAACACCCAAACCTCCCAAAATAGAGGCATGCAGAATTCTGAAGTCAGTTTTCTCAACTCTAAAAAAAGTAACACATTTCTTTATGAAATTACACTGGATCCCTATAAACATGGCTCTGATTGAAAGCACAGTTTTAACATGTCAAAAGTTAAAAGGGCAATACAGCTCATGTTTAATACTGAAGTAGAATGACAACAATCATGTTTCTGTGTCAGTTCTCTTGGGAACACTTGACACCATAAACTTTCTATGCTGTCAAAGACAGAGATGAAAAAAGAAAGATGATTATTTAATGACATTGTAAAAATGTTTTGATTATTCTTTCTTCAAATTTGTACCATCTTCTTTTGAAATTTACAGTAGATTCCTTATCTTGTAGAATCGCACAGATAGAGTGACATTAGATTAATACAGGTAAAACTCGTTTGGTAAAACAGAAAAGTCATCTCTAATTGTAAAAATATTTTAATGCGTTGAAAAATTTGAAATGTGAATAAGAAGTACAACAAACCGTTAAAGTGAATTGGATTTTATATTCTATCACTTGTAATATACCTACTAAAATGTAACAGTTTAACTTATTTAAAGGGGTTGTTCAAGTTATGAAAAAACGTTATTCCAGTCAATATTTGTCGTAAAAAAAGTATATGACCAGGTGGGGAGGCGAAGAGGGTAGGATTAATAGTGCAGATGGAAGCTGGAGTAGTCATGGAGACTGCTTTCCCCATGGTCCTTAAGGTTGAGTGGTGATATGATTAAGAAAATGGTAGAGCAGTGCAGTACAATAAGGCCAGGTTTGTTTGCAAAAAGTCCACTGTACTTTACTGAAGTGATCTAAAAGATGGTTCACATAGGCACTGAATACATCAAGCACGGTCTCCTTCTTATAATCTGGTCAAACGTATTCCTCTCAATCTCACTATATTGGTATCTTCTCAATATAGCGCATGTTAAAAACAGGTTATCAGGCTGTTCTTTTACCATGATGGGGAATTTGAAGCTCATTAGATCCCACCACATGCAATGAAGTCAGTAGCCAAAATGCAGACATTTGCCTTCTCTGTCAGTATGGTTTACACTCCCATTTGTAGAACTGTTACACTCTGTGTACAATCCAGTAACTTCATCCCTGAAAGATGGCCATATATGCCGTCCTTTTTGCACAGCTCTGCTCCTTGACTGATTTCAGACTTACTGGCCCACATTTACTATACCGATACAACACTTTTGTGGGGTTAAAAAGTTGCAAACTGTATGTTTACGACCTTTTCAATGGCACTTGCGCAAACATTTTTGCACAAGTATCACTTTCCTGAAAAAAGGGCATAGTGAGGGTGGGACTGATGGGCCTGCCACATTTACAGTATCATCTGCTGGTCCTGTTTTCTGGCCTGGAAGGAGATTGAAATCTATGCCGGCCAGTACAGTATAGTATATGAGACATACGGTGCATATAGTATGGGTCTGGTGTCTCTCATCTTCCTCTTGACAATACCCCATAAATGCTCTATGGGGTTTAGGTCAGTCAAGTTTATTAGCTAATCAAGCAAAGTGATACTGTGGTTATTAAACCAGGTATTTATACATTTAGCAGTGAATAGAGTGTTCTATTTCGAGTGTGGGCAGGTGCCAAGTCCTGTTGAAAATGAAATCAGCATCTTCATAAAGCTTGTTAGCAGAGGGAAGCATGAAGTGCGCTAGAATTTTCTGGTACTGACTTGATATAACACAGTGATCCAACAACAGCAGATCACATGGCTAACCAAACCATCACTGACTGGGAAACCTTACACTGGACCTCAAACAACATGGATTGTGTTCCTCTCCACTCTTCCTTCAGACTCTGGGACATTGATTTCCAAAAAAAATGAAAAATTTACTTTCATCAGAAAACAGGACTTTGGACCACTGGGCAACAGTCCAGTCCTTTTTCTCCTTAACCCTGGTAAGACACTTCTGACTTTGTCTCTGGTTCACGAGAGGCTTGACAAAAGGAATTTGACAGTTTTTGCCCATGTCCTGGATACATCTGTGTGTGGTGGATCTTGAAGCCCTGACTCCAGCCGCAGTCCACTATTTGTGAATCTCAACCAAGTTCCTGAATGACATTTTCTTGACAATCCTTTCAAAGCAGCAGTTATCCCTGTTACTTGTGCACCTTTTTGTATCACACTTTTCCTTCCACTCAACTTTCCATTAATGTGCTTGAATACAGCACTCTGAATAGCCAGCTTCTTTAGCAATGACTTTTTGTAGCTTACCCTCTTTGTGGCTGATGTCAATAAATGTCTTCTAGACAACTGTCAAGTCAGCAGCCATAATTGTGTAGCCTACTGAAATAGACTGAGGGACCATTTAAAGCAGGCATCTCAAACTGCGGCCCTCCAGCTGTTGTAAAACTACAACTCCTACAATGCCATGCTGTAGGCTGATACCTGTACGCTGTCCGGGCATGCTGGGAGTTGTAGCTTTGCAACAGCTGGAGGGCCGCAGTTTGAGATGCCTGATTTAAAGGTTCAGAAAACCTTTGCAGATGTCTTTTGTTGATTTGGTGATTAGAGTGTAACACCATGAGTCTACAATATTGAACTTTTCCCCAATATTCTAGTTTTCTGGGTTCTCATTAGCTATAAGCCATAATCATCAGCATCAAAAGAAATAAACACTTCAAGTAGATCACTCTATGTGTCATGAATCTATATAATATACATGGGTTAAATTTAGAATTGGATTTCGGAAATACATTAACTTTTGATTTTATTCTAATTTATTGAGATGCACCTGTATTTCACCCCTGCCATTCTGTCCTTCTTCATTGCTGCAGCCATGACATCATCTTCTTGACTGCAATAATGATGCCCCTGTATACCCTGATCACCGCTGCAGCCAATCACTAGCATCAGCAATATATGACATATTACAGCTGAGGCCAGTAATTGACAACAGAACTCATGGAGTATGCAGGCACATCATCACTTTAACCAGGGGTAGCAGTAATATCCCCACTAGTGTTGATCGAGCACCAAAGTGCTCTGGTGCTCTGGCCGAACACATCAGGATGCTCAGGTGCTCTACCAAGTACCCGAGTATAATGGAAGTCAATGGGAGAACACGAGCATTAAACCAGGCACTCAGTGCGATGAAGAAAGGAGAGTTCCTGGTTCATAAGAAAAGGTCAGAAATTGATGGAAACACCACCGAAAAGGTTCGGGAACAGCATGGGGAGGATGTCTGGATGCATCTTGGACACCCAGGTCGCTGCTGGGAACGATCCTGTCCGAGTAGTAAGCCAATTTTACATACTGACAATAATACGCACCAAACTGAAGATAAAATCGATTTTAGAGGAAAAATTGTTAGGAAACATTCTTTCCTGTATATTTACTTGTATATAAAGTGCAAGTGCTGCCAAAAATTACAAGTAAGATTGTTATTCAACTGGTCAGAGACCGAAAATCCCTCTAGGGGTACTACTATACGTGAATTAAAAGATATATACTTTATTAAATTATTGTTTAAAATATTGGTTTCTAACAAACCATGAAACCCCACAACACTAAAACTCTCAGGTGAAGCGCTGGTTAACTACTTATTTATTCAGGTCCCTGCAACCATGTAGCAAGGGGAGTATAAGTGGCTACTCGTTACATGTGCAGTTAGCAAATGCTCCAAATGAGATATATCCCTATAGGAGAATATTAGTTGGCTTTGCCACTCTCAATACATCATTTTAGGATTATATGTTTGTATCTCATGGGTATTAACTCAAATATGCATTGGCTGTATATTTAACCAGTTGAACTGTAACGTGCACACACTTCCCAAAGGGGGGGGGGGGGGGAGGCACACTTGTTGCAATTGGGTATTGGATGTATTTCCATATATATACAAGAACCAAAGCGCCAAACACCTGCCTAAAAAAAGCACCTAACACTACTCACTACCCGACATGTTTCAGCGCGATGCGGCTTCGTCAGGGGCTCGGGGTATTAGCGTCGGCGCATTACGAGGAGCCGAATTATATCAACTACGCCACACCCCTTGTTTTCTGACGATCCCTGTCGCGATTGGCCGCAGCAGAGGGGATGTGACATCAATGTGGTGTGTCCGTGGGTGCCTGGTGATCATGTGATTATGACATCATCCAGATGCGTCCCCATTCAGTCCATTCGGATGCGCACGGTGATCGTGTCGACCGGGTGCATCCCCCTTCTTTTAGGTATGATGCGCACAGTGATCGCGTCACAGACGCATCATCAGTGTGTGTTCCGGTCACTAGATATGACGTAACATAGTAAACAAACACCATTCCGGTCACTAAATATGACGTAACATAGTAAACAAGCACCGAGGATAATTTTTATTTATCCATAATGGGGAGCCTGTTTATTCTTTCTATTGGGGATCATCACCATTGCTCAATCCATTATATATACCATAAATATCCACTCAAGATTAAACTTGTGAACTATATGGTATTAGTAGTCCACACACTGGATTGAACATATATTAATGGTCCATAATTGGATGTTGTTTCATCACATGAATCCCACCCTATACTATTTAAATATTCTAGACAGATAACACCTCTGGCTAGTCCTTATTTGTAGGGTATAAATTGACTGTTCTTCCAGCTATCAATATTAATTAGTTGCATTCAATGACAGTTATATTACAGTTCGCAACCTCTCTGAGTTGCATATCCGGCACAGGGCCAATAATTATATGAAAGCAGAATATGAGAAGCCTTCATTCAGGCCATTCGGGGCCATACTCTGTAGTCTATAGATCCATTCGGCCTCTTCTTTGAGAAGTTTCAGGTCAATATTTCCACGCCAGGGACCTAATCTAACTTGGGATAAACCCCAGAATTTTAGAACCTCAATGTTGCCATTGTGAGCGTATGAGATGTGTCTATATAGCGATGTGTCCTTTTTTGTATTTATTGCACTAATATTGCCAGAGATCCTCCTTCTTAGCTCTTGCACTGTCTTTCCAACATATAATTTAGGACATATGCACAAAGCTAAATAGACCACCCCACTGCGTTTACAGTTAAACCATTCTCTAATTTCATATTCTCGCCCATCCACTGGGTTTAAGAATCTTTTTATTTTAGGTAAGAACTTACAGAAAGTGCAATTCCCACATGGGTATGAACCTGTCACCTTGGATTTTAACCAACTACTGTTGTCCTGTCTAATTTTAGGGAGAAAGCTATGCACCAATTGGTCCTTCAAATTTGGTCTCCGCCTAAATGTGACACCAGGATGGGGCGGTAATACTTGACGCAAGTTCGGATCACTTGTAAGTATTTTCCAGTACTTTCTCAAGATATTAGTCATGAAATGGTGATGGCCATCAAAGGTGCATATACAACGGATGGTTCTGCTGTCCTGGGAGGTCCCAGAGGGAATGCCCCCACAAACCATCCGAATGGACTGAATGGGGACGCATCCGGCAGACGTCATAATCACATGATCACCAGGCACCCACGGACGCACCGCATTGATGTCATATCCGCTCTGCTGCGGTCAATCACGACCGGGATCGTCAGCAAACAAGGGGTGTGGCGTAGTTGATATAATTCGCCTCCTCGTAATGCGCCTACGCTAATACCCTGAACCCCTGACGAAGCCACATTGCGGCGAAACATGTCAGGTGGGAAGTAGCGTTAGGAGCTTTTTTTAGGCAGGTGTTTGGCTCTTTGGTTCTTGTAAATATGGAAATACATCCAATACCCAATTGCAACAAGTGTGGCCCTCCCCCCCTTTGGGAAGTGTGTGCACGTTACAGTTCAACTGATTAAATATACAGCCAATGCATATTTGAGTTAATACCCTGGAGATACAAACATATAATCCTAAGATGATGTATTGAGAGTGGCAAAGCCAACTCATATTCTCCTATAGGGATATATCTCATTTGGAGCATTTGCTAACTGCACATGTAACGAGTAGCCACTTATACTCCCCTTGCTACATGGTTGCAGGGACCTGAATAAATAAGTAGTTAACCAGCACTTTACCTGAGAGTTTTAGTGTTGTTGGGTTTCATGGTTTGTTAGAAACCAATATTTTAAACAATAATTTAATAAAGTATATATCTTTTAATTCACGTATAGTAGTACCCCTACAGGGATTTTCGGTCTCTGACCAGTTGAATATTGAGGTTTACCTCCCGCGGGTCTCTACTAGGGCCTATATAGTATTGTTCATTCACATTGTGGTGCAATTGTTCATGTAGTGGGACTCCTACATTAATAAAGCCTATGCACTAAGTGAAAGGGCTGACAAAAATTACAAGGAACCAGCACTCCACTAACCCTTTATTACACATAGAGGAGGGCAGCATACACAGCCTTAAAGAATTATGATTGATGGCCTGCTGGTGACCCTCAAAAACATTTGGAGCAAGGGCCTGCTGATCTGACCATCTAAAACATTAGGGCCTTCTGCCGCTTTGGTGACTCTAGATAATCTGGGACCGATCACACTTACCCGTGATGGCGATGATCCATTTGGATGTCTGCCCTATCAACTTTCAATGTTATTTTCAGCGCAAACCATGGTGACCACGGTTATTGGGGAATCATGGTTCGATTCCGGAGAGGGAGCCTGAGAAACAGCTACGGCTACCACATCCAAGCAAGGCAGCATGTGCGCAAATTACCTATTAGGTATAATTAGGTGAAGGCCTGCAGGTGAGCTGACCCTGTTAAAGATTTTACATGCGGGCCTGCAGGTGAGCTGACCCTGTAAAACATTTTAGGTGCGGGCCTGCAGGTGAGTTGACCCATCTAAATAATTATATGCGAGGGCCTTCAGGTGAGCTGACCCATCTAAAAAATCATATGCGAGGGCCTTCAGGTGAGCTGACCCTGTAAAAGATTGTAGGTGAGGGCCTACTGGTGTTCTGACACTCTAAAAAAATTATATATGAGGGCCTTCAGGTGAGCTGACCCTGTAAAAGATTGTAGGTGAATGCAGGCTGGTGAACTGACCCTGTTAAAAAAATTATATGCGTGGGCCTGCTGGTGAGCTGACCCTGTAAAACATTGTAGGTGAGGGCCTACTGGTGAGCTGACCCTCTATAAACTTATATATGAGGGCCTTCAAGTGAGCTGACCCTGTAAAAGATTGTAGGTGAATGCCTGCTGGTGTTTATTGACCCGGTGTATTATATGCAAGGGCCTGCTGGTTATCTGACCCTGTAAAAAAATTATTTGCGTGGGCCTGCTGGTGAGCTGACCCTGTAAAACATTGTAGGTGAGGACCTACTGGTGAGCTGACCCTCTAAAAACTTATATATGAGGGCCTTCAGGTGAGCTGACCCTGTAAAAGATTGTAGGTGAATGCCTGCTGTGGAACTGACCCTATAAAACATTATATGCAAGGGCCTGCCGGTGAGCTGACCCTGTAAAATATTATATGCGAGGGCCTTCAGGTGAGCTGACCCTGTAAAAGATTGTAGGTGAAGGCCTGCTGGTGAGCTGACCCTGTAAAACATTATATGCGAGAGCCTGCTTGTGAGCTGACCCTGTAAAAGATTGTAGGTGGGGGCCTGCTGGTGAGCTGACCCTCTAAAAAATTATATACGAGGGCCAGCAGCTGAGCTGACCCTGTAAAACATTATATGCGAAGGGCATATATGCGAGGGCATTACATGCAACGAATAAGCATGTTGATATGATGGAAGGAGGATTAGAAAAGGAAGATTCAACCATATACCCTTGCTTGTGGTGGAAGGGGTGCATGGGAATACAGTGTATTGGGAATACAGTATTTATGTTCATCAGCTTTCCTCTGGTGAGTTGAGAAGTCATAGTCAATCCAGGCCTTGTTCATTTTTATAAGAGTCAACCTGTCAGCATTTTCAGTTGACACGCGGATACCATTATCTGTTATAATGCCCCCAGCAGCACTAAATACTCGCTCAGACAAAACGCTGGCGGCAGGGTAGGCCAGTACCTCCAAGGCGTATAGCACCAGTTCGTGCCACCTGTCCAGCTTGGACATCCAGTAGTTGTAAGGCATTAAGGGATCATTGAGGATGCTGACACGATTTGCTATGTACTCCACCATTTTCCCAAAATGTTCCCTCCTTGTGACAGTAGGCCGAGCATCAGGGTCAGGGTGCTGGCGGGGTGTCATGAAACTGTCACAGGCTTTGGAGAGTGTTTCCCTGCCTCTGTTGGAACTGCTGTGTGTTCCCCTTGTCTCTCCTTCTTGGTTGTCCAAGGAACTACGTACTCTGCCACCAGCATTGTCAGATGGAAAGTTTTGGAGCAATTTTTCAACAAGGATCTTCTGGTATTGCACAGCTTTGCTCATCCTCTCCACCAGAGTAATGAGAGATGAGAAGTTCTCTTTGTAGCGGGGGTCGTGAAGTGTGAACAACCAGTAATTCGTGTTGTCTAAAATGTGTATAATGCACTGGTCACTGGAAAGGCAGCTTAACATGAAGTCAGCCATGAGTGCCAGAGTACCAGCAGGCAAGACTTCGCTGTCCTCATCAGGAGGATACACTCTCAATCTCCTCATCCTCTTCCTCCTCTTCTGCCCAACCACTCTGAACAGATAGAATTAAACTTCCATGGGTACTGCCCTCTGTAGAGGAGGCTACCGTCTCCTGCTCCTCATCCTGTTCATCGTCCAATTCATGCTGAGAAGACGAACTGAGGGTTGTCTGGCTATCACCCTGTGTAATGTCTTCCCCCATTTCCACCTCTTCCACATGCAAAACATCATTAGTAAATGTGAGCAGCGAGCATTTGAGTAGACACAGAAATGGAATGGCTACTCTGATAACGTTATCGCCGCTCACCATCTGTGTTGATTCCTCAAAGTTTCTTAAAACCTCACAGAGGTCAGACATCCATGCCACTCCTCGCTTGTGAATAGCGGAAGCTGACTGGGAAAGCAACGACCATGTTGCAGCTGGTATTCCACTGCTGCCCTCTGCTTCTCACAAAGCCTGGCCAACATGTGGAATGTTGAGTTCCAGCACGTGCCCACGTCACGCAACAGCCGGTGAGCTGACAATTTCAAGCTCTGCTGCAGCCTGTACAGACCGGATGAAGCTGTTGATGACTTGCTGAAATGTGCACACACGCGACACACCTTCACCAGTAGCTTAGGCAAATAGGGGTAGGTTTTGAGAAACCTCTGAACCACTAAGTTTAAGACATGGGCTAGGCATGGTATGTGTATGAGCTTTCTCCAAAGCCACCACAAAGTTATGGCCATTATCCGACACAACCATGCCTGGTTCTAGGTTGAGTGCCAAGAGCCACAGCTCAGTCTGGTCTCTTATCCACTGCCGCAGCTCTGCGGCGGAGTGCTGTTTCTCCCCTAAGCATATCCGCTTCAGCACGGCCTGTTGCCATTTCACCACTGCTTCCAGTTACCGACTGATGACTGACTGATGCTGCACGCAAATAATTCGGAGGTGGAAGTGGAGGAGGAAGCAGAGGAGGAGAAGTGGGGGTTGGAGCATCTAATTTAGGTGCTGGCGGAAACCCTGATCGAAGTAGGGCCTGCAATCCTTGGCGTCGGTAGCACCTGTGCCATCCCAGGGTACGACTCGCTCCTGGCCTCCACAACATTCCCCCAGTGGGCCATCACGGACGCGTCCCTGGCCAAATGCACTTGTCCATGTGTCGGTAGTTAAGTGGACCTTCCCAGTAACTGATTTGGTCAGGGCACGTTTGATGTTACAGGACACATGTTGGTGAAAGGTAGGCATGGCATACCTTGAAAAATAGTGGCGGCTGGGAACAGAGTACTGCGGGACGGCCGCCGACATCAGGCCTCAGTATCCATAATCCTAAATGGCAACATTTCCAGGGCCAGTAATTTGGAAATATGTGCATTTAATGCTATGGCCAGTGGGTGGGTAGCTGGGTATTTGCTCTTGTGTTCAAATGCCTGGGGTAGGGACATTTGGATGCTGCGCTAGGACACGAAAGTGGATGTGGTTGCTGATGGTGCTTGCAAAGGTCCAGGTGCTGGGCGGGAGGCATCTGGGTCTGCGTCTTGGACAGGGGATTGGCCAGCATGTAACACAGGGGAAGAGGAGGCAGTGGTATGACCCGCAGACACAGATTGTGGACCCAGGCGTTCGACCCACCTATTAGGGTTCACGCTCCTGCTCATTTTTGTATGGCACAGGTTACAAATGACAATTCTTTTGTCATCCGCATTTTCCTCAAAAAAGCGCCATACTGCGGAACACCTACCCCTTAGCAAGAGAGAATTCCGCAAGCGGGTGCTCCATTTCGGGCCTGTTTGGTGTGGCCCGCCTTCTCCCTTTTGCCACCCCACTGCCTCTTCCTGCCTGTTGCAGTGCTGCAGATCCCTTCCCCTCTGTACTGCTGCCCTCGCTCGGCTTTCCACCTTCCCAGGTTGGGTCAGTAACTTCATCATCCACCACCTTCTCTTCCACTTCCTCACTCTGCTCACCCTCCTGACTTGTTGACCTAACCACAACCTCAGTGATTGACAACTGTGTCTCATACTCTTCTTCAACCTCTTGATACAGTTATTGCTGTTCAGTTATTGGCAACTGTGTCTCATCATCATCCACCTCAATAAACAGTAATTGCCCACCATCATCTTCTTGTTACTATGGATGCTTAAGAGTTTGCAAATCAGGGCACAAGATCTGTCCCTCTTCAAGCGTGCTTGGCGAGAGGGCCAAATCAAGGAATGGTGAGGAAAAGAGGTCCTCGGAATATCCGAGTGTGCAATCACTTGTTTGCCCAGACTCTCCATGGTGGGAGGAAGGAGTATCAAGAATGGACTTTGTGGATGACAGGGTGGTGCTTAACCGACTTGAAGCATTATTTGTTGCAATCCAACCAACCACCTGGTCACACTGGTCTGACCTCAAGAATGGTGTCCTGCGCCGCCCTGCAAACTGGGACATGAAGCTAGGTTTTTCTTGCGCTCTGGCAGCAGTTTCAATGCACCCAGGGCCATGGACTCTGCGTGCACCATCAGCATCACAGCCACTTTCCCGTCCCTTACTGCTCGACTTCTTCATTTTAAATGTGATACAGTCAGGTCCATAAATATTGGGACATCAACACAATTCTAAAATTTTTGGCTCTAAACACTACCACAGTGGATTTGAAATGAAACGAACAAGATGTGCTTTAACTGCAGACTGTCTGCTTAATTTGATGGTATTTACATTCAAATCAGGTGAACGGTGTAGGAATTACAACAGTTTGCATATGTGCCTCCAACTTCTTAGGGAACCAAAAGTAATTGGACAATTGGCTTCTCAGCTTTTCCATGGCCAGGTGTGTGTTATTCCCTCATTATCCCAATTACAGTGAGCATATAAAATGTCCAGAGTTCATTTCAAGGGTGCTATTTGCATTTGGAATCTGTTGCTGTCAACTCTCAAGACGAGATTCAAAGAGCTGTCACTATCAGTGAAGCAAGCCATCATTAGGCTGAAAAAATATATATACAGTACAGATCAAAAGTTTGGACACACCTTCTCATATTCTAGGTTCTTTAAAGTAGCCACCTTTTGCTTTGATTACTGCTTTGCACACTCTTGGCATTCTCTTGATGAGCTTCAAGAGGTAGTCACCTGAAATGGTCTTCCAACAGTCTTGAAGGAGTTTCCAGAGATGCTTAGCACTTGTTGGCCCTTTTGCCTTCACTCTGCGGTCCAGCTAACCCCAAACTATCTCAATTGGGTTCAGGTCCGGTGACTGTGGAGGCCAGGTCATCTGGCGCAGCGCCCCATCACTCTCCTTCATGGTCAAATAGCCCTTACACAGCCTGGAGGTGTGTTTGGGGTCATTGTCCTGTTGAAAAATAAATGATTTGTCCAACTAAACGCAAACCGAATGGAATAGCATGCCGCTGCAAGATGCTGTGGTAGCCATGCTGGTTCAGTATGCCTTCAATTTTGAATAAATCCTCAACAGTGTCACCAGCAAAGCACCCCCACACCATCACACCTCCTCCTCCATGCTTCACGGTGAGAACCAGGCATGTAGAGTCCATCCGTTCACCTTTTCTGTGTCGCACAAAGACACGGTGGTTGGAACCAAAGATCTCAAATGTGGACTCATCAGACCAAAGCACAGATTTACACTGGTCTAATGTCCATTCCTTGTGTTCTTTAGCCCAAACAAGTCTCTTCTGCTTGTTGCCTGTCCTTAGCAGTGGTTTCCTAGCAGATATTCTACTATGAATACCTGATTCACACAGTCTCCTCTTAACAGTTGTTCTAGAGATCTGTCTGCTGACAGAACTCTGTGTGGCATTGACCTGGTCTCTAATCTGAGCTGCTGTTAACCTGTGATTTCTGAGGCTGGTGACTTGGATGAACTTATCCTCCGCAGCAGAGGTGACTCTTGGTCTTCCTTTCCTGGGACGGTCCGCATGTGAGCCAGTTTCTTTGTAGCGCTTGATGGTTTTTGTGACTGCACTTGGGGACACTTTCAAAGTTTTCCCAATTTTTCGGACTGTCTGACCTTCATTTCTTAAAGTGATGATGGCCACTGGTTTTTCTTTACTTAGCTGCTTTTTTTTTTGCCATAATACAAATTCTAACATTTATAAGGCAAGAAATCCCACTTAATAAAACTGACAGGGCACACCTGTGAAGTGAAAACCATTTCAGGTGACTACCTCTTGAAGCTCAACAAGATAATGCCAAGAGTGTGCAAAGCAGTAATCAAAGCAAAAGGTGGCTACTTTGAAGAACCTAGAATATGACATATTTTCAGTTGTTTCACACTTTTTTGTTATGTTTATAATTCCACATGTGTTAATTCATAGTTTTGATGCATTCAGTGTGAATCTATAATTTTCATAGTCATGAAAATAAAGAAAACTCTTTGAATGAGAAGGTGTGTCCAAACTGTTGGTCTGTACTGTATATCAGAGAGATAGCAAAAACATTAGGCATGGCCAAAACAACTGTTTGGAACATTCTTAAAAAGAAGGAACTCGGCAACACCAAAACACCCAGAAGACCACAGAAAACAACTGTGGTGGATGAGGGAAGAATTATTTCCCTGGTGAAGAAAACACCCTTCACAACAGTTGGCCAGATCAAGAACACTCTCCAGGAGGTAGGTCTCTGTGTGTCAAAGTCAACAATCAAGAGAAGACTTCACCAGAGTGAATACAGAGGGTTCACCACAAGACGTAAACCATTGGTGAGCCTCAAAAACAGGAAGGCCAGATTAGAGTTTGCCAAACTACACCTAAAAAAGCCTTCACAGTTCTGAAACAACATCCTATGGACAGATGAGACCAAGATCCTCTTGTACCAGAGTGATGGGAAGAGAAGAGAATGGAGAAGCAAAGGAACTGCTCATGATCCTAAGCATACCACCTCATCAGTGAAGCATGGTGGTGGTAGTGTCATGGCGTGGGCATGTATGGCTGCCAATGGAACAGGTTTTCTTGTATTTATTGATGATGTGACTGCTGACAAAAGCAGCAGGATAAATTCAGAAGTGTTTCGGGCAATATTATCTGCTCACATTCAGCCAAATGCTTCGTAACTCATTGGACAGCGCTTCACAATGCAGATGGACAATGACCCAAAGTATATTGCAAAAGCAACCAAAGAGTTTTTTAAGGGAAAGAAATGGAATGTCATTCAATAGCCAAGTCAATCACCTAACCTGAATCAGATTGAGCATGCATTTTACTTGCTGAAGACAAAACTGAAGGAAAAATGTCCCAAGAACAAGCAGGAACTGAAGACAGTTGCAGTAGAGGCCTGGCAGAGCATCACCAGGGATGAAATCCAGCGTCTGGTGATGTCTATGCGTTCCAGACTTCAGGCTGTAATTGACTGCAAAAGATTTGCAACCAAGTATTAAAAAGTGAAAGTTTGATTTATGATTATTATTCTGTCCCGTTACTTTTGGACCCTTAACACGTGGGAGGCACATATGCAAACTGTTGTAATTCCTACACTGTTCACCTGATTTGGATGTAAATACCCTCAAATTATGGCTGACAGTCTGCAATTAAAGCGCATCTTGTTAGTTTCATTTCAAATCCATTGTGGTGGTGTATAGAGCCAAAAATCTTAGAATTGTGTTGAGGTCCCAATATTTATGGACCTGACTGTATATGCTTTAAAGTCTGTCACACGTACGGTAGCGTAGGATTTAGAAGTGTATGCGCAAAACATTTTAAAAAGGTATTTGGGATGTGGCAGCGTCACACAGTAGATATCCCGCAGATAATGTCAAAGCTGTCACCAGGGGCTAATAAAAAATTACAGGGAATGTCACAGGTATTTTGGATGAGGAAACGTTATACAGGAGAGTTATCACCGGTAATGTCACTGTCCAAAGTGTCTACATAAAAAGTACACTGTATGTCACAGATAAAAATTTTAGGTTCACACGTTACACTGGAGATGTGGCACTTGTAATAAAAATAACACTGGATGTCACAGATATTTTTGGGATGCTCACACTTTACACTGGAGATGTGGCGCAGCTAATGTCACTGTCCGCAGCGGACACCGTCAATTGAAAAACATACTGGATGTCACAGATATTTTTTGGATATGCACACTTTACACTGCAGATGTGGCGCAGCGAATGTCACTTTTCGCAACCGACACCGTCTATTGTAAAAGTACACTGGATGTCACAGATATTTTTTGGATGTGCACACTTTACACAGGAGATGTGGCATGGATAATTTAATTGCCTGCAGCGGACACCGTCTACGGAAAAAGTACACAGGATGTCACTGATATTTTAGGGATGCACACACTTTAAACAGGAAATGTGGCACGGATAATTTAACTGTCTGCAGCGGACACCGTTTACGGGTCCCAGAGGTGGGACCGGCACCTAAAAGATAATAGGGGCATATCCTAGCAATATGCCCCCATTGTCTGTGATGGGAATGCCCCTTTAACTCTAAATACTTCATGTCATCCTCCTGTCGTAGTGCTTCAGACAAGATAATTTTTCAAAATAGTATCTTTAATGATAATAAGCAGGCACTCACCCTCAAGATCCTTTTGGAGGAAAACTATTTTACATATTTGGCCAGTGTTCATTGTACTTTTTGGAATTGGAATTTGTTATCAGAAAATTACCTATTGTATTGATAAAAAAAAAATAGAAATACTATTTTTGTTATTTTTTTAAAAACAAACCCTAGACCCTGCAGTTTTTACTGGCTACCTACTTTGTAGCCTATCAGACAGCCAAACAAACCAGAACGGAGTGCACCAGAATGCATTCCATTGAGGTTTGTTGCTTTACCATGCCAGACACAAAACCGCTGTAAGCCCATTTCTGGATGCTCTTAACGGCCATTCAGGAAAAGTAGCTTCCTGCATAGTCTTGCATAGAAAATGGAAAAAAAAATTGGAAAAAAAACTGCGTGCCACTATCTGGTTTTAATTAGTAAAAAAATAAATAAATAGGCACTGTAATACATTCCCATGAAGACTTCTTCACTGAATCTCTACAGGAAACCTAAATTGCTCGAGCATCAATCCAACATACATTCCAGATGCTCGCAGCTCACTACTTTGCATAGCCCTTGGTCCCACCTTCCCACCTGCTGCGATTCTGGACCTGTAAAGGGATTGAGACCACTGCTCCATTTCTGTACAGCGCGTGCACCGAACGCACTACCATGAGACTTCAAGGTCAAGTGTGAATATGTTTTCACTGCCTGGCCTGTCAGTCTTAGTGGTGGGGGACACAGCATAGGACACAGGTAGCAGAGCCTCTGGGTATAACAAGGTGCAACTGCACTAGCCTTGTTGCACCTAAGGGTTAATTAATATAAAATAAAAATGCTAATTTCTCTGGATTGGCAACACCTATGAAGATAGGACCAAGTAGTAACCAGTGCATATCTGGAATGTAAGTTGGATTGATACTGATTTATCTCATGATAGATTCCCTTTAAAGACAGCAAAACCATTAGTCCTGTTTATCGAATTTTAGAAATATTCCAGTGGGTTAACGGCATAACACACATACCGTAACTAATAACCCTACCATTTTATTGAAATCCATCATTATTATAAAGACAGTAGTGTAAGCTAATATCTTAGCTTTGCAGTCTTTCAGGACATACATGTGAAAAGGCTACTTTCAATTCAACAGGAAACATTCTCAACATCTTATTCAGCTGCAATTAAAATTCAAGTAAGGAACTAAGAGTAGGATTGCAGTAATGTAGGCAGGTTTGAGGCTAGCAGAATAATTATGAAAAAATATGTAAATTAGGAAATGACACAGTGAAGTGTAATTGAATAGCAAAGTGCTCCCAAGTGGATTGTGTCTTGAAGTGTAGAGTTTCCAGAAATAAAGAAATGTATATTGATTTTTTTATTTTTTATAAAGGGATTATGCATAGCTTAGAAAAAAAAATCCAATGTACAAATGTCACCTATAGTATTCTGCATACTGCACTGCAATATTACTTACACATTCTAATAATACATATTAGGTGGGGTAAAGGGCAATCCTGACATGAATAGAAATGTTGTTCTTTTTGTGAGAATCTTTAGACAGAAATGATATTACTGTACCATTTTCTTAGCCTCCACAATACAAATATAACAAATATAGAAATGATCCTCTCCAGCCTCCTCCTTCTGACATAATATTCAAACCTTGCAGTTATCAAGTCAGGTAAATTATTCTATACTGACTTGTAGTGTCTTTTTAACCCCTTGGCACAAAATGTAATGCATTTTTGGTACTGAGACTATGTTGTCAGCACAATGCCTGTAATTTTGTAACATGGCCAAAGGGGAGGATCTGGAAAAACCTTTTGAAAAGAGTATTTAACACACTATGACATTCTGTCAATCACTTTCTCTTGAAGAAACACAATGTCCTGTTGCAAAACTAGATCCTTATAGTGTAATTTCATTTCCAAGGGTAGACGCATATCTTGAACAGTTCCAACTTGCATAACTTTGATATTGGGTGTTATGTTATTGTCCACATTTCTTTAGTATACTTATGTCTCTCAATAATTATCTTGGCCATTCAGGAATTACTCTACTCATTTCTGCCTTACTCAGGTTCCTCATATTACTCCCGCTAAGCCTGTCTCTCATTTATTAGGCTACCTATAAGGGACACTCCTCTGACTCCCATACACATAAGTCTCTCTTTTGTCCTTGTCGTTGTTGTTGCCCTCCCTGTGATTTCTAGGATGAGAGCTTCATTTGTTCATAAGGTCTGGGTCTATACCACCCATAGACACACTCTAAATACTGTGTACAATCTTAATTACTTATACCAATAACAACCAATATCATCATTCACACTTTAATCCCTTTATTACACAGTCAGTTTTAAGCTTATGGACTGAGCATAATTTTCCAAATCTGTCATGTGTCACTTTATGTGGTAATACCTTTAGAATGCTTTTACTTATCCAAGCGATATTGAGAATTCTTGTAAAATGTTGTACTTCATGTTAATGGTAAATATTGGCAATGTAAATAACTGTAAATATGTTACAGTAAATATGTCACCTTTATTTATGAAAATATATACAAAATGTATGTAAGATTTGGACAAATGCACTATTTCCAAAATTTGAATTTCTTTTGTTTTAAGATAGATAACAATACCTAGTTATTAAATAACATTAACCATATATCTACTTTATGTTGCATCTTTTAACAAATACCATTTTATTTTTTAGGAAATTTTTTAAGGACCAATTCAGTTATGAAACTAAGATACGAGAAAAATAGACACTGTTTACATTTGGTGTTTAAGTATTATACGAGAAATATATACTCAGTTCATGTTTGCTATTATTTGCACGGAAATAATTTAGTGGTCTATTTCAGTACAAAAAGAACAATATATTCATCGATTTTAGGGGTGTTTTAATTTTCAGTTTTCATTTGTTTAGTTCAGCTACAAGTATGTCAGTCAGAGAAGTGCCAGGCCATGCACAGAGGAGTGGCGGAGGCATGAATGTTTCTGGCGCAAGCAGAGGTTGCAGCAGAGTAAGGGGTTGTGGCAGCAGTAGTCGCAGCGATAGGACTGAGCTCCCGGTGTCATCTAACGGTCGTGTCTTGACCAGCAACCAGCGGTTCTTGATTGGTTAGCTCGGTCATCCTTGTCATCCCAATCAGACACCCCCAGTGAAAAGTTGTGGGTTCGTCAGACACAACCCTTACTTGGTATGGCCTGGAAGCAGACCCTGTGCCCTCACCTGTCCTCAACCTACCTCTGTCCTTTTCTGTTCCCTCACCGCAAGAAGTAGTATATGCTGTAGGCTCAGCTTCACTTTTCAGCAAGGAACAGATACTAGAGGACAGTCAGCAGCTACTGCCCAGCCAAGCTTTGGAGGAGACATCCACCGCTTTCTCCGCTAGGCGGGCAAGTAGTGATGAGGATAGTGGCGCGGGAGCTTGTGCTGCAGGCTCCTTACCCAGAGGCCATTGAGGAGGACATAAGTGATATGCAGACACTAATCGATGATGATGAAGTCGATTGCACTTGGGAGCCAGGTGCAGAAGGGGCTTCATCATCATCATCATCATCAGGAGAAGAGGCTGGCAGCTTGCTCATGAGGCAGCGACGGAAACAGCAAGGTGGTAGCATGGCTGAAAGTCAGCAGGGTGGCAAACTGTTCGGAATAGTCGCAAAGTTAGTCAAGATTCAAACTAACCAACCAGGCCCCCGTCTCTTCGTCCGGTGAAAAGATCATGGGTTCCCAGTCATCATGGAAATGAAAAGGAGGGCATCTTGTGGTGCAAAGAGATGGAGCGGGTCTTTGGATTCCCCCTGCACTATAAGGACGTCTCAGAAATGAACCGCTGCTCCCAACAGCAACTCCTTGGAAGGTCATGAAGCGTCCCGGTCATCCAGCATCTATTCGCCCCGCTGAAGGATTATTTTGAAAGTGTGTAGGAGCCACACAGGGCCCTCACACTTCAGATTTATCATGGAGACACCAGATTTTACAATATTATTTTATGCTTTAGCAATACTGATGGATTATTGAGCAAATGCTGACCGAGTGAAGGCGAATGCTCCACACAGGATCCGTTTTTTGTGGGTTATTATTCTGACGGATAAAAGGAAGAGCAGAATAATCTGTGATATCAACACAAACTTACTGCTGACACCCTCTCCACCCTGTCGGGGGAAGGGGGGGCTTTACTTGTATAAGCATTTAATAGAGCAGGTTCTGTAGACATCTATGTGGAATCAGCTGATGAGGGCATAAAAGTAGGGATGAGCGAACCCGAACTGTATAGTTCGGGTTCGTACCGAATTTTGGGGTGTCCGTGACACGGACCCGAACCCGGACATTTTCATAAAAGTCCGGGTTCGGGTTCGGTGTTCGTCGCTTTCTTGGCGCTTTTTGAAAGGCTGCAAAGCAGCCAATCAACAAGCGTCATACTACTTGCCCCAAGAGGCCGTCACAGCCATGCCTACTATTGGCATGGCTGTGATTGGCCAGAGCACCATGTGACCCAGCCTCTATTTAAGCTGGAGTCACATAGCGCCGCCCGTCACTCTGCTCTGATTAGCGTAGGGAGAGGTTGCAGCTGCGACAGTAGGGCGAGATTAGGCTGATTAACTCCTCCAAAAGACTCCATCCAGTGATCGATCTGCAGCTGTGGATGATTGAACTGCTGCTATTGAATTGCTCATGGTTTTTAGGCTGCCCAGAGCGTTTTTCAGTCACTTTTTTCTGGGGTGATCGGCGGCCATTTTGTGTCTTGTTTTGCGCCAGCACAAGCTGCTACCAAGTGCACTTAACCCTAAATGGTGTGGTTGTTTTTTGGCTAAATCCTACATCAGGGTGAAGCTGTCACACCAAGTGCATTTAACCAGCAATAGTCTGTTTATTTTTTGGCCATATACTACATCAGGGGCAAGCTGTCACAAAGTGCATTTAACCCTCAATGGTGTGGTTGTTTTTTGGCTAAATCCTACATCAGGGTGAAGCTGTCACACCAAGTGCATTTAACCAGCAATAGTCTGTTTATTTTTTGGCCATATACTACATCAGGGGCAAGCTGCACCTGTCACCAAGTGCATTTAACCCTCAGTAGTGTGGTTGGTCAAGCTGTCACACCAAGTGCATTTAACCATCAATAGTGTGGTTATTTTTTGGCCATATCCCAGTCTAATTCTGTCAGTAAACGTATACCTGTCACCCAGCGCCTAAATACTAGGCCTCAAGTTTATATCCAGCTAAATCTGTCGTTACTGGTGTGGCTGGTCAAGTTATTTAGTGTCTGTCAAAGCACAGTTTTTGTTCTGGGTTGAAATACAATTCCCAATTTAGCAATTTCCTAATTTAGTGGTTTCTGCTGTATCAGAGCTATTTGAAATCTATCCCTAAAAGGGTATAAATATTCAAGGTGCACATAGGGTCATTCTGAATAACTTCACACACACGCTACTGTGCATTTCCAAGTCTAATTCTGTCAGTAAACCTATACCTGTCACTCAGCGCCTAAATACTAGGCCTCAAATTTATATCCAGCTAAATCTGTCGTTACTGCTGTACTGTTGTGGCTGGGCAAGTTATTTAGTGGCCGTCAAAGCACATTTTTTGTTCTGGGTTGAAATACAATTCCCAATTTAGCAATTTCATAATTTAGTGGTTTCTGCTATATCAGAGCTATTTGAAATCTATCCCTAAAAGGGTATATAATATTCAAGGTGCACATAGGGTCATTCTGAATAACTTCACACACACGCTACTGTGCATTTCCAAGTCTAATTCTGTCAGTAAACCTATACCTGTCACTCAGCGCCTAAATACTAGGCCTCAAATTTATATCCAGCTAAATCTGTCGTTACTGCTGTACTGTTGTGGCTGGGCAAGTTATTTAGTGGCCGTCAAAGCACATTTTTTGTTCTGGGTTGAAATACAATTCCCAATTTAGCAATTTCCTAATTTAGTGGTTTCTGCTGTATCAGAGCTATTTGAAATCTATCCCTAAAAGGGTATATAATATTCAAGGTGCACATAGGGTCATTCTGAATAACTTCACACACACGCTACTGTGCATTTCCAAGTCTAATTCTGTCAGTAAACCTATACCTGTCACCCAGCGCCTAAATAATAGGCCTCAAATTTATATCCAGCTAAATCTGTCGTTACTGCTGTACTGTTGTGGCTGGGCAAGTTATTTAGTGTCTGTCAAAGCACATTTTTTGTTCTGGGTTGAAATACAATTCCCAATTTAGCAATTTCCTAATTTAGTGGTTTCTGCTATATCAGAGCTATTTGAAATCTATCCGTAAAAGGGTATATAATATTCAAGGTGCACATAGGGTCATTCTGAATAACTTCACACACACGCTACTGTGCATATACTAGTCTAATTCTGTCCGTAAAACCTATACCTGTCACCCAGCGACTAAATACTAGGCCTCAAATTCATAGTCAGCTAAATCTGTGGTTACTGCTGTGCCTGTATTAGTGTAATACGGTACTTAAATAGATAGCCAGATAGTGTTAGGTGTCTGTAAAAAAAGGCCTGAATTTGAATTCAATACATTGGGCCAAATAATATTTTTGTTGTTGTGGTGAACGATAACAATGAGGAAAACATCTAGTAAGGGACGCGGACGTGGACATGGTCGTGGTGGTGTTAGTGGACCCTCTGGTGCTGGGAGAGGACGTGGCCATTCTGCCACATCCACTCGTCCTAGTGTACCAACTACCTCAGGTCCCAGTAGCCGCCAGAATTTACAGCGATATATGGTGGGGCCCAAAGCCGTTCTAAGGATGGTAAGGCCTGAGCAGGTACAGGCATTAGTCAATTGGGTGGCCGACAGTGGATCCAGCACGTTCATATTATCTCCCACCCAGTCTTCTGCAGAAAGCGCACAGATGACGCCTGAAAACCAACCCCATCAGTCTATCACATCACCCCCATGCATATCAGGTAAACTGTCTGAGCATAAAGTTATGCAGCAGTCTCTTATGCTGTTTGAAGACTCTGCTGGCAGGGTTTCCCAAGAGCATCCACCTAGCCCTTCCCCAGCGGTGGAAGACATAGAATGCACTGACGCACAACCACTTATGTTTCCTGATGATGAGGACATGGTAATACCACCTCAGCAAGTCTCTGATGATGACGAAACACAGGTGCCAACTTCTGCGTCTTTCTGCAGTGTGCAGACTGAACAGGAGGTCAGGGATCAAGACTGGGTGGAAGACGATGCAGGGGACGATGAGGTCCTAGACCCCACATGGAATGAAGGTCGGGCCACTGGCTTTCACAGTTCGGAGGAAGAGGCAGTGGTGAGACCGAGCCAACAGCGTAGCAAAAGAGGGAGCAGTGGGCAAAAGCAGAACACTCGCCGCCAAGAGACTCCGCCTGCTACTGACCGCCGCCATCTGGGACCGAGCACCCCAAAGGCAGCTTCAAGGAGTTCCCTGGCATGGCACTTCTTCAAACAATGTGCTGACGACAAGACCCGAGTGGTTTGCACGCTGTGCCATCAGAGCCTGAAGCGAGGCATTAACGTTTTGAACCTTAGCACAACCTGCATGACCAGGCACCTGCATGCAAAGCATGAACTGCAGTGGAGTAAACACCTTAAAAACAAGGAAGTCACTCAGGCTCCCCCTGCCACCTCTTCTGCTGCTGCCGCCTCGGCCTCTTCTGCTGCTGCCGCCTCGGCCTCTTCTGCTGCTGCCGCCTCGGCCTCTTCTTCCGCCTCTGGAGGAACGTTGGCACCTGCCGCCCAGCAAACAGGGGATGTACCACCAACACCACCACCTCCGTCACCAAGCATCTCAACCATGTCACACGGCAGCGTTCAGCTCTCCATCTCACAAACATTTGAGAGAAAGCGTAAATTCCCACCTAGCCACCCTCGATCCCTGGCCCTGAATGCCAGCATTTCTAAACTACTGGCCTATGAAATGCTGTCATTTAGGCTGGTGGACACAGACAGCTTCAAACAGCTCATGTCGCTTGCTGTCCCACAGTATGTTGTTCCTAGCCGGCACTACTTCTCCAAGAGAGCCGTGCCTTCCCTGCACAACCAAGTATCCGATAAAATCAAGTGTGCACTGCGCAACGCCATCTGTGGCAAGGTCCACCTAACCACAGATACGTGGACCAGTAAGCACGGCCAGGGACACTATATCTCCCTAACTGCACACTGGGTAAATGTACTGGCAGCTGGGCCCCAGGCAGAGAGCTGTTTGGCGCACGTCCTTCCGCCGCCAAGGATCGCAGGGCAACATTCTTTGCCTCCTGTTGCCACCTCCTCCTACTCAGCTTCCTCCTCCTCTTCTTCCACCTGCTCATCCAGTCAGCCACACACCTTCACCACCAACTTCAGTACAGCCCGGGGTAAACGTCAGCAGGGCATTCTGAAACTCATATGTTTGGGGGACAGGCCCCACACCGCACAGGAGTTGTGGCGGGGTATAGAACAACAGACCGACGAGTGGCTGCTGCCGGTGAGCCTCAAGCCCGGCCTGGTGGTGTGCGATAATGGGCGAAATCTCGTTGCAGCTCTGGGACTAGCCGGTTTGACGCACATCCCTAGTTCATTCACAACTACCCCGACATGTCAGAGCTGCTGCATAAAGTGCGGGCCGTCTGTTCACGCTTCCAGCGTTCACATCCTGCCGCTGCTCGCCTGTCTGCGCTACAGCGTAACTTCGGCCTTCCCGCTCACCGCCTCATATGCGACGTGCCCACCAGGTGGAACTCCACCTTGCACATGCTGGACAGACTGTGCGAGCAGCAGCAGGCCATAGTGGAGTTTCAGCTGCAGCACGCACGCACGTGGCCAGAGCTAGCCTTTTATGCCTTGGAGGTGCTGGCCTGCCCGGCGGCCAGCTTTTTGTCTGAACGTGTATTCAGCACGGCAGGGGGCGTCATTACAGACAGACGCAGCCGCCTGTCTACTGCCAATGTGGACAAGCTGACGTTCATAAAAATGAACCAGGCATGGATCCCACAGGACCTGTCCATCCCTTGTGCAGATTAGACATTAACTACCTCCCCTTAACCATATATTATTGTACTCCAGGGCACTTCCTCATTCAATCCTATTTTTATTTTCATTTTACCATTATATTGCGAGGTTACCCAAAGTTGAATGAACCTCTCCTCTGTCATGGTGCCGGGGCCTAAATATATGCCAATGGACTGTTCCAATGTTGGGTGACGTGAAGCCTGATTCTCTGCTATGACATGCAGACTAATTCTCTGCTGACATGAAGCCAGATTCTCTGTTACGGGACCTCTCTCCTCTGCCTGGGTGCTGGGCCTAAATATCTGACAATGGACTGTTGCAGTGGTGGCTGACGTGAAGCCTGATTCTCTGCTATGACATGCAGACTGATTCTCTGCTGACATGAAGCCAGATTCTCTGTTACGGGTCCTCTCTCCTCTGCCTGGGTGCTGGGCCTAAATATATGACAATGCACTGTTGCACTGGTGGCTGACGTGAAGCCTGATTCTCTGCTATGACATGCAGACTGATTCTCTGCTGACATGAAGACAGATTCTCTGTTACGGGGCCTCTCTCCTCTGCTTGTGTGCTGGGCCTAAATATATGCCAATGGACTGTTGCACTGGTGGCTGACGTGAAGCCTGATTCTCTGCTATGATATGAAGACTGATTCTCTGCTGACATGAAGCCAGATTCTCTGTTACGGGACCTCTCTCCTCTGCCTGGGTGCTGGGCCTAAATATATGCCAATGGACTGTTGCAGTGGTGGCTGACGTGAAGCCTCATTCTCTGCTATGACATGCAGACTAATTCTCTGCTGACATGAAGCCAGATCCTCTGTTACGGGACCTCTCTCCTCTGCCTGGGTGCTGGGCCTAAATATATGCCAATGGACTGTTGCAGTGGTGGCTGACGTGAAGCCTGATTCTCTGCTATGACATGCAGACTGATTCTCTGCTGACATGAAGCCAGATTCTCTGTTACGGGACCTCTCTCCCCTGCCTGGGTGCTGGGCCTAAATATATGCCAATGGACTGTTGCAGTGGTGGCTGACGTGAAGCCTGATTCTCTGCTATGACATGCAGACTGATTCTCTGCTGACATGAAGCCAGATTCTCTGTTACGGGACCTCTCTCCTCTGCCTGTGTGCTGGGCCTAAATATATGACAATGGACTGTTGCAGTGGTGGCTGACATGAAGCCTGATTCTCTGCTATGACATGCAGACTAATTCTCTGCTGACATGAAGACAGATTCTCTGTTACGGGACCTCTCTCCTCTGCCTGTGTGCTGGGCCTAAATATATGACAATGGACTGTTGCAGTGGTGGCTGACGTGAAGCCTGATTCTCTGCTATGACATGCAGACTGATTCTCTGCTGACATGAAGCCAGATCCTCTGTTACGGGACCTCTCTCCTCTGCCTGGGTGCTGGGCCTAAATATATGCCAATGGACTGTTGCAGTGGTGGCTGACGTGAAGCCTGATTCTCTGCTATGACATGCAGACTGATTCTCTGCTGACATGAAGCCAGATTCTCTGTTACGGGACCTCTCTCCTCTGCCTGGGTGCTGGGCCTAAATATATGACAATGGACTGTTGCAGTGGTGGCTGACGTGAAGCCTGATTCTCTGCTATGACATGCAGACTGATTCTCTGCTGACATGAAGCCAGATCCTCTGTTACGGGACCTCTCTCCTCTGCCTGGGTGCTGGGCCTAAATATATGCCAATGGACTGTTGCAGTGGTGGCTGACGTGAAGCCTGATTCTCTGCTATGACATGCAGACTGATTCTCTGCTGACATGAAGACAGATTCTCTGTTACGGGACCTCTCTCCTCTGCCTGTGTGCTGGGCCTAAATATATGACAATGGACTGTTGCAGTGGTGGCTGACGTGAAGCCTGATTCTCTGCTATGACATGCAGACTAATTCTCTACTGACATGAAGACAGATTCTCTGTTACGGGACCTCTCTGCTCTGCCTGTGTGCTGGGCCTAAATATATGACAATGGACCGTTGCAGTGGTGGCTGACGTGAAGCCTGATTCTCTGCTATGACATGCAGACTGATTCTCTGCTGACATGAAGCCAGATCCTCTGTTACGGGACCTCTCTCCTCTGCCTGGGTGCTGGGCCTAAATATATGCCAATGGACTATTGCAGTGGTGGCTGACGTGATGCCTGATTCTCTGCTATGACATGCAGACTGATTCTCTGCTGACATGAAGACAGATTCTCTGTTACGGGACCTCTCTCCTCTGCCTGTGTGCTGGGCCTAAATATATGACAATGGACTGTTGCAGTGGTGGCTGACGTGAAGCCTGATTCTCTGCTATGACATGCAGACTAATTCTCTACTGACATGAAGACAGATTCTCTGTTACGGGACCTCTCTGCTCTGCCTGTGTGCTGGGCCTAAATATATGACAATGGACCGTTGCAGTGGTGACTGACGTGAAGCCTGATTCTCTGCTATGACATGCAGACTGATTCTCTGCTGACATGAAGCCAGATCCTCTGTTACGGGACCTCTCTCCTCTGCCTGGGTGCTGGGCCTAAATATATGCCAATGGACTATTGCAGTGGTGGCTGACGTGATGCCTGATTCTCTGCTATGACATGCAGACTGATTCTCTGCTGACATGAAGACAGATTCTCTGTTACGGGACCTCTCTCCTCTGCCTGGGTGCTGGGCCTAAATATATGCCAATGGACTGTTGCAGTGGTGGCTGACGTGAAGCCTGATTCTCTGCTATGACATGCAGACTGATTCTCTGCTGACATGAAGCCAGATTCTCTGTTACGGGACCTCTCTCCTCTGCCTGGCTGCTGGGCCTAAATTTATGACAATGGACTGTTGCAGTGGTGGCTGACGTGAAGCCTAATTCTCTGCTATGACATGCAGACTGATTCTCTGCTGACATGAAGCCAGATCCTCTGTTACGGGACCTCTCTCCTCTGTCTGGGTGCTGGGCCTAAATATATGACAATGGACTGTTGCAGTGGTGGCTGACGTGAAGCCTGATTCTCTGCTATGACATGCAGACTGATTCTCTGCTGACATGAAGCCAGATTCTCTGTTACAGGACCTCTCTCCTCTGTCTGGGTGCTGGGCCTAAATATATGCCAATGGACTGTTGCAGTGGTGGCTGACGTGAAGCCTGATTCTCTGCTATGACATGCAGACTGATTCTCTGCTGACATGAAGCCAGATTCTCTGTTACGGGACCTCTCTCCTCTGCCTGGGTGCCGGGGCCTAAATATCTGAGAATGGACTGTTCCAGTGGTGGGTGACGGGAAACCAGATTCTCTGCTATGGGACCTCTCTCCAATTGATATTGGTTAATTTTTATTTATTTTATTTTTATTTTAATTCATTTCCCTATCCACATTTGTTTGCATGGGATTTACCTACATGTTGCTGCCTTTTGCAGCCCTCTAGCCCTTTCCTGGGCTGTTTTACAGCCTTTTTAGTGCCGAAAAGTTCGGGTCCCCATTGACTTCAATGGGGTTCGGGTTCGGGACGAAGTTCGGATCGGGTTCGGATCCCGAACCCGAACATTTCCGGGAAGTTCGGCCGAACTTCTCGAACCCGAACATCCAGGTGTCCGCTCAACTCTACATAAATGGAGTGTGCTTCTCCTTTACACTGTCATCGACCTGTAAAGCTGAGTTAATACTTGAGTCATTTGGTTGGTTTTGGCCCCATGACTGCCCAAATAAGTGAAGTGTGCAGTGTGACTCTAATAGCGACGCCTGTCATCTGCATGTCATACTGACTGACAGAATTATTTCACTACCCCACCACACTTCCTATGCGTTTTACTGCAAGGCACAGTGTTCTACCCCCATATAAAGGCTCTATGCAGCCCAGAAATAGTCATTTTTGATGTGACACTGCAGTGAACAAAAGATAAAGAGCACCATGTGCATTTGAGGCCTTGTTTGGTTATTTTTACAGCACTGGTTCTTATGTGAAATAAAAAAAAGAAACTCCCAAGAATTGGAAACCATATCCCTCACAGAATTTACCAAGAGGTGTAGTGAGCATTTAGACCCCATAGGCGTTTTGCAAAAATAAATGCACAATAGATGGTGCCAAATGAAAACTGCAATTTTGTACACAGATGCCATTTCACTGCGCATTCACACTTGAAGTTGCCACTCCCTCAAGCAAATATTACATAGAGAAAAAAAACACAGAAAAAACTAAGATAAAAACATCCTGCATGGTATGATATACAATTGTACGGATGTCCCTGGCCATATTATTGAAGAAAATCACTGAAATAAGATAATAATGCACTTAGTAAAGTAGATGCAAGCATTATATATGGACAAAGTCCTCACTCTGATATGATAATATCTGAGACACTTAGCCAATATGTTTTGATCAAAACACATCTGAGCCCGCCTACTAAGCGCCAAGGTGGTCTCAGGTCAGGCGGGTCCTACGCTAAACCTACCTAAGCCGTTGGGCTTCTATGGTCAGGAGCGCAGACGCCGCACATATGGTGTGCTGCTCCTAGTCACCTCCATGTGCATCAAGCAACCAATGGGAGGAGGAGCAAGCACAGCCATATGTACCACCTAATTAAGGCGCTTTATTGGATAGGGGAGGGGGGCAAAAGTGCAGAGGAATGCTACTCCCAAGATAATAGGTGCATATTCACACTTGAAGGTGCCACTCCCTCAAGCAAATAGTACATAGACAAAAAACAATCACAGAAAAAACTAAGATAAAAACATCCTGCACGGTATGATATACAATTGTGCGGATGTCCCTGGCCATAGTATTGAAGAAAATCACAGAAATAAGATAATAATGCTCTTAGTAAAGTAGATGCAAGCATTATATATGGACAAAGTCCTCACTCTGATATTTTTTTTAAATTGGATCATGAAATTAAATATTACATTGTATTTAAATGACATTTAGTTTAACATCAAATGTTTATCACAAGTGGTAATAGGAAAAAAAGCACCCCATATTTTGTGACATAATTTTGTACACCAATACCCTTGATGTGGTCATAAACTACTGTCTGTGCACACTGCAGGGAACAAAAGATAAAGAGCACCATGTGCATTTGAGGCCTTGTTTGGTTATTTTTACAGCACTGGTTCTTATGTGAAATAAAAAATAGAAACTCCCAAGAATTGGAAATCATATCCCTCACAGAATTTACCAAGAGGTGTAGTGAGCATTTAGACCCCATAGGTGTTTTGCAAAAATAAATGCACAATAGATGGTGCCAAGTGAAAACTGCAATTTTGTACACAGATGCCATTTCAGTGCCCAATATTGTGTATGCCAGTGTGAAAGTCAGTCCCCATATTGTTATGTTGTGCTTACTGGTTTATAAACAATCTACATGTGGTTCTATTCTTTTTCCTGAACATATGAGAGGGCTCATGAGTAAAAGTACCAAGCACATTTTGATTCCCAATGTGATGATTAATATTGCTTATGATAACTGTAGAGATTCTGGGGTGAAATAATAAGTGGAACCCCCGAAAAGTAACCAAACTCCACCCGTCAAGGTATTATGGAGTGAGAATTCTGACACCTCAGGTATTTTGCAGAAACCATGCAAAACAAACATTGCAAGTTTTCCATAGATATGGTATTTCAGTGCCCAATATGTTGTCCCCAGAGTGTGCCATCCGAGACACAACCTTAAATTGTTGGACGGGTTCTACTAGGTACTGAAATGCCGTAAATGTGGACCTAAACTACTATTTGGATAAGCTGCAGGGCTCAGAAGGGAAAGACCAGCTTTTGGCTTTTGCAGCACATATCGTAAGGAACCTAAGGGTTGAGAGAGGGAGCCCCCTCCTTCTATAAACATCTTAGATTCAGCAGTTAGCATTGACCATGGCATCTAAGGGATTTATCTGTTGGCACTGGAGTTTTCACCGATACTGGCGGATATAACATCGGCCTGGCTGTCATTAACAGCCGCCAAGTGCCTGTACTGCTGAAGCAGGCACAACTCCTGTACCTGTTTGATCAGAGCACCATATATGAGTTTGCCTGATATTGAGTGACCCCCTATCCAATTTTCTCACTATATTTGCTATGCTATATATGTATGGCACTTGTCCTCTAAGGGTTATTATAATAAAACAAATCACAGTAGGTAAACAATTATACTTACCTTCTTATACTTTGCCCGTTTTATTATATTGCAGTGCCTTACAATTGCTGTTAGAATGATAACTTAAAACAACAGTAAAGTTCTTTATCAAGACAAGAAAAAAAATTCACCCCTATTTTGGTCTTCTCTATGGGTTAAAGCTGATGATGCACCGGATGTTCACTGATATCGGCAAAAAGATCTTTTAATGAAGTTGCTGATCATTGGGTCTACTAGTCGATACCTTTTTAGTGGCCTTGACAGCCTTCATCCCATTTCACTTGGTCACTATTCACCTAGATTGGCGATTTTGGCCATGGTGTTATTTTTGTCTTTGCTGGCCAGAGAGATTCTTCTTTAAATTATGTTGTGTCCCTCTTTATATTAGGCTCAACCTCCCATTTTTCTTTTTTGTCATGAAAGCCCCATACTTCTTGGCATTCATAGCACTTTTCTTTAGAAGTGTGTGTTATCGCCATTGCTCACTATCCACATCGTCCTTTAGCTCAAGAATATTCAACTCACTCTCCATACTGTACGTTGTGCATCTCTTTGGACATCACTAGAGTGTTTATAAACATTAGACATATATTAATCATCTATCTGGAGTTGTCTTCTAGCACATAGCTCTTTTTACAATTGAAGGAAATTACAGTTCAAATTTTCTTCCATCTAGGTGTCTCGTCATTTGATGGTCTTACCAAGAGCTCATTGATCACTATTTCCCATTAATTGCAGGGTTTGTCCACTGATAGCTTGTGGTAAATAGAGAGTTTCAAGCTCTTTGTTTTGTCTTGTTCCCTTTAAGGATGATCTCTTTATGTGGCCTCGATAGTTCTCTTTTTGCAAGCTAATCCTGCTGCTATCTTTCTGCAGACCAATTCTGCCTGACTATGCCAAATTGTTGCTGCTGGAGAAATGTTTTGTGCTGAGCTGCGGCATTTTGAACTGCCGGGTAGGTATTTTATGAGACACAGTGATATTTATTTGGCATTGCTGGAAAGATATTTGTGTAGCACTGTTGGGAGGTATTTTGAGCTTGTCATTGGCAAGGTAAAGTCTGTCACTAACAATTTGATGAGGCATTACTGTGTTCCACTTTTATTTCCTTTCTTTATGTTGATGGTGTGGTTTATAAAAGGGCACAAACAAAGTAAAATGTGTTGCTGGATGCTTTGGGCGCTACAATTTTTCCGCAATGGGCTGGTCGGGTTTGTGCACCACTGCTGCTTTTTAATTCCAGTTCTGCCATGCTCTGATGATAGCCCAGGTCTGCCATGTATAAGTCTATTAGATCCTGCTATTGCACTACATTATAGAATTAATCAAATAATCATAAGTTCAGATCCCACAGTGGAACTAAAAATGTAAAAAATAAATAAAATTACATAAAATAAAAAAAGGCAAACTAAAATAAAGCAAATGCAACACAAACTTCTGTTCATTCCATTTTACTATGGAAAAAATAATAATATTGGTATTTCAGCTGTAACAACCTCTGTTAGAAAACTATCTTGTTATTCATCCAGTTTAAAAATGCATAAATTTTTTTATATTTTCTTATTTCTTGAGCATCTCCAAAGTATGTCTTAAATATCCAAAAATGCATGAATGAAAGCTATTCATCTAACAGAAAGTCCTCATATGGCTACATGGATGAAGAAATAAGTTATGGTTATCAAAATGTGATCTGTTCTGCAGTGAAACCTTCAAGCCACTACCTCTTAGATTATTCTCCATTCAGTGACACCACTCTATCCAAGGTAAGTAGGTCAAGATATACTAGTGCATAGCATCAAGGGAACAGACAATACTGTGGCCAGTGGGGCCAGTCAAGTTATTTCACACCAAACCTATCCAACCATATGGATCTTGCATTGTGTACTGGGCAGTGGAATGCTGCAACAGAAAAGGACCTTCCCGAACTGCTCCCACAAAGTCGGAAATATACAATTGTACCAAATGTCTTTGTATCCTGAAGCATTAAGATTTCTCTTCACTAGATAAAAGGAGCCTAGGCCAACCCCTGAAAAACAACCCTATAGCATTATCCCTCCTTCACCAGATTTTACCATTGACTGAATGCAGTCAATGCTCTCCTGGAATTTGCCAAACCCAAACTCCTGCATCAGACTGCCAGACAGAAGTGTGATTCGTTACTTCACAGACACATTTCCACTGCTCCAGAGTCAACTGGTAGTGTGCTTTACACCGCTCTATCCAGGACTTGGCTTTGCGCTTGGAGATGTAAGGCTTAAATGCTGCTGCTCCTCTCTCCACACCATTTTTGTGCGCTGATATTAAGTCAAAGGAAGTTTGGATCATTGCAGTCATTGAGTCAGCAGGGCATTGGCGACTTTAATGAACTATGCACCTCAACACTGTAACTTTACATGGTCTGTCACTTTGCCACTGAGTTGACATGGTCCCTAAACACTTCCACATTGCAGTAGCACCACTCACAGTTGATCATGGAATATCTAGGAGGGAAGAAATTTCACGAACTGACTTGTTACAATGGTGACATCCTATTACAGCAACACACTAGAATTCAGTGAGCCCTTTAGTATGATCTATTCTATTGCAAATGTCTGTAAAAGCAGACTGCATGGCTAGGTGCTGGATTTTATACACCAATGGCAATGGGACCGAATTAAGCACCTGAACTCAATGAATAAGCTGTGTGTCTCAATACCTCAGTCCATATGGTGTATGCAACCCAAAATGGTGCCTTGACATGTCTAAAGCAAGCCTTCTTATGGCTACATTGATGGAAAAAGGTTGTTGCTGCACTATTCACTTCTCTAAGACTGAGACATGAGACATCTGAGACACAACTCTATTCACATAAGGTGCTAAGGGACCTCCATCCTCATGAGCACTAAGGGTCCCAGCTGTTGACATCTCAGTGATCATATGCCGTAGATACGTGATAAATGATGTTTATCGGAAAGCCTGTTTAAGGTCCAAGCTAAGCAGCCTCCATATGGAATTATTATAATAAACACTAGCAATGGAAGATGAGTGTTGCCATTCTGCAAACTCATCATGCCCATGCATACCTAATATCCTAAAGCATTCAGTTATACTTGAATGAAAAATTGGGTCAGCATGCTGATTTTTTAAAATATTGTCTCTTGAAGAAGAATTTGATTAGTAGCATTGAGTGAGCTTGGGAACAATACATTTCTTAGCACTTACAGTCATTTTAGACATAAAAAGTTGTGTAAAGGCACTGAAAGGGCACATGGATGAATTCAATTCTCTTTCGCATGTCAAGTGCACTTATTTAAATGAAAAATGTCAGAGAAACTGTGTTTTGCTCTTTTGCATTGCATAGTAATCTAAAGAATGCTTATTTTAATTGAATAGGATCCCTATTGTTGCCTTGTTTTTTTTTTTTCTTCTTATCATAACTTTAGCTGTAGGGTCATATCATTCAGTATATGTAGATGGGTTTTTTGACAAAAAGAAAAATGAGTTGTGTATAGTTAGATACAGAGTAATATTTCACATATTAAGAATGTTATGTAGCTCACGGTTGTGAACCTTTGTGCTACAATTTGTAATATTCCGATAGAAGTCACATATTTTATTATAACCCAAATACAAACTTTGGTTTTAATACTGTGACGGAAATTACATGTTTCTATGATTTACTGATATGTTGAAATCTGGTTTCTCTAGACCGTGAAAAGTTTTTACTGGAACATCTAATGCTGCAGAAAAACGCTGGTGTCATTACTATTTGAATGGGCTTTCCTATTACTTCGGCCTGTTTAACACTTGCGTTGTCAATTCCGGTATTGAGAACCGGCAGAGGATCTCAATACCTGAATTCAAATGATCTGTTTTGATTTTGCACACCAGGATGCAGCCGTTCCATTAGGATGTGGTTGTGTGAAATCAAAACAGATTTTTTTTTTAGGCCCCTAAGAAAATGTATCCGTCACCATTGACTTACATTGTTTTTAGTGACACATCCGTTGTTTTCCCACTTTCATGACCAGACACAAAACCGCAGCTTGCAGCAGTTTTACGTCCAGTCACAAAAAGGAATGCTGATGGAACAGAAGACATCCTGATGTGTCCTGAACGTATCTCTTTCCATTCAGAATGCATGAGGACTAAACAGAAACATCCTCAATACTAGAAAACAACAACGCGAGTGTAAAACAGGCCTTAGCTACGCTGCAGATTACTTAGGGAAAAAACACATAAAACATAGAGGAAAACTATTGTTAACACATAGGTAAATCCCATAGAGGTCTACTGACATCTATTTCTAGGATTTATTTTAAATGACACTCAGGAAGTTATGCTTTAATATGTGAGATACTTTATATTGGGAATAATAGGGGATTTATCATATAATAACATTTTACACTAGTCTATGATATCCCTGCTCTGCAGAAGGAGGTGCCTTATTTATGATGAGCAGCAGGCCTTGTGATATATTAGGTGCATCCTCCAGTGGTCTGTGTGCCTAAACAGAAATTTATAGCAGCTTTGAGCTTCATTTACACCAGAAAACTTAATTTCTCTCCATTAAAGTAGCTTGGGGCAAATGATAGATCCCACCCAATATGGTCACCATACAGCATCAGTACTCTTTGACATTTTATCAGTTATCTGTAGGAATAAAATGTAAGGATCATATCTACGGATGAGAGAATCGACTTCGGATGCTTCATCCAAAGTCGATTTGCAAAAAACATTGTTGTAATACTGTATGGTGCGGGAGCTCTGTACAGTATTAGAATGTATTGACTCTGATGTGCCGAAGTTATTACTTTGCAAAGTCTCACGAGACTTCGTGCAATAACTTTGTGAATTAATTACTATGAAAACTCGGGTTTGGTTCCTAGTGGTACCTAGTGGTAAGTTTTATGCGAATCAACTTCACTCATCCCTAATCATATCTCTAATCATATCATTCCTCTCTATTGCATGCCTCCATTGAAATATACTTTCCCAGTATCTTCACACATATTAATGTCCAAACTGTTACCCAGTCTTCCAGAGTTGATGCATTAAGCAAGGTTGGGCAGATGCAAGTATCCATTTAATCACGGTGGATATACAGTATTACCATCTACACTTGCACCCTGTGTAGTTTCTCCTATGCAGAAGAAACTCTGCAGTACACTGCTGTGCTTCAGCAGTTACCCAAAACTGGAGGAGAGGTCCTTCTCTAACAGTGGAGAAACACCTCTGTATATTTAATTGATTTTCAAGCCATTCTTTTGCCTCTCATCTCTCTACTGGTCTCAAACTGGGAGGTACTCTCTCTAGCAGTGTGATGTCATATTTTCTTTGCCTAAATGCCTCACTTTTATTATTATTCATATTATTCTTTAGAGGTCGATGCTCTGGTAAATTCAGACGTCCAGATTAGTGTGTTGAAAGATGATGAGTAGTGTTGCACAAAGTTTTGATTCAGCTTCTTCACCAAATTTTACAAAAACAATTCCTTTGTGATTAATTACTTTGTCACAATGTTAATTTCTTTGTAAATAGTGGGTGCAATAACGGGCAACAGCAATTGCACCACTCCCCTGTCATTGTACCCCTCAAATGCCATGCTCATCGCTGATAACGGCATCTAATATATGTCTATCATAAAAAAAATATATAAAATCATACTTACCTCATCCATTTGATCGTGAAGAGCCCGCTGATGCCATCTTTATTGAAGATGCACTGTGAAATTTCACTTGGCCCGTGATGACGTCACTGCGCACAGGATTCCATACAGGATCTTAATCAAGATGGCGGTGGCGGGCTCTTGTGCTCAAATGGATGAGGTAAGTATTATTATTTTTAGTCATTTCAGGTAAAATAGATTACTTACCATGAAGCACGAGTAAATTCGGCCTCGCAGCAAATCAAATTTTCCCTGAATTTCGTATAGAATTCCACTTTGTGAACTTCGATTCGCTCAACAGTAATAATGAAAAGAAATGAAATTTAAAAATCTCTTAATATGCAAAAATAAATATGTGATTCTTTAGTAAGGTTAAAGGGTTTGTCCCACAAAAAATATTTTACTTTTCAAATCAGCACCTAGACATGAATACTTTTGTGGAATCAACATACGCATGAGGAAAACTAAGGGATGGATTTCCTTGGCCTTTCACATCCACATGTCCATTCCACAAATAATGTTGTTTCATGTCCTATTCTTTGAAACAAAATGAGGTTCACGCACCCATTTAGGTAACATAGTAACATAGTACATAAGGCCGAAAAAAGACATTTGTCCATCCAGTTCGGCCTGTTATCCTGCAAGTTGATCCAGAGGAATGCAAAAAAAAAAAATCTGTGAGGTAGAAGCCAATTTCCCCCACTTTAGGGGAATAAAAAAATTCCTTCCCAACTTCAATCAGGCAATCAGAATAACTCCTTGGATCAACGACCCCTCTCTAGTAACTATAGCCTGTAATATTATTACACCCCAGAAATACATCCAGGCCCCTCTTGAATTCCTTTATTGTACTCTCCATCACCACCTCCTCAGGCAGAGAGTTCCATAGTCTCACTGCTCTTACCGTAAAGAATCCTCTTCTATGTTTGTGTACAAACCTTCTTTCCTCCAGACGCAGAGGATGTCCCCTCGTCACAGTCACCGTCCTGGGAATGAATAGATGATGGGATAGATCTCTGTACTGACCCCTGATATATTTATACATAGTAATTAGATCTTCCCTCAGTCGTCTTTTTTCTAAAGTGAATAACCCTAATTTTGATCATCTTTCAGGGTACTCTAGTCGCCCCATTCCAGTTATTACTTTTGTTGCCCTCCTCTGGACCTTCTCCAGCTCTGCTTTGTCTGCCTTGTTTACAGGAGCCCAGAACTGTACACAGTACTCCATGTGTGGTCTGACTAGCGATTTGTAAAGTGGTAGGACTATGTTCTCTTCACGGGCATCTATGCCCCTTCTGATGCAACCCATTATCTTATTGGCCTTGGCAGCAGCTGCCTGACACTGGTTTTTGCAGCTTAGTTTGCTGTTTATTAAAATTCCTAGATCCTTTTTCCATGTCAGTGTTTCCCAGTGTTTTACCATTTAGTATGTTTTCCATGTCAGTGTTACCAAGTGTTTTACTATTTATCATGTACGGGTGACTTGCATTATTCCTTCCCATGTGCATAACCTTACATTTGTCAGTGTTAAACCTCATCTGCCACTTATCTGCCCAAGCCTCCAATCTATCCAGATCCCTCTGTAGCAGTATACTGTCCTCTTCAGTGGAAATTACTTTACACAGTTTAGTGTCATCTGCAAAAATGTATACTTTACTATGGAAGCCTTCTACAAGATCATTAATAAATATATTGAAGAGAATAAGGGCCAATACTGACCCCTGAGGTACCCCACTAGTGACAGTGACCCAGTCAATGGGTTCGTTGAAAAAAAAAAAAAAGGATGCAACAAAGACATCACATGGACGTGATACTTATTTTGCGGATCTGCATTTTGAAGACCACAAAATACATACCATCATGGAATGCTTCCTTAGAGATTGTCATGTACTATATTATTTTCCCTTACAATAATTGTGTATTAGTATTAGCCCTAACAATAATACATTAACCACATTTTTTAACATTCTTAGATAAACTATAAAACTATATATAACAGACATGTTTTGCTTACCAATAATAACCACGTTATTGCATTAGTAGTGAATAAATAAATTGCTTTATAAAATTCCCTTTTTCAGCATTTCTACCATAGAAAGTTAAGTTAAATGTGTATACAGTTGCAAGAAAAAATATGTGAACTCTTTGGAATGATATGGATTTCTGCACAAATTGGTCATAAAATGTGATCTGATCTTCATCTAAGTCACAACAATAGACAATCACAGTCTGCTTAAACTAATAACACACAAATAATTAAATGTTACCATGTTTTTATTGAACACACCATGTAAATATTCACAGTGCAGGTGGAAAAAGTATGTGAACCCTTGGATTTAATAACTGGTTGAACCTCCTTTAGCAGCAATAACGACAACCAAACGTTTCCTGTAGTTGCAGATCAGACGTGCACAACGATCAGGAGTAATTCTTGACCATTCCTCTTTACAGAACTGTTTCAGTTCAGCAATATTCTTGGGATGTCTGGTGTCAATTGCTTTCTTGAGGTCATGCCACAGCATCTCAATCGGGTTGAGGTCAGAACTCTGACTAGGCCACTCCAGAATGCGTATTTTCTTCTGTTTAAGCCATTCTGTTGTTGATTTACTTCTATGCTTTCGGTCATTGTCCTGTTGTAACACCCATCTTCTGTTGAGCTTCAGCTGGTGGACAGATGGCCTTAAGTTGATAAACTTGAGATTTCATTTTTCCTTCGATGATAGCAAGCCCAAACCATGATGCCCCCACCACCATACTTCACAGTTGGGATGAGGTTTTGATGTTGGTGTGCTGTGCCTCTTTTTCTCCACACATAGTGTTGGGTGTGTCTTCCAAACATCTCAACTTTGGTTTAATCTGTCCATAGAATATTTTGCCAGTACTGCTGTGGAACATCCAGGTGCTCTTGTGCAAACTGTAAACATGCAGCAATGTTTTTTTTGCACAGCAGTGGCTTCCTCTGTGATGTCCTCCCATGATATCCATTCTTGTTTAGTGTTTTACGTATCGTAGCATATGCCAGAGACTTTTGTAAATCTTTAGCTGACACTCTAGGATTCTTCTTCACCTCATTGAGCAGTCTGTGCTGTGCTCTTGCAGTCATCTTTACAGGACGGCCACTCCTAGGGAGAGTAGCAGCAGTGCTGAACTTTCTCCATTTATAGACCATTTGTCTTACCGTGGACTGATGAACAGCAAGGCTTTTGGAGATACTTTTATAACCCTTTCCAGCTTTATGCAAGTCAACAATTCTTAATCGTAGGTCTTCTGAGAGCTCTTTTGTGCGAGACATCATTCACATCAGGCAATGCTTCTTGTGAAAAGCAAACCCAGAACTGGTGTGTTTTTTTATTTTTTTTTAAGGGCAGGGCAGCTATAACCAACACCTCCAATCTCATCTCATTGATTGGACTCCAGTTGACTGACACCTCACTCCAATTAGCTCTTGGAGATGGCATTAGTCTAGAGGTTCACATACTTTTTCCACCTGCACTGTGAATATTTACATGGTGTGTTCAATAAAAACATGGTAATATTTAATTATTTGTGTGTTATCAGTTTAAGCAGACTGTGATTGTCTATTGTTGTGACTTAGATGAAGATCAGATCACATTTTATGACCAATTTGTGCAGAAATCCATATCATTCCAAAGGGTTCACATACTTTTTCTTGCAACTGTATATAAAATATACATTATAAAATATGTTATACTATTGCCTAAAACTATCACTTTTTTCACTAAAAAGTAACCTCATACAGCTAAATCCACATAGGAAATAAAAAGTTATGGCTGTTTTGGGGTTTATTTGCATTTAGACTAATCTGTTCCATTTATCTGAATGGGATTGTTTTGCTGGAAAGTACATGGATTTCTGAAAGTTGTGTAGAAATATACAGTCACTTAATTTCTGCAACAAATTTATGTTTGTGTATATAGTAAAGTAATAAAATGATCACTATCAGTCTATCTATCTATCTATCTATCTATCTATCTATCTATCTCATATATATTATCTATCTGTCTATCTAGCTAATATCTATTATCTATCATAAAAATAATAGTATAAAGGACATATATGACCTCTTCTTTTGTAAATTCATTTCTGGTTTTGGCTTTCAAAACAGCATCAGGAAACCTGATATGTGGCCATATCTTGAAACTGCAAGTGTTTACTTTGCATGGAGTTGCAACATATTTAATTTTCTTCACTTTCACCACAAAAAAATAAAAATAAAATAAAAAGGATACATAAACCTGGAGTTGCTGCTTCTAATGTCTTAATGGAAAGCATAGTTACATTAAGGTCACATTCACACGTTTTTTGTTATGTGTTATTTGTTAAAAGATAGTGTAACACCCCAGAGTGGTGTTACCACTTCTGCACCTTGCTACTATCTTTTATGGTCTAACCTGTATGTCACCTATATATTTATTTCCAGGTCCCTCAACACTGTGCATTTATAATAATGTTATGTACCTGTTCATATAATGTGCCTGATTCACCAGCAAGTGGCAGCAAACATGGCAGAGCTATAGTTAGATAGAACGGACTCACCATTCCATTCTCCACGCCTTCGGTCAGAATTGGGCCAGTCCTGCTTGCTACCAGAAGGTGGTGGGGCAATTCTGGTTGGTGCTGGTTAAGACTCCATGTTGGAGCTGCCAGGATTCTAACCTATTCCTTGGCTGAAGATAAGTCTGACTAAAAAGTGAAGTGCAGCGTAAAGAAGAAGCCAAGTTACCAAGTCAGCTTGTCAGTATAGCAGAGCGAAAGAGATATAGCAGAGTTGAGTTGGCCTGCCAGTTAATCCTAAAGTCTGCTGGAACCAAGACAAATCCTGTAAACAGTTTGAAAAAATGTTTATTCAAAGTAAAGCTGCCATTGAACTTAATCTCAAGGTCTAGACTCAAGTTATTCTTTCCCATCCCTGAATTATTCCCCCTATTTATTGCTTTGGAGCCAAAGCCTGGGGTCCAGCCATGTCCCTGTAGGAGTACTGTGACACATAAAGAAAGATAGGCCGCACTATCCCACTCAGCATTGCTACACCTGGGTCGCATTATAGAGAGGTCCCTGGGGATAGGTGTCCGTTGCAATAGCTGATTGTATCTACAACATGACAACATTAACCTCTTGGGGACACATGACGTACCGGTACTTCATGTGTAGTTCCGATCACCGCCGCCCGGTGGGTTGTAATCGGAACAAGGTGCCTGCTCAAATCATTGAGCAGGCACCCTGGGACAATGCACAGGGGGGTCCCATGACCCCCCGTGTCGGCGATCTCCGCAAACCGCAGGTCAATTCAAACCTGCGGTTTGCGGCTTTTTTGGGAATTGAGTAATACACACATACAGCCAATACATTCCAATACAGAAGTATTGGAATGCATTGTAAAGGGGATTAGACCCCCAAAAGTTGAAGTACCAAAGTGGGACAAAAATTTAAAGTTTCAAGTAAAAATAAACAAAAACGTCATTTTCCCCAAATAAAGTTTTAAAAAAATTGGTAAAAAAGAAGACATATTAGATATCGCCGCATCCGTATCAACCGGCTCTATAAACATATCACATGACCTAACCCCTCAGATGAACACCGTAAAAAATAAAAAGTAAAAACTGTGCTAAATAAACCATTTTTTGGTCACCTTACATAACAAAAAGTACAACAGCAAGTGATCAAAAAGACGCATGCCCACCAAAATAGTACCAATCTAACCGTCACCTCATCTTGAAAAAAAATGGCCCCTACCTGAGACAATCGCCCAAAAAATAAAAAAAACTATGGCTCTCAGACTATGGAAACACTAAAACATCATTTTTTTGTTTTAAAAAAGCTGTTATTGTGTAAAAATTAAGTAAATAAATAATGTATACTTATTAGGTATTGCCGTGTCCGAAATAACCTGCTCTATAAAAATATCACATGACCTAACCCCTCAGGTGAAAACCGTAAAAAATTAAAATTAAAATGGTGTAAAAAAAGCAATTTTTTGTCACCTTACATCACAAAAAGTATAATAGCAAGCGATCAAAAAGTCATATGCACCCCAAGATAGTACCAATCAAACCGTCATCTCATCCCGCAAAAAATGAGACCCTAGCTACGATAATCGCCTAAAAACTGAAAAAAACTATGGCTCTCAAAATATGGAGACACTAAAACATGATTTTATTTTTGTTTCAAAAATGATATTATTGTGTAAAACTTACATAAATAAAAAAAAGTATACATATTATACATATTAGGTATAACCGTGTCCGTAATAGCCTGCTCTATAAAAATATCACAGGACCTAACCCCTCAGGTGAAAACCGTAAAAAAAAAAAAAAGCTGTGTAAAAAAAGCAATTTTTTTGTCACCTTACATCACAAAAAGTGTAATAGCAAGCGATCAAGAAAGTCATACGCAGCACAAAATAGTGCCAATCAAACCATCATCTCATCCCGCAAAAATCATACCCTACCCAAGATAATCACCCAAAAACTGAAAAAACTATGGTTCTCAGACTATGGAAACACTAAAACATGATATTTTTTTTGTTTCAAAAATGAAATCATTGTGTAAAACTTACATAAATAAAAAATTTTTTTACATATTAGGTATCGCCGCGTCCATGACAACCTGGTCTATAAAAATACCACATGATCTAACCTGTCAGATGAATGTTGTAAATAACAAAAAATAAAAACGGTGCCAAAACGGCTAATTCTTGTTATAATCTGCCACCAGATGTAAGGCAGCTATCCTTATAAGTCAATACTCTTAAAATAAGCCTTGAGACATGACTTGGATATTAAATAAGCCAGCACCTAATCTGCAGACAGCTGTTTTGGGGTGATTTCCCCCTCATCAGTGCAGAGCAGAGAGTACTGGCTTAACTGGGTATGAGGCTTGTGTCCGAGCAAGGGGGGAAATAACTCTCCTTATGGAGAGAGCACCTTAATCAGTGTGAGGAGACTTATAGGCCATACATGCTCCTCTGGAATTCTGGGAGGGAAGAAATGCAAATTAGCTCTTAACAAGCTTTGCCTCTAACGCCACCAGCTGTAAGGCAGCTACCCTATAAGTCAATATTCAGCTCTTAAAATAAGCCTTGAGACATGGCTTGGATATTAAATAAGCCAGCACCTAATCTGCAGACAGCTGTTTTGGGGTGATTGCCCCCTCATCAGTGCAGAGCAGAGAGTACTGGCTTAACTGGGTAGAAGGCCTGTGTCCGAGCAAGGGGGGAACTAACTCTCCTTAGGGAGAGAGCACTTTAATCAGTGTTAGGAGACTTATAGGCCATACATGCTCCTCTGGAATTCTGGGATTAAGGTGCTCTCTCCCTAAGGAGAGTTAGTTCCCCCTTTGCTCGGACACAGTCCTCCTACCCAGTTAAGCCAGTACTCTCTGCTCTGCACTGATGAGGGGCTTATTTAATACCCAAGTCATGTCTTGTCTTTTAAGAGCTGAATATTGACTTATAGGATAGCTGCCTTACATCTGGTGGCATTAGAGGCAAAGCTTGTTAAGAGCTCATTTGTATTTCTTCCCTCCCAGAATTCCAGAGGAGCATGTATGGCCTATAAGTCTCCTCACACTGATTAAGGTGCTCTCTCCCTAAGGAGAGTTAGTTTCCCACATTACCTAGAGACATACAGCCATGCCATATATCACCTAGAGATAGGCAGCCATGTTACCCATCTCTTATACAGTGGCATGCAAAGGTTTGGGCCCCACTGGTCAATTACTGTTACTGTGAACAGTTAAAGAGGTATTCCCATCACATACAATGGGGGCATATCACTAGGCTGTGCTCCCATTGTCTGATTGGTGTGGGTCCCACCTTTGGGACCTGCACCTACAATGAGAATAGAGCGGGGAGAGCTGTAGCTGGAGGATCCCGGGTTTCCCGGGGTCATCCACCACCAAGCGCTGTTCCCTGCTGCTTCCATACAAGTGAATGGGAGCACACTTCGCATGCGCAGCCCCTGCTTCCATTCATTTCTAAGGGGAAGACGGAAATAGCCGAGCCAGTGCTCGGCTATTTTCGGCAGCCCCATTGAAATGAATGGAGGGTGGCTGCGCATGCGCAGTGTGCTCCCGTTCTCGTTGTAGGTGCGGGTCCCAGAGGTGGGACCTGCACATATCAGACAATGGGGGCATATCCTAGCGAAATAGCCCCATTGTATGTGATGGGTTTGTACAATTTTAGAGTGAAAAAAGGAAAGGAGTATCTTGCAATAGTATGGGAACCCAAGAAAATGTGAGCACTCAGATAACTTTGACCAAGGTCTCAGACCTTAAATAACCCGTTTAGGGTTAAGGCCAGGTGACGCAAATTTCAAGCTTTATAAATACCCAGACACCTCTAACCTTTCCCAAAAAATAGCAGCTGCCTAACACTATGAAAATGAAAATGGTTGAGGTCCACAAAGCAGGAGAAGGGTATAAGAAGATAGCAAAGCCTTTTCAGGTTGCCATTTTCTCAGTTCAAAATGTAATTTAGAAATGGCAATTAACAGAAACAGTGGAGGTCAAAAGAAGATCTGGAAGACCAAGAAAAATTTCAGAGACAGCTGCTAGTAGAATTTCTAGAAAGACAAAGAGAATCCCCGCTTGACTATAAAATACCTTCAGGAACATTTAACAGACTCAGGAGTTGTGGTACACTGTTCTACTATTTAACGACACATGCACAAATATAGCCTTTGTGGAAGAATCATCAGAAGAAAACCTCTCCTGTGTCCTCACCAGAAAATTCTATATCAGAAGTTTTCAAAAGAACATCTAAACAAGCCTAATGCATTTTGGAAACACGTTCTGATGACCGGTGAGGTGAAAATAGAACTATTTGGCCACAGCGAACAAAGGTATGTTTGGAGAAGAAACTGTACAGAATTTCATGAAAAGAATACCTCTCCAACATTTAGGCCTGGGTATGGATCAATCATGGTTTGGGGTTGTGTTGCAGCCAATGTCATGAGGAACATTTCACAGTTAGAGGGTAGAATGGATTCAATGAAATTCCAGCAAATTCTGAAAGAAGTCATAACACCAACTGTAAAAAACCTGAAGTTGAAAAGAGGATGGCTTCTACAAATGGATAATGAATGATCCTAAACACATCTCAAAATCTACAATAGACTGCCTCAAAAGGCATAAGCTGAAGATTTTACCATGGCCCTCACAGTTCCTTGTTCTGAACATCATTGAAAATCTGTGGATAGACCTCAAAAGAGCAGTGCATGCAAGATGGCCCAGGAGTCTCACAGAACTGGAAGGCTTCTGCAAGGAAAAGTGGATGAAGATACCTCAAACAAGAATTGAAAGACTCTTGGCTGGCTTCAAAAAGCATTTGCAAGCTGTGATACTTGCCAAAGGGGGTGCTACTGGGTACTAACCATGCAGGATGCCTAAAGTCCTACTTCGGGCCCTTTTCCTTTTTTGCTATTTTGAAAATGTAAAAGATGAAAATGAAAAAAAAAGTTTTTGCTAAAAATACAAAGAGAATGTATCATCTTTAAGTATGCCTTTTGTAGTTAATTTAATCTTCAACTTGCTTAACTGCTCACAGTAACAATATTTTTGACATGGGGTGCCCAAACCTTTGCATGTCACTGTACATAGAAATATATTATACATCACCTATAGACATGAAGCCATCTAATATATCAATGTAAGTGTGGTGTTTCATATAAGTGTTGTGTTTTCAATATCCTTTTATATGCACCTCCTTCAAATCTAGTCCAATAAAATAAGTAAGAGAAGGCCACATATGGTCTATGAAGTGGTGAGATCACCAAAATATAATGTACAACAATGTACAACAGAGGTGTATATTTTTTAAGACTTTTAAAACATAGAAGCTAAATGTGTACTAGTATAAAAAAAAAAGTGAGTGTCCTCAGGATATCACTGGAAGTCTGGAAATATCCTCTGGATATGAGCACTAAACCTAATGAGCCCTGATAGGGGACTGCAATAGCCCTGATGAACCTAAAACACAGAGTCATTGTCCTGATAAGAACGCCCCATCCAATGCCTTACACTGGGCATTACAGCCCTACACTTCCCTGACATCAAGGTTCTGACATAACATGTTTCTGCTGATAATTTTAAAGGCTATTTACTTGGACAATAGGGGCCCAGGGGCGCACCGCCAACAAGGCAAGTTGGGGCACTTGCCTCTGGCAGTGTCACCTAGGGACAAGTGGGGGCTGCTATACAGTTAAATGCTGTGGTGAGTCATGGGAGCAATATCTCTCTATCCCACTGTTTCCTCTGATAGCTTATATCAGAGGCCAGTTCAGGAATCACAATGACTTCATCATTATCGCACATGCTGCGCTGGGCAACATATGGCTCACAACACGAGATGAGGCCTGTGTTCTGCACTGCATCCTAACAGTGGCGTAGAGATATGTATTTGAGTTTGTTAATTTCTTTGGCAGCATGCTGTTTGGCCTTTATTATTACAAGTGGGGAACACTATGGGGACATTGGTTTTACTGGTGGCACTAAAAATGGGCATTTTTGTACTGGAACTCATATGGTGGCATTTTTTTGTACCGGTACGCATTATAGTAGAGATTAGAGATGAGCAACTCGAATCACACGAAGTGGAATTCAATCCGAATTTCAAGATAAATTTGATTTGCCTCGATGCCGATTTTCCTCGTGCTTCGTGTCAGCGAATCGATTTAACCTGAAATAGTGCAAAAAACAAAAAAATTCAAACTAACCTTCTCAATTTTCTCGCGACGGGCCGATAGCCTCCATCTTAATTGAAGATATCGGCCGAAATTCTGTGTGCGATGACATATGACGTCACCATGCCAGCCGGCATGATGACGCAAGCTTGTGCCGCACGAGATTTTGCTCCAGATCTTCAAGTAAGATGGCAGCAGCCGGCCCGTCGCGAGAAAATGGAGCCGATAAGTTTGATTTAAAAAAAAAAATTATTGTTAGTTTTGCACTGTTTTTACACTCAGATGTCGCGATCATGTATGAATGAGGTATCTGAGAGGTACAATGGCGGGGGAATCGCTATCGCAGCTCCCTGTCATGCACCCGCTACTTGTAAAAAAATGCGCTTCGTGGCGATTCACTTTGTCACGAAGCACATTTAAAAAAAAAATTGGGCTAATCAGCCAAATCAAACTTTTGAATTATTCGCTCATCTTTAATAATCATCATCTCATACATAGGGGCTAAGGAGTATAAAGCACAAACATTTTTATATATGCATTATATCCATAGGGATACACTATATCTATAGGATATGGTCTAGCTGTACAGACCTAAATGTCACCAATTAATAAGGGGCCACATGTCCCAGTATTCACATAGAGAAGAACACGATTATACTGTTATCAATTTCTCTTAGCTTTATATTCTTCAGTTTTAATTTTCCGCAGTTATAGCTGTTTTTCTTCACAGATAACTTGATAGCATACTGTACATACAGAACCCACAATGAGGTAATCTAGCCACAAAGTTTTACAGCATCTTCTTACTAGAATCTCCTTTAATAATGTTTCAAGTGCCTCCCTCGACTTCAAGTTTAAGTGCTAAGAGGAGAATTCTCCCCAAATATCTATATACATTCATTTTATACATCGCCTAGAGACAACAAGCCATGTTACACTTTACCAGGAGACATACAGCCATGTTATACTTCACATAGAGGCATAAAGTGCTGTTATACATTATATAAAAATATCCAGCCATTGTTATACATCACATAGAGACATGCAGTGATGTTGTACTGCAGTGAGTCCAGAAGGAACGAGTGGAGGATGAGAGTAAGAGTAGGTCAGTCAACGATAATTGAACACACAGATGACAGTGGCAATCCTCACATTGATACTCCCTAATGCCATGCGGCGACAGAAGGGCGCCCCTTATTTTCTCTCAGGGCACACCCTGATGTTGGGGATCCTGCTTGATGGTAGTTGAGGTGAGCTTGTTGGTCTAGGTGCAAGGCAGAAGGTGTAGATACAGTGGCCAGCCTATAGTGGAGTTAGTAACCAGGCAAGTAGTAGTAAATAAATAAGTCTCTCTTTACTAAAGTACAGAATAGAAGTAGCAGTACCTCCAACAGTAAAAAGGCACAATTTCAAAAGTACTTCACAGTGATTTTCCTCCCAATAGCAATATACGGACAACGGTAATGATGGAGGCTGTAGTACTCCTTCCCTTTGTCTCTCTCTGCAGATACTTAGCCATGCAACTGAGGTTCTTGTAAAGGTTGCTACAATTCCAAGGCTAACAGGTAAATAATTAAAGGGTTATTCCCATCTCAGACATGATATGTCCCCAATGTCTGATAGGTGCAGGTCCCACCTCTATGCTTAGAAAGGAGTCTGCAAAGTCCCAGGGGATGTACCCCACATGCGTGGCAGCCCTTCATTCCTATGAGATCATTGAAAATAGCCGAGCAACACTCTTGGCTATATCTGTTAGTCCCATAGAAGTGAATGGAGTGGTGGTCATGCTTGAGCGCCACACCACCCATTAGATTCAATGGGACTTTCGAAAATAGTCTAGCATGCCTCTCGGCTTATTTTGCTGATCCCATGGAAATAAATGAAAGGCTGCCATAAATGTGCAATACGCCCTCCGTTCTAAGTATAGGTGTAGGTCCCAGAGGTGAGACTCAAACCCATCAGACATTGGGGGCATATATATATATATATATATATATATACAGTATATATATATATATATATATATATATATATACATACATTATGGTCGTGGCTACGGATACTGGAGCTATCGAAGTGAACCCAGGAAACCTGAACGTATCATATACTAAGTAGGCCTGGATTGTGCCCATAGCTGTGAAACGTGGGTAGCCTATAAAGGGGCATACCCTGAGGAAGCCCTTGAAAAGGGGAGGGAGGGTGGGGCACAAGAGTAACGCCAGCGTTGGATGACCGTGGGAGGGGGGCTTATAAAGCCTACTCCCCTCCCACAATCACAGGCTGCAACAGCCTTGACAATTATGGTCGTGGCTATGGATACTGGAGCTATCGAAGTGAACCCAGGAAACCTGAACGCATCATATACTAAGTAGGCCTGGATTGTGCCCATAGCCGTGAAACGTGGGTAGCTTATAAGGGGCCAAAAAGCAAGGAAAAAGGTAGATTATGAATTTATTGAAGGGTACATGAATTACAATGCCAGTTTGCGGAAAACGTCTGATATTTCCTGATGCGGATTGGGAATGTACCTGGTGAAGCAAGATGACTCCCAACGTCCCATCTTCGAATTATATGACTGGGAACGTTATGCTTGGAGGCTGGGGAAGCAGTCCCGATCTGAAACGAGTGACCTGAAATGGTTTTGGGATCTACACCTATGCCGGTGACTAGAAGGCGAATGTGTGAAATGAATTGCGCGGTTGTGAGGGGCTCGGATTTAAAGGGTAGCAGTGGACTGTCCGGGGAGGAGTGACCTGAGGAGCTGATTAATTGGTTGAACGCCTGGACTGGGCACCATTTGTTGAAGGACCTGAAGTACTTGACTGGGACTGGGGGCCCTGGTTGCAACGTTTTGGTGGAAGGTAATAGCAGGATAAAATGGTTGTGACTCTAAGTTAACTGGCTCTTGGTCAGACCATTGAATATTGGGGAGAAACCTGTGAATTCCCCTGGGCTCAAAAACCCATAGAAACCTAAATACATGGCTGCTTTAATGACGGTGCTGGGATGGAGCCCCAAAGGGTTGCTGTCTAGGGAATTGGAAAGCTTCCTGAACAGATCCCCTGAGACTGGTTGCCTGGTGGGAGACTGTTTTTTTGAATTCCCCTAAGGACAGCCCTGATGGCGGGGGACGCAAATATTGCCTTACTGCTGGGATGTTTGAGGGTGAAATAGTATTGCACCCCTGCCATGTACAATGATGGAATTGTAGCCGAGTTTGAGGTGATGGTGGCAATAAGCTAAAAAGGCCATCAAATAGGTGGTCCTATCTGTGCCGCTCCTGGGATGGAGACGTGAAAATTTTTGAAAGCTGTTCCAACCGGTTTCATAGTTTCTGGCTGTGTTGGGTGATAGTGATTTTTGTATGAGGGATTTGGCGGATGAAAGGATTTGCGCTAGTCCATGCGTAGTGTGTTGAACTCCGGAGGGGACAATCCTGCTGGATCCGCCTCTGGCATGACCTGAAAAAAACGGTTGAAATGAAAGCGTGACAGTGCGTCAGCTGTGGAGTTCTGGACACCCTAGATGTGTCTGCATGAAATTTGAAAGTTGTACTGTAGGGAGAACCAAACTAATTTGCGGACGAAAGGCATGATGTGGCGGGATTTGGACCTACCTTTGGTAATGATATCCACTACCAACTGATTGTCCGTAATGAACGTCACCAGGGAGTTTGCCCACTGCCTGCCCCAAACTTTTGCTGCCGCTACGATCTACGGGTAGATCTCTAGGAGGGGGGAGGATCTGAGGTACTCACTGAGCGAAGAAATCTCGGGAGGCCAGTGGCCCGCGAACCACTGGGTGTTGTAGATGGCTGCGAAACCCCTGGAGGCAGCAGCGTCGGAAAAAATCGTGGGAGAAGAGGGACACCATTGAGGGACGAATAGGGAGATCCCATTCCAGCGGGACAGGAAGGAATTCCACATGGCTAGATCTGCCATCGTGTGTGCGTCCAGGATAATCGGGGAGTCCTGTTCTGCGGCAGTTGGTAGCAGATCCAGGAGTCTGGATAAGAAGGCCTTGTCCTGGGGAATGATCCTGGCGGCAAAGTTCAGCACGCCTAGCAGGGATTGTAAGTCCTGCTTTGAGATGACCCTGCAACCCACAAATCTGGAAATGACCTCCTTGATCTTTGACAGCTTGTCCTCCGGCAACCTCGCTTCCATCTTGCGGGTATCTAAGACAATGCAGAGGAAAGTGATGGTGGTTGAAGGTCCTTCGATCTTGGTAGGGGCGACAGGGATGTTGAGATTGGCGAAAACCTGGAGTAGGCTATCAAGCTTGCAGGGCAGAACGTCTGGTTGCTCTATTAAGAGAAAGTCATCCAGGTAGTGGATGACCATGGGGCACCCGCAATGATTGACCAGGACCCAGTGGAGGGCCTGGGCTGACCTGGTCGAACAACCACGACTACTTTTGGAGCCGAAGGTGAGGCGATTGGCGAAGTAGTACAAGTTATCCCATTTAATGCCATAGAATTTACAGAGTTGTGAGTTGATGGGCAGCAGCTTGAAAGCGTCTGCCAGGTCAGCCTTGGACAGCCAAGCCCCCTGGCCTGCCAGAAGGATGAGAGCGATGGCTTCGCTCAGAGAAGAGTACTTCATCGAGAATTCCTCAGATGGAACCAGGGAGTTGAGGCTGGGAATGTGGGAACCATGAGGTGCTGAGAGGTCGTAAATTAATCTTTTTTTATTTGAAAATATTTTGGTAACGATGCCGATAGGGTTTATCCTCCAGTAGTCAAACGGGACGCTGGAGAAAGGGCCGATGAGAAAACCCTTCTCCAGTTCCGCCTGGACCAGAGGACCCACCGAAGCGGCATCAGAAATGGCGGACCTGAGGTTGGGGCCTTCCCAAGAGGATTGAGGAAGGGCCACGAGACCAGTGTGGAATCCTTCCTTGAAACCGTCAATGAGGAAGCAAACCTGGTTGGGATTGTGATGGTCACGGAGAAGTGCGGCTAGTAGGTCTACGTTGACCACGCCTAGTCACTTATTCCTGGCAGATCTATTTGCGCAAACTGACAGGGGGTGGGCCCTGAAACAAGTGGAGCAGACGTGGAGTGCTCTGCACAGGTTGTAGTTGCAGGTAGCAAAATTGTAGTTGTTGCATACCTGACTGTTTCCTAGGAAGACTATGTGTCGGTGCCTGAGTTGTCGGTGCCTGAGTTGTGTCTAGGCTGGGCCCCCGAGGAGCCTGCCGCAGACCTGGGCAGGGACGATGGAAGCGACCGGGAGAGGAGGGACGGGAATGCTGGTAGACAGGTCTCTGAACTCTACTGCCAACAGCCTGGTCTGAATTTACGATACGGAGTGTTGATGGTGGCGTGCAGCTGGGTCAGTGACAACTGGATAGTTGACATTGACACCTGGTCTTCAGAGTGGGATGAATCGGACACCTGGAGTCGATAAAGCTCCGCCTTCCTGGCCGAAGTTGGGTAACGAATCCCTCGTTTGGTGAGTTCGGCTATAATCTTGGGGATCGTCCAGCTCCGGAGTGACCCCACGCTGGCATGGCTGGAAGCCAAGGAATCCAGAAAGGGATGCGGAGTCATCCAATTCGGAACGATGTGACATGTTGGGAAACTGAAAGAGAGGACAAAGTTAATAAAAGTTTTTTTAGTTTTTTTTAACTGAGACGTAGTCTCTGACGCCTGAAGCGTGTGTTTGCTGCCCTGGCTGGACGCTTGGAGCAGCCTGAATAAAATGTGACGGTGCTTGTACCCGGATAAATATAGATAAAGAGGTGATCGGTACCTTCACAATCCACCTGGTCTACCAAGGCCCCAGGTCCTGATGATTCGTGGTGGTGTAGACAAAATCGGATCTTTGACTGAGATAGAAATAAAAGTTTTAGCGGCGGGCCAATGGGCAGTGAGCAAGATTGTGAATGAAATAACCTGAAGCCTGGGTAGGATAGAGACAAAACGGAGGGGGACGTGAGAAGACGAGACATGGCCTGACTAACGCAAACAGTCGTGAGACGTAAATGACAGATGTGGCCTGAATAACGAAAACAGGCGTGAAACGTAAATGACAGATGTGGCCTGAATAACGAAAACAGGTGTGAGACGGAAATGACGTACGTGGCCTGAATAACGAAAACAGGTGTGAAACGTAAATGACGGACATGGCCTGAATAACGAAAACAGGCGTGAAACGTAAATGACAGACGAGGCCTGAATAACGAAAACAGGCGAAAAGACGTGACTGACGGTTGTGGTTACATGACGAAACAGGCGTGATACATGAAGGTAGGACGTGAGACATGGAAGACAGATGAGGGCTGAATTGTTTTTGTTTTGGAAACGTGAACCGTCGTGGAGCGTGGACAGATGTAGCCTGATTGATGAAAACAAGCGAGAGGTAAATGACAGACGTGGCCTGAATAACGAAAACAGGCATGAGACAGGAATGACAGACGTGGCCTGAATAACGAAAACAGGCGTGAGACGTAAAAGATGGTCGTGGCCTGAATGACGAAAACAGGCGTGAGACGTGAAGACAGATGTGGCCTGAATAATGAAAACCAGGCTGGGACGTGAAAGACAAGGAGACGTAAAACAGATGTGAATCGTGGAATGTGACAGTGGCCTGGCAATGTGGACGACGTGGCTGGCTAAACAAATGGAGAGACAACTGACAAACGAATGATGTGACATTGAAACAGGCGTAGACGTGGACATGCGGACGTATCCAGACTACCGTACCCAGAGCACGTAGTTAGAGTAAAGCAAAAATACCAACCTGCTAATGAAGATTTTGCAGAGCAAAAAAAAGGGTCAGGTAAATTTCGTGAAAAACGGGTGCTGTACAACGGCTCTGTCAGAAGGAACCGGCTCTGTAACGTAAAACGGGGGACATTGTGGTGTTTATGAAATGATGAGACGAATAGAGGTAATTTTTGTTTATTTATTTATTTTTGTTTGTCCTTTTTTTTATGTGGCGGGTTTATTGGTTAAGTTATTTTATCACATGTGGCGGGTTTATTTATTTATATTTTGTAACAACAATTTTATTTTATTTTTTGTGAGGGATGATGGCTCAGTGACTTCCTTCTGCATGCCTGCTGTTGTGCATGCGCAGAGAGGCGCCGCCTGGTTTGAGGCGGGAGCTGTGGCTGGAGGTAGACGAAGCTGGCGGAAATGTGTGAGAGAACGTGGGGCAATATGAATCACCTGAGGCCGGACGGCCTACAGGATCAGGCTCGATGGCGAGGAAGCGGTGTGGGGGAGCCCGATCATACTTACCTGGCCGGAGCCTTGTTCATGCGGGACTGGCGAAACGAAGTGGGTTGCACGAGAGTAACGCCAGCGTTGGATGACCGAGGGAGGGGGGCTTATAAAGCCTACGCCCCTTCCACAATCACAGGCTGCAACAGCCTTGACAAATGTCTGAGATGGGAATAATCCTTTATGATATGACTGGCTAAAGCGTATTACAGTAAAGTGTGGAATTTTAGTAATGTTCCTTCTAAATGTAGTAAGGTGTTTCTCTCTCTTTCTGCCATAAACATCTACAATACCTTGTTGTTTGACTCCAATGCATGGCCTTGTAGATTCTGGAACTTCTAGTTTCCGTTCTTTCTCTGGAGTATTTCAGTGTTGCAGTGACAATTAATGCCTCAGAGATAAAGGTTCTCTGAGCTGAGGTCTAGCTCTGAGGAGTAAGCACATATAGTTCCTCTTTCTTCCTCAGCAATACATAGACTGTTCCCTAACTAAAGGGCAGACCCAGGTCCATCTCCTAGCATCCTAAGGGGATGAGCCAAGGTTGTTAACCCTTACTTGTCCATATAATACCATTAATCATACAAAGAACATCTCACTTAGCGATATAACTATACACCAGACTACCATTTGCAGTGACCCTATTCTGGGGTACTGCAATACATCGCAAAAAGGCATACATCAATGTTGTTCATCACATACAGACATAGAGCAATGTTATACATCACATAGGAACATACAGCCACGTTATACATCACATCACATAGTGACATACAGCCATGTTAAATATTACACAGAGACATACAGCCATGTTATATATAACATAGAGAGACATAGCCATGGTATACATCACATAAAGACATACAGACATGCTATTACCCACAGATGAACATCCATGTTATCCATCATGTAGATACATGGAGTTATATTATATCAGTGACACACAGCTATGTTACATATTGTATAGGAATATAGGAAGGAATATACACACGCAGTGAATGTTTTGTTACAATGACCATAATAATAGTAAGCCCGTGGATATCATGTAACCTTGTTGCTAATGCTAGGGATACCATGTCTATAGTTGCTAGGATATAAAAAGTAACATTTGGGACATTTAAACCCCACCACTCAGACAGCCATGAAGCCCCATCCCTTTTGCAACTCGGTTGACAGGATTGTCTTGACAAAATTGGTACTGTTGGCAAATATGCATGCGGGGTGAGAGTGTGATGGAGGAGCACTAAACTGGCACTATGTTTAGTTCTGTTTGATTAGCCAGTGGATCCATCAGGACTGATGCATGGGCTATAACATTCTACTATGTAGACAAGGGTCAGCTACACTAATAGAAGAAAGTTATGTGATTTTATTTTTAAATACACGTATACTTAGAATATTCTTGGTTTGATTCTGTAAGAAAGGTGCACCCCTTTAAATAAGAACATCCTTGAATAGTCCAATCAGAACCTTGAGTGCAAATACTCACAAAGTCAATGGTAGATTGCAATTTTTTTTATGTTCTTATGTGCACGTACAGTCTGGGTTTAATGGTTTTCTATATACTGAAAACTTTTAAAGGGCTTCTGTCACCCCCCAAAAGTCATTTTTCATTTTTGGGCTAATTAAAATCCTTATAGTGCGATTGATTATTCAATATATAGTGCTCTTACATTTTTCTGTGGTTTAGTTTCTTTAAAAACTGCACTTTTATAATATGTTAATTACCTGACTACCAGCAAGTAGGGCGGTTGCTTGCTGGAAGCCAGCGCATCCTCCTTTCAAAAAAACGCCCCCTTCTCCTGTTGATTGACAGGGCCAGCGAGTGCTCTCCTCCTTCGGCTGGCCCTGTCTGCGTTCCAAATCGATCTTCAGTCGGCACAGGCGCACTGAGAGGAGGACGCTCGCTCGGCCGCTCCTTCCTCCATGCGCCTGCCGTGATGTCACATCTAAACCCGACGCAGGTGCACTGAGGAAGGACGCAGACAGGGCCAGCCGAAGGAGGAGAGTGCTCGCTGGCCCTGTCAATCAACAGGAGGAGGGGGCGTTTTTTTTAAAGGAGGATGCGGCGGCTACCAGCAAGCAACCGCCCTACTTGCTGGTAGCCAGGTAATTAACATATTATAAAAGTGCGGTTTTTAAAGAAACTAAACCACAGAAAAATGTAAGAGTACTTTATATTGAATAATCACACTATAAGGATCTTAATTAGCCCAAAAATGAAAAATGACTTTTGGGGGGTGACAGAAGCCCTTTAATTTTAGACAGGTGTGGAAAAATGCTACAAAGTAAGAATGCTATAAAATACTGTAAAACAAAACATGCAATGCAACAGCTCTCTGCAAACCAAATAAAGTACAAAAATGCATAATAATTATTAGTGCTATACTTATAAATTAGAGATGCTTGGCAAAAACATTTTGTACAAAATTATTTAAGCCCTTCTGCTGCACATTAAGGCAATCTCTGTAAGACAGGTTCCTAACACTAAATTCTACCTGTTATGTGCCATGACGGCTACCATACAATTCAGGGAGTGTAGGTTCCACATGCATGCTGGGACTGCTTTAATTTCTGCCATCTATGGTGCCAAAATGGCCTCCATTATATCCAAGGAATGCAGGTACCACCATGCATGCCTAGCCCACTCCACACCACTCCTGGTGCCAAATGGCCTCCAAAGAATGCAATGAGAGTCCACACTATACCTCTCCCGGTGCCAAATGGCTTCCAGTGAGTGAGGGAGAGCAGGCCAAGCTATATACTCACACTAATTAAAATCAGCCTATGGGGCAGACGAGCTGGTCAGGAGTGCATGTCAGCCACACCTCCAGTACAAACTGCGAAGGAAAAAGGGGGTCAGTCAGCACATCCCAAAGCGCAGGGGCACGTTGCTTTGGCTGAGAACACTGTAAAACAAAACATGCAATGCAACAGCTCTCTGCAAACCAAATTAAGTACAAAAACAGGGGGAAGAGTTCTTGACCAGTAGCCGGGGGCCTGGGCACTTGCAGTGATCCTAATTTTCATATACCAATGCAATAAAATCCTAAGAAAGGTACCATTTGTTTTATGCATGTGTGTCCCACAGTGAGGTGTCAGCAGTTTGAGACATGTAAAGTTGGTGACAAACTCCCTTTAAGACAAGACTATTCATTATCTGAGCTACCAGCAGAGGAAAAGGAAGGAAGAACAAGTTCAATCACCCTGTAGTACCTAAAACTTTCAATAATTATTACCTGTTAACTGCAAGAGCAATGTATCATCACATATCATCAATCATCACTGAAGTGTAAATGAGTACAATGGGTGAGATCTATTATTATTGGCACACCATACAAAAGGTGAACCAGTCTCTCTCCTACAACAGTTTGCTCCAAGTCTGTTAACAGAGTACCATCAATACTGATAAATCTCTCCTGGGATAAAAACAACTAGTTAGAAAAGTGTTATACATCTTTAGTTATCATTGGCACATACATTTCAGCTGGCAAAATTGGGGCACATAAGCACCACACCCGGGAAAGCCCTGCTACTGCCCGGGAACACCCACTTTTCTGCTAGCCCCACCCATTTTGGCATGTGACAGAGTGAATTTGCCAGATCTGTCTCTGAAAATCAGGGACAGTCCCACCAAATGTTGGACAGTTGACAACTATCTTCACGTGTGTTGTGAAAGTAGTGTAGAGTTTTCTTAAATATTGAAAAACAAAACCAATGAAAAATGCCATATTTTGTGCTAATGTATTTGTGCCAGAAAATGATAAATAGAGGGGAAGTCGTAATTTGATATACAACTTGAGGTATGTTACAGAAAGTAAGGTTTACTTATAGTCTGTCAATATCATATTAGATTACTATTGTCACCTGTTGGTTATAGTAAGGCAAACGTTTATTTATGGGCTAGTTTAGAAGGTCTTGCACATGTCACGCCAGCCTATATACCACTGGTATCAAACGTTTAATAAATAGGTACTTGCATAGTTGGTTACACCAACTTCAACTAGATAGACTTAGCATTGAAATTACTGAACCTTTATATTGCATTAGACGTTTGTTTGTGTAACGAATATACACTATGGCACTATATATTTGAATACCTACCAAAATCATGAAATGATAAATATTTTTAATCATGTTTAATAAAAGTGAATTTTAAAGGAACTTAGTATTTTGTTGGTTTATTACTTTAATTAAGTATTCCTGTCAGGTGAAGCAGAAGTTATTTTGTGGGCTTAATATAAGGATATGTATAATAAAGCAATTTTTAACCCATAATGATACTTACCTCTCTTAATCCCAGCGGTGGTGCTACTGGTTCTAGCTGCCTACCGACAGGTGTTAAGCAACCTGGAATAACTTCTCCCTGGCTGCAGTGATGCCTCTGCGCAGTGGCTTTTTACTTAAGGTCTTCATCCCTTGGCTTGTTGCATCCTGACAGCTCTCCTGGTGATGACACTTGGTTCCATTCCTGGCTTATTTCTGTCAGCAAACCTGCCAAAAATCAAACCTGCCAAATATTCTTGGGAAACTCCAACCTTGTAGAGGTTAAGGGTGAAGAACAGTAATATTTTTTATATTCTGTACCCAATTAAACCATCACAAAATCAATTGTAACTTCACTCATATTATTGACAAATTGGTGACCTCATGGTTTCCTGCTGTCATCACACAGAAGAATTAGTTGCCATGTCCTTGCTATGTGAAGAATTGGCTGCCATGTCATTGCTAGGTGACAGCAGGAAGTGGCAGAAGAACTTTGCTGAATTTAACGGAAAGCTTAGTAGAATTTGGTTCTTTTAAGACCTATAATATTTTCAATCTTAGAATTTTATTAACAGCGGTGAACTGGACAAGTGAATAGGGTATAGTATGACTAAATTGAAAGACTGAAATAGATCCTATCACTATAAGAGATCTCTTTAAATTAGAGCTTTATGAATATTCTTTAATAAAATTATTGGTGACTGTAATAAATTCAGCAAATCTTTATAAAGTGCTAATCAGGGTGACCAAAAAGAGAACTCTATAGGACAAAAAAATTGTTTGGCTACTAGGAGCGCTGAAGTAATACACCTGACACCTGTTTTAATAGCTACTGCACATTAATTCCCCATGTAATAAAAATTCTGGGGAATCTATCTTTATGGCTCTATGTTGTGCTATTCTTTTCCTTTTTTTTTTAAACAATTTTTATTGTTTTTTAAAATATCTGTACACAAGTACATTGCAATAGAAATACATCATAGTGCAATAATAATGTAAATTTTTGGTTACAAACATTACATTTGTATAGCGACATATTATTATTATCATTTACATATAATGTTACATGCATAGAACTAGAACCTGAGTGTTGAACGTCTGAACACCTGGGTAGAGAACACGAAGTGTTAAGTGAAGTTTCTATACGATTTCCATGAAGACCAAATGCTGAGGAATGTATTTCTGGTTTTTAACTCCCAATGTGAGAGTTCCTCAAGGCGATAAAGTTGGTCGACTTTAGCTATCCAATGGTCTATAGTGGGGATCACTGGGCTACGCCAGTTTATGGGGATAAGTAGTCGTGCCGCTGATATCAGGAAGGAGAAGAGGTTTTTTTTGTGAGTGTCCACCCCTTGTATACCAAAAGATAATAGTGCTATCTCAGGGGAAATAGGGAAATTGGTATTGCAAATGGTATTGCTAAAATTGAATATGTTCCCCCACCAGGGTTTTAGCAGAGGGCACTCCCACCAGATATGGAAATAAGAACCTTTATTCTGTTCACATCTCCAACAATTGTCTGGGATTTTAGGATAATATGAGGAAATCTTGTCTGGGGTTCTATACCATCTAGATAAAACCTTGTAGCCGTTCTCTTGCACTCGGACACATCTTGAAAGTTTGTGTGGAGTGATGAAGAGTTTGGTCATTTCGGATTGGGAGAATTGTCTTCCCAGGTCTTTTTCCCATAGTGCTATTACTGCTGGTTTGACACTCAAAGTGGAAAGGACTAGTTTCCTATAAAGAACCGAAATTAACTTAGAAGGATAGTTAGTGGACTTCAACAGATTTTCAAACCAGTCCAAGGGTTTCTGCAGGTTTAGGGATTTGGCTCTAAAGGTAATTTCTTTACTAATATAGGTGAGGAGTAGGGTATGTGAGGAAGTAATTTCCAGACTGCTTAAAAGAGACTCTCCAGAGAGGACACAACCATCCTTGGCCAGGAGATCCGTTACTAATTTAATAGAAGATCTGATCCCTAGAGGGCATGTGTCCTTCAGCTCTTTTGGAGCTAATGAGATAATATCTCCTACCTGAAGGAGAGGGGAGGGCAGAGGTAGGACACAGCAGTTGGAGGAGAACCACCTCCATACCTTCAAAGAAGTGCGAACTATAGGGTTCGGAATAGAGGATAAGGCAGGAAGTGGGCTGTCCGACAACAACAGGGCCCTAATAGTAGAGGGAAATAAAATATTTTCTAACGGTAGCCATTGTTTGTGACTAGAGGGCCGGAGCCAATCAATCACTCTATTTAAGTGTATATCCTTCATATAAAGTTCAGGGTCAGGTAAACCTATCCCACCGAGGTGTTTGGGTTTTGTTAAGGTAGAAAAGGAAATTCTAGGTTTTTTACCCTGCCATATAAACTTCCGAATCTGGGAGTTCAAAGACCTAAAAAAAGACCTAGGGATGGCAATAGGAAGGACTTGCAGGAGATAAGTGAGTCTTGGAATTACCAGGGACGTTACTAGGTTTTTTCTTCCAAACCAAGACAGGTAAGGAAAGTCCAGAGAATCCAGCTGAGCAACAATGGCCTTCAAGAGGGGGGTATAGTTGAGCTGAAACAGTTCTGAGAGATGAGAGGTTAATTTAACGCCCAAGTAGGTTAAATGTCTGTTAGACCAGTTAAAAGGCGAGTTTAATTGGAGGGCCGAAATTTTAGTAGGGGATAGACCTATATGAAGGATCTGGGATTTTTGGGGGTTGATTTTGAAATTTGAGAGGAGATCGAATCTATTTAAGAGGGATATTCTTAGGGGCATGGATCTAGTGGGGTTTGTTGTAAGGATAAGCAGATCGTCTGCGAAAGCCACTAATTTAAATTCTTTTGGGCCTAATTTTAGTCCAATGATGCCCTCTTCTTGTCTCAAAGCCTGCAAAAGGGTCTCCATCACTAAGACAAATATAAGGGGAGAGAGAGGGCATCCTTGACGTGTTCCATTTTTGATTGAGAAACGGGTGGAGATGAGATTGTTGACCAGGACTGAAGCAGAGGAATTTGTGTACATTGCAAAAACAGCATTAATGTATGGGGTGGGAAAATGAAATTTATGCAGGGTATGTCTTATGTATGACCAGTCTATTCGATCAAATGCTTTTTCAGCATCGGTGCCAAGTAGAACCAAGGGCCTTTTTTTGTGAGAAGCATAGAAGAGGGCATCAAGAACTTTTGTAGTGTTGTCTTTTCCCTCTCGACCTTTCACAAATCCCACCTGATCAGAGTGAATTAAGTTAGGGAGAAAGGATTGGAGTCTAGTGGCCAACATTTTTGCCAGGATTTTTAAGTCTGTATTCAATAAGGATATAGGTCGATAGTTAGCGCAGGAGGAAGGGTCTTTACCCTCTTTAGGTATGATAGTAATTAGAGCGTTAGTCATATCGACTGATAAAGGTGTATTACAAAGGGAAGAGTTACAGACTGGGAGGAAGTAAGGGATTAGAGAATCTTGGAAAGAGGTGTAGTAAGCGGTTGGGAAGCCGTCCGGGCCTGGGCATTTATCTTTTGGGGAAGATTTAAGGGCTGCAGCTAATTCAGTTGGCGTGAAAGGCTTTTGTAGGATATCTTGCTGATCTGGGGATAGTTTAGGAAGGTTTAGCGTTTCCAGAAAGGCCTTAACTGACGAATCTCTGTTCTGAGTGTGAGGGTCTTCTAAGGGGGGAAGTAAATTATACAGGGATTCATAAAAAAGCTTAAATTGTTCAGCTATAGTCTCCGAGGAGAAGAGCTGTTGGCCCTGGGGAGTTTTGATGGAAGATACATGTCTAGCTAATTTTCTACGTTTAATACGCTGCATCATGAACTTTGAGGCATTGTTACCATGAGCAAAAAACTTGTGTTGGGAGGATAAGTAGTATTTAGCGGCTTTAGCATTTAAGAGGTTTTTAAACTCTGTTCTAAGAGCTGTAAGGTATGATAAATGATGGATTGCTAGGGATCTCTTGTGGAGGGACTCCAACACGTGAATCTGGTCCAAAAGAGAGGAAAGATGTTTACCTGCTTGTTTCTTCAGATAGGAGCATTTACTAATGAAGTGGCCTCTCATAAAAACTTTGTGGGCATCCCAGAGGGTCTGGGGGGAAATATCTGGGGTATTATTGAGGGAGAAGTACTCTTCTATAAGGGATTTGAAGTGTTCTCTAAGCACGGATTCATTAAGTCTCCAAATAGGAGTCCTACCTGGTTCTGAAGATGGTCGTATTGTACAGAAGATAGGGGCGTGATCTGATATGGTGATGTTGCCAATTTTTGCATCCAAGAATATAGGTATCTGGTCCTTTGGAACGAATATATAATCTATCCTGCTATAGGAGTGACCTGGAGCGGAATAAAAGGAAAAGTCAGTGCAATTTGGATTAAGGCAACGCCATATGTCTATGAGTTCTAGGTCGTATAATCTGGAGTTCAGTTTTTTAAGAGATTTAGCAGAAAAAGAAGATTTTTTAGTGGACGTATCAACAAGGGGCTGTAAGGCGACATTGAAGTCACCTGCCAAGACGAGGGTTCCCTCCTACAAGTCCTCCACCAGGGTCAAAAGGGACAGAAGCCAGTCTATCTGGTCAGTGTTAGGGGCGTAAATATTGACAAATGTGTACATTTTACGACCAATAGTACCCTTAAGAATGATGTATCTGCCATCTGGGTCTTGCGTATGTGCAGAATAAGTGAAGGGAACATTACCTCTGAATCCTATACTCACTCCTCTAGAGGCCGCTCCTCCTGCTCCACAGTGATACCAAATTGGATATTTGGAGAATGAGAGGTCAGGGTAGTTACCATGTTTATAGGGGGTTTCCTGTAAGAACAAGACTGAGCATCTTTCCTTCCAAAGGAGGGAAAAGATTTGGGATCTTTTAGATGGAGATCTAAGGCCCTTCACATTAAAGGACGCTAATTTAAGGTCATTCATGGCTAAATGATTGGACCGTAATGGTGGCCCCTAGAGAAGCGAGCATATTCCCATCACTTAACATATATAAATACGACTGATATCCAGGTGCTCCATAACTGAAAGGCTTCTTCAGAGAGGGGGGGGGAGTGGGGTTAACCCAAATATAGGATCCTGCTAATAATGGGAATAAATAAAGCTTTTAAATATGTACTCCAGATAGAAGGAGGGGATAGGTAGGGGGGGGGGGGGAGGGATGGAGGGATATAGATGGAAAAAGGCATGGTAGAGGAAGAGAATGAGAGAAAGGTAGGAAGGTGGATTTAGTGGGAAATGGAGATAGATATATAGCTTATAATATGCCCACAGGATTAGAGAGAGAGAGAGCTAAGACACAGTCCCAGTTATTCTCCTTGGAGTCAGGTTACCACTGCGATTCTTCATACGCTGTCTTTTAGGAGTAGAGGTCTTCTCCCAGGGGGTCAGCTTCGGGAGATCAGGCAATATGGAGATCTCGGACACTGCATCCCAGCTTGCTGTGTCCATTGCAGGAATGTCCATAGAAGAAAATGCATCCTGAAGATCCATATAGGAGGAAATCTTCATCTGTTTTCCTGCGTATTTAAATGACAGACCAAATGGGAAGGTCCATCTGTATAAGATATTCTTGCTGCGCAAATGGTCTGTAAGAGGTTTCAGGATTTTCCTCTTATTTAAGGTGACAGGGGAAAGGTCTTGAAATATCTTGATAGTAGAGTCACCAAAAGAGATGGCATTTGAGGCTCTGGCTGCATTAAAGATTTTTTCTTAGTTTGCAAAATTTAAAAATCGGCAGATGATGTCCCTGGGAGGTTCTGTATCTTTTGGAATCTGTCTGAGGGCCCTGTGAGCTCTTTCTATAGTCATATCAGACAGATCGTCATTTCCCAGGAGTGTTGCAGCTATTTGTCTAATGGTGGGTATTAGGTCCTCATTAGGCACAGATTCTGGTATGCCCCTGAATCGGGGGTTATTCCTCCTGCCCCTGTTTTCTTGATCCTCCATGGCTGCATGCAGATGGTTTATATGTTGCTGGTAGGAGGAAAGGGATTGAGAAACAGCGGTGATATTCTCCAGAGACTCTACCCTGTGACCGATATGCTGAATCTCTTGTGTAAGTACGGAGATTTCTGTCATGGAACCATGAACCAGACGTACAACAAGAGATAAGTGGAAAATAAGAAGGTTTTATTGAAGAGCAAGCCGTAAGCAAAGTCCAAACGGATGGCTAAACCGAAGCAGGGTCTTGCGGAGACAGAGGTCAGGAACCAGAAGGGTAGTCAGACGAAGCCAGGATCAGGAACCAACGGGGTAGTCAGACGAAGCCGGAATCAGGAACCAACGGGGTAGTCAGACGAAGCCGGAATCAGGAACCAACGGGGTAGTCAGACGAGGCCAGGATCAGGAACCAGAAGCAGCAGCAGTCTTGGAAGCATGTGAACACAGGAGGACCAAGCAAGGAACTGAAGCCACAGACCTCCTATATATATGAGCTAGGCATCCAGCTCCTCCCAGTGGGAAGGAGGAGCCGCAGGGTGGGAGGCTACAAGAAAACCCAGAAACCAAGATGGCCGCCAGCACATGTCAAACGAAGGGAACAGCAAGGAGGTAAGACTATGACAGTACCTCCCCCTCAAGGGCCCCTCCTCCGCGGAGTAAGGAACGGTTTCTGAGGGAAGCGTGCGTGGAAGGCTCGGAGCAAGACAGGAGCATGGACATCTGCGGAGGGAACCCAGGAACGCTCCTCTGGACCATAACCACGCCAATGGACCAAAAACTGCACCCGGCCGCGGACCAGGCGTGAGTCCAGGATATTGCTCACCTCATACTCCTCACGATTGCCCACTTGGACCGGACGAGGCCGAGGAATCGAGGAAGTGAAACGATTACACACCAGTGGCTTCAACAGGGAGACATGAAACACGTTGGAGATCCGCATGCCAGGAGGAAGCGCAAGGGCATAGGCTACCGGGTTTACCCTGCGAAGCACTCGGAAGGGACCAACAAAGCGAGGCGCCAGCTTGGGAGTGGGCACTCGAAGGTTGAGGTTGCGGGTGGACAACCATACGCGGTCTCCGACCTGGTAGGAAGGAGCGGGCGCTCGTCTGCGATCAGCCTGGAATTTCTGGCGCTGCGCAGAGACCTCAAGGGACCTCTGGATCTGTACCCAAGAAGCACGTAGGACGGAAAGGTGATCCTCCACAGCCGGAATATCCTGGGGAGAGAATACCTCCGGTAACACGGCAGGTTGGAACCCATAATTGGCCATGAAGGGAGACGTCCCAGAGGAAGAGTTCACCGCCGTGTTCCTGGCAAACTCAGCCCAAGGCAGGAGGTCAACCCAATTGTCTTGGTGATCGGAGACATAGCAACGAAGGAATTGCTCCAAGGCCTGATTGGATCGTTCTGCGGCCCCATTGGACTGAGGGTGGTAGGCCGAGGAGAAAGAGAGATGAATCCTCAACTGGGAGCAAAAGGCGCGCCAGAACCTGGACACAAACTGACTCCCCCGATCCGACACAATCTCCTTGGGCAAACCGTGCAACCGGAAGACCTCCCTGGCAAAAATCGAGGCCAACTCTTGTGCAGAGGGTAACTTCTTGAGAGGAACACAGTGGCACATTTTGGAAAACCGATCCACTATCATGAGAATGACCGTATGGCCTCGGGATGCAGGGAGGTCCACAATGAAATCCATCCCCAGGTGTGACCATGGACGCTCCCCGGTGGCTATGGGTTGCAAAAGGCCCAACGGAAGGTGCCGAGGGGACTTACTCTGGGCACAAACGGAGCATGCCGCTACATATGCGGCGATGTCGGAACGTAGGGAAGGCCACCAGAACAGACGTGAAACAGCCCAGGACAGCTGATTCTTTCCAGGATGCCCCGCGGCCTTGGAGTTATGGTAGGTTCGCAACAACCGAGTGCGCAACTCCTCAGGCACAAAACACCTGCCGTTGGGTCTCCCAGAGGGAGCACCAGATTGAGCCGCCAAAATCTGCTCACCCAGGGGAGAGGTCAGGCTGGTGCGAATGGCGGCCAGGATCTGATTCGGAGGTATGACCGAAGTCGGAATCGACTCCTCCCCGGACAGCTCGGAGTACTGCCGTGATAAGGCATCCGCTCTGATGTTCTTGGAACCGGGTAGGTAGGAGACCACGTAATTAAAACGTGACAAGAACAGAGCCCATCTGGCCTGACGTGGTGTCAATCTCTTGGCCTCAGAGAGGTAGGTCAGATTCTTGTGGTCCGTCAGGATGAGAACCGGAACCACCGAGCCCTCGAGCAAGTGCCTCCATTCTTTAAGGGCCTGCACGATGGCCAATAACTCCCTGTCACCAATCTGATAGTTGCACTCCGCGGAAGACAGTTTCCGGGAGTAAAACCCACAAGGAAGCAGAGGACCCTCCGGTGTTCTACGCTGAGACAGGAGGGCGCCTACTCCCGTCTCAGACGCGTCCACCTCAAGGACAAATGGCAACCCAGGGTTGGGATGCGACAGAATCGGAGCCGACACAAAGGCGGACTTTAGAGCCTCAAAAGCTCGGATGGCCTCGGGCGGCCAGACCTGGGGATTGCTGCCCTTCCTGGCCAGATCCGTGAGAGGCTTGGCTAGCATGGAAAAGTCCCTGATGAACTTCCGATAATAATTGGCGAAGCCCAAAAAGCGCTGCAGGGCACGAAGACCACTGGGCTGGGGCCACTGTAAGACAGCCAAAACCTTCTCAGGATCCATGGAGAACCCCTCAGCGGAAATGATGTAACCTAAGAAGGTTACCTGGGATCGGTGAAATTCGCATTTCTCAAGCTTACCGAACAGCTTGTTCTCTCGTAACCGTTGCAACACTCGTCTGACATCCAGAACGTGGGCCTCCATGGATTCAGAATATACCAAGATGTCATCCAAATAGACCACCACACACTGCTGCAACAGGTCACGGAAAACATCGTTGATGAATTCCTGGAAGACTGCGGGCGCATTGCACAACCCAAAGGGCATAACCAAGGATTCATAATGACCGGTCCTGGTGTTAAACGCGGTCTTCCACTCATCGCCCGCCTTGATCCTTACCAGGTTATATGCCGCCCTCAGGTCGAGTTTGGTAAAGACCGTGGCCCCTTTGAGGCGATCGAACAGCTCGGAAATCAAGGGTATCGGGTAAGCGTTCTTTATCGTGATGCGATTGAGACCCCTGTAATCGATGCAAGGCCTCAATTCACCGCCCTTCTTTTTCACAAAGAAAAATCCAGTCCCTGCCGGGGACGAGGATTTGCGAATGTGTCCGCGTGAAAGCGCCTCCCTCACGTACTCCTCCATGGCCTCATTCTCCGCTACCGACAGTGGATAGACTTTGCCACGAGGAGGAACGGCACCAGATTGTAACTCTATGGCACAATCGTATGGGCGGTGCGGAGGTAGGGCAACCGCACGCACCTTATCGAATACATCCCGGTACTCCTCGTATTCAGGAGGCAACAGAGAGTCCGAGGAAGTACTCAGCAACTTGACAGGCCCATGGATGCAACTAGCCCCACACTGCGGTGACCACGAGAGGATCTCGGCCGATTTCCAATCGAAAGTCGGATTATGCTTCTGGAGCCAGGGGTTCCCCAAGACCACCGAGTAGTGTGGAGACGAAATAACCTGGAGACAGACCGACTCTCTGTGAACGGCACCAATGGCCATCCCCACTGGAAGGGTCTCATGAGTCACGTGTGGCGGCAGAAGGGGTCTGCCGTCTATCGCCTCAAGAGCCAGTGGGGAACCTCGAGGCTGCAGAGGAATGGAATTGGCGGCAGCGAACACACTATCAATGAACAAACCACCAGCACCAGAGTCCACCAACGCCTGGGTCGTCACCGAGCCCCCGACCCAGGAGAGGACAACAGTAATCAGTGGTTTGTCAACACGGGAAACCGGGGACGAGGAGACTCCACCCAAGATCTGCCCCCGACAGGATCTCAGGTGCGAGCGTTTCCCGGACGGTTCGGGCATGCCAACCGAAAATGCCCACCGAGACCACAGTACATGCATCGGCCCTCGCGTCTCCGGAGTACCCTCTCCCCCTCGGACAGGCGAGCAAACCCCAGCTGCATGGGTTCACCCCCAGACAAGTCATCCCCAGGAGGCGTGGGAGGAGAGGGAGGCACGGGTGGGACAGCAAACGTAGGCGCCAATCTGTTAGAAGGCCTCCGCAGGCTCTCCTTAAAGGAAGGTCTCTCCCTGAGTCTGGTGTCAATCAAAATCAGGAAAGAAATAAGAGACTCGAGCTCCACTGGTAGGTCCTTAGCTGCAACCTCATCCTTCAAGGCATCCGAGAGACCATGAGAGAAAGCAGCGACCAGAGCCTCATTATTCCAGCCCACCTCTGCTGCCAGGGTACGAAACTCAATGGCGTATTCAGCTACGGATCGTGAACCCTGTCTGATGGACATAAGGAGCTTCGCAGCAGAGGCAGAACGAGCCGGCACATCGAATACCTTCCGAAGAGAAGCAACAAAACCGGAAAACTCGGCAACCACCGGATTGTTGTTCTCCCATAAAGGGCTGGCCCAGGCCAAGGCCTTGTCCGAGAGCAGCGAGATCAAGAAGCCCACCTTTGATCTCTCAGTAGGAAAGGCATGTGGCAGCAACTCGAAGTAAATGCCCACCTGGTTAAGGAAACCTCGGCACTGAGTTGGCTCTCCCCCAAAGCGCTGTGGAAGGGGGGCAGAACCGGTCATACCCTGAAACACCACAGGCGCAGCAACAGGTGTCAGGGTAGACTCTGGCGCAACAACCGGAGCGGCAGTAGGAGCGGGCCCAGGAGCGACAACCGACCCATCGGCAACGGAAGCTAAATGAGCCGTGCGTTCAAGCAGGGTTTGCAACGCCACAGCGAACCGACCCAACAGGTGATCCTGCTGATCAAGTCTGGCAACCAGCGTAGGTAGCGAGGGTGGCCCTGTACCGTCAGAATTCATGGCTTGGTCCTAATGTCATGGAACCATGAACCAGACGTACAACAAGAGATAAGTGGAAAATAAGAAGGTTTTATTGAAGAGCAAGCCGTAAGCAAAGTCCAAACGGATGGCTAAACCGAAGCAGGGTCTTGTGGAGACAGAGGTCAGGAACCAGAAGGGTAGTCAGACGAAGCCAGGATCAGGAACCAACGGGGTAGTCAGACGAAGCCGGAATCAGGAACCAACGGGGTAGTCAGACGAAGCCGGAATCAGGAACCAACGGGGTAGTCAGACGAGGCCAGGATCAGGAACCAGAAGCAGCAGCAGTCTTGGAAGCATGTGAACACAGGAGGACCAAGCAAGGAACTGAAGCCACAGACCTCCTATATATATGAGCTAGGCATCCAGCTCCTCCCAGTGGGAAGGAGGAGCCGCAGGGTGGGAGGCTACAAGAAAACCCAGAAACCAAGATGGCCGCCAGCACATGTCAAACGAAGGGAACAGCAAGGAGGTAAGACCATGACAATTTCTTGCATCAGGGGTGAGAGGGCTTCAGCAAGAGCTTCAGGAACGGCCATTCCCGTTCCTGGATTAGGGCATTTCGGGATCACAGCATGGTCTGTGTTCTTTTGTCCTCCTATTTTCACCATTTTGGAGTACAATAGCAAATGTAAGCGAGTCCCTTTAGCAGGAGAATAAGCGGAGCTCAGCAGAGCATGTCTTCACAGCTCAGACTTTGGCTCCGCCCCCCGTGCTATTCTTTTCTTATTCCTTTCTTATTTCAACTAGAGGTTAAGAAGTAATTGCTAGCAGTCTGCAGTAAGGGTACAGAGGGGTGGTACGAAGTTGGGGGGGGGGACTTCACAGTCGGAAAGTGGTAGCACTGATTGGATAGAGTGAGTCTGTGCAGGTATACACCCCCAACTGTTTACCACCCCTCTGTACCCTTACTGCAGACTATCACACCAATATGACTGATGTATTCACTCATTGCTCCTAGTGGTCAAATGACTAATTTCTGTGCCACTTTAACTACTAGAAGTATGGACCTATAGCTTTAATATTAGTTCCTCACATATGGCAGCCCATTAAGTTAACAGATCAGCTTTAACCAGTCAGCAATCAGCAGCTCTATATTGAATCATATTGAATCTATATTGAATCATGTGATTGAATCATGCACTGCAAAAAAAAAAAAAGCAGAGAGACAGCTACTACCATATGATCTTTTATTCAGTTGTTTACTGGTTAAGATTGATCATGTAACACATCATGTGAGTTTAACTGAGCCAGTGTTATAGGAAATCGAGCCCTATGAAACAAAGAAAGCAGCCCCGCTGACCATTTTGAAGTTTACATTATTTGTTTCCCAATTCTAATATATTTTACACTTTTTTAACTTCCCTGAATGTTGAGGACATCAAAGAAAATCAGTGGGAATTTGACCAGTTTGACACCCCCTTTGACTCTTTTTTTAAATATTGTTTGGGTCCTTTGGGGGTCTATCTATTGCACTTAATTGTAACTACCATTATAATTCTCTTAATATTCTATTATTATTATTATTACTATTATTATTATTATTATTATTATTATTATTATTATTATCCAAGGCTATGTACACCTTTTTTATTAGTGCATTGTACTCATTATGTGCTAAAAAATATTTTTTTCAATTGGTATTTATGAAAAAAATATGGAGCCCTTTTCTCTGTACATAGCAGAGATGCTCTACTAGCAGCGTCCCATTTTCCTCTCTGCTCTGTCAGACAGCTAGCTTATAAACACTTATCAAAGCTCAATCCTTATCTTCTTGATAAGAATGTGGCTTAAATAAGTTGTTATGACATCTCAGTAATTTAGTGAAAAGGGTTATTAGATGACCGGCACAAAGTGAAAGTGAGAGTAGGATGCACATAGCTAGAAAAAAAGTTAATCCTTTGTAACAGAATGGCTCAATATTTTAATGAAGACCAAATGAAAAAAAAAAAGTTTTTTTTTAGCCCCAAATGAGTAAAATGCAATCATAAAAAATGGTCCCAAAAGGTGAACATAGCCTTTAAGGTGCTCATTCACATTTTATCCCAGTGTAACAAACAATCATTAGACATAAGATATACTACAGATCATAAAAACAAGATGTGAAATATCTTAGTAAGCTTAACTTGAAGTATATACTATATATATATATATATATATATATATATATATATTGAAAAAAATATGTTGCTTTATTCATATTGAATGTCTGTATTCCGGAGACAAATGGTCAATTTAGAAGTTTCAATGAACTACTAACTAAAGGTTGCATTTACTTCATTAAACTTTACTTAAAACACAGTTCTATAGTTGGTAAAAGCTACAAAGAATATCCATTAAACAGGAAACAAATGCAAATTGCAATTCAGTATCTATGGATAGCTGAGTGACAAGTCTTATGGGCATTGTAATGGCTACATTAGTGGCTGTCACTCAGCCTCACTTACCAATATACGACTACTTTAAATGCTAAAAGAATATTAGACACTTGTGTACTTTCCCTGTTATGGTCTTTAAAGAATATGTTTGCCCTTGAGCACCAATCTAGGAAATGTCGATGAAACAGACATAAAACGTTGAGTTGTTTTTTTGTAACTTTTACATTGCAGTACCGATCTTTATCTTGAATAGTTATGGCCTTGCCGTTCACCCGGCGGTTGGTTTGCTGCGAACTTTGCTCATTCGCGATCCGTCAAACATGTGAACATATGGAGATGTCCGCGAGCGCCATATTCTTTTGCATTGCGCCGAACTTTGACCCATGACACATCCTTCAGATGGGACAGGACAGCCAATTGAGATGTTTCAGCACATGGATAACCCTATAACAGAACCCAATCTGGCAGCCATTTCACATTATGTGTTTTGCCATTGTAGGGAGAGGTTGTATTTTATAGCAGGGACAGGCTGTTAGTAACTTAGGGACACCAAATGCTAGCTAATAGGGCCACAAAAGTTAGTTTAAGGACTGGTTAAGTTGTGCTATCGATAGGTGTGATACACAGAGGGGTGCAATATACTTATAATATACTTTCTAAAATAGAAAGTATATTATAGTGCATTTGTATGCTTCCAGAAAATACTGATTGAAGGCTGTGATCTATCAGCTTCCACAAAACAGTGATTGAGGTTTTCCATATACCTGCGTCCACAAAATTACTGCTTGAGGGTGATATGCCAGCTTCAGCTAACAACTTATTTCATATATCAGCTTCCACAAAATAGTGATAGAGGTTTTCCATATACCTGCATCCACAAAATTACTGCTTGAGGGCGATATACCAGCTCCAACTAACAACTGATTAAGGCCTGCCATATATCAGCTTCCACAAAATAGTGATACAGGTTTTCCATATACCTGCATCCACAAAATACAGATTGATATATCTGCTTCAACTAACAACTGATTGAGGCCTGCCCCATATATCAGCTTCCACAAAAGAGTGATTGAGGTTTTCTATATACCTACATCCACAAAATTACTGCTTGAGGGTCATATACCAGCTTCAACTGACAACGGACCTTACGCCTTCTTTCTGGAGCGTGCATTGTGTTGTGTCATTGATCAAGACATTGAAGAGCAGGAGCTGGAAGATGAGGAAGTAGCAAAGCTGAATGAATTCCCAGGGGGGGGCAGGAGTCAACAGGAGTCTGAAGAGGAGTCAGGGGAGGATGGTGGCTGGGGGGAGGAGGAGGAGCAAGAAGAGCAGACTTTAAACTTTTCGCGGATCCCTGGTGTTGTTCGTGGCTGGTGGGAGGAGACCGAGGAAGACATTCTCCTGGGCGATGAGCAGGAGACAGGGCGCTCCACCACTTCCAATTTAGTGCAAATGGGGGCCTTCATGCTCCAGTGTTTTGAATAGGGACCCCAGTATAAAAGCATAAAGGTCAAGGACCTGCACTGGGTGGCTACGTATTTAGACCCCCAGTACAAACACAAAATGGCGGACATGTTACCAGCATCACAGAGGACTGTCATAATGCAGCATTTCCAGGCCTTTCTGCAAGAGATGCTGCATTCTGCTATTGCGGGCACTGGCAGAGGAATTTCCACCCACAGCAAAACAGGTGCGGGTACCAATACTACTGCGCCTGCAAAAAGAGGGCGGTTTGAAGATGTGTTGGTCACTTTGGATATTAGATCATTCTTGCAGGCAACCCATCGACAGCCTCCCTCCAGATCCAGCCTCAGGAAACGCCTAGACCAACAGGTGTCCGACTACAACTACATCGGGTTAACGGCTGATGTGGACGCTCTGAGAAGCGAGGAACCCCTTGACTACTGGTTGTGCAGGCTTGACCTGTGGCAAGAGCTGGCACAATTTGCCATGGAACTCTTTGCTTGCCCCTCATCGAGTGTCCTGTCCTAAAGGACGTTCAGCGCTGCAGGGGGATCGTGACCGATAAGCGCACTTGCCTAGCTCACGACAGTGTGGACTACCTCACATTTTTAAAAATGATTGAGACATGGATCTCAGAGGAATTCAACACCTATGATGACCACGTGTAATTGAATTTCCTCATGCCAGCCCACACATATGCGCCACGACCCAGAACAAAGAATGGTCCTTGCCTTATGTATATACAGCGGAATAAAAGGCCTTTTATGTCAGGTAAAAATGCCTAATTTTTGGGGCCTGTACTGGCCGACAGTTACGTATTTATTATGTGACCGCCTAATGTTCCTCCAGCCACAGAATCCAAAGTTCTGTACTGTCCGGTGAATGCCTATTGGCTATTTTTTGGGGTCTGTACTGGCCGACAGTTACATTTTTATCCTGTGACTGCCTAATGTTCCTCCAGCCACAGAATCCAAAGTTCTGTACTGTCCGGTGAATGCCTATTGGCTAATCTTTGGGGTCTGTACTGGCCGACAGTTGCATTTTTTTTAATCTCTAGCCACATAATCACACCTTTTTCCTCACTCCTCTGCCTTTCATTATGGTGGCATATGAACCGCATTCACCATAAGGACCCTTTAATGTCACAAGGTTATGTGACTATGCCCCCACCCCGTACTGTGCCCCTCACCTACCTGATTGTATTATTATTCGGGGTAGGGCGAAATATCTTAATATATATATAGATTCTAGTGTATTGTACTGTGCCCTGTATTTCCCAGTAGAAAATAATTCTTGGGAAACACAGTCCTCATCCCTGACCACCAGGACCAGGTAGCTCTCTGTCAGTACATGGCAGCCTCCCCTCTCCGCCACGCTGCTCCGCTGTGTACTGGTGCTTATTCTGGAACTAGGGCTGTGTTCTTATCCTATTTTTGCCATCCATTAAATGCAAACAAAAAATATATGCGTTAACAGATGCCTCAGACTGTGGCGTCCTTTCACCATACAGTACCATGGTAGAAAAAAAATGTACGTTAACATATTCATGTTTTAGTGGACTCTGCAGGATAAAATATACCAATAAGAAATAAAAAAAACTTCTAGGCGCCAGCAGGGCACATTTTTGAGAGTTTCCTTTTAAGACGCATAAAAATGGCCCCTGATTAAAATACATATTTTTTGTGGGAATTTTTGCCAATGATCCCCCTCTGGTATATCATGTTGTGGGACTATTTGTGTACTTCTAGTATGTGTTTGCTGGCTGAAAATGTGACCTGAAGGTTTTTCAGGTTCGTCTGCCATTACAGTGAATGGGGCCTGCCGCGAACTTGCGGTTCGCGAACATTTGATCGTGAACGCCCATTCACGAATCATCCCAGACGATGTTCGTCCATCACTAATCTTGAACCCTGGTGCCCTAGAAGGCCTTTCTACCACATCAGTATAATAAGTTCATAGTGAGTGAAGGCTAATGTTAGAGAATCTGTATTGTGGCCGAATTTCTTGAACTTGGTCTTCACTGTGAACAGCTTAATGACAAATATGAAAGCTTGGCTGAGCATCTATAATGCAACAAAACAGGTAGATTTGCCTATATATGTTCACTGTGCACTACTTGATGTAAATCTTGCACTTTCCCTGATCAAATCAACAGCATAAGCTCTGACCAGATATTGAGTCAGTAAGAAATGATAAGAGATTTCAGCTCTGAAGCATGGGGAATTTCAGAAGAAGCTGTAGACAATATCACAGGTTTTCATTTGAGAACAATACTAGATAAGTAATGCAATGTATTTACAAAGAGTCTTAACTTTTCATAGCTAAATTATAGATGTAAACCAAAATTGGATTTACAATATGCACTTTGAACAGTAACGTTAGAAATCAAAATATTAGAAAGTTGAAAATGATCTATTTCAATCTACTTTGGCGTAAAAAGTATTTTCCCTATAATTTCATATTTGTAAAATAGTTCCTAGTTTTGTATACTACTATTTTAATTAATGCACAATACAGGAGGAGAAGAAAACAGTCTGACAACCAGTAACACCCAGACTGATCTTTATTTCAAACTGAGGAGAATTTATTCATAAACTTCTTGTAGGAATAACATAGAGTTATACGAATATAGGAGATGCTCCAGAATTAGTACATGTAGAATGCAAGTAGCCACTAAAACAGACACATCAGGATAGGTGATATGAACTTTCTCACATGGATGACATATAATGAGTGCTGGACAACTTTATTTTTAAATACATGAGTAATAATCTTAATGTGATTTTGAATCATATTCCAATTCTCTGATATTTTATATTATTTTTATATATATGAGAAATACATATTATGTGAAAAGGGCAAATCATTTTTGACAGCAACACAAATTGACAAATATGTAAAATTTGAATACTGTATCGGAGAGTTGTACAAAGTTGTCACATAACCATGAACTCTTCACAGTTGTATTCAGAAATTTTCATGTAGGTGCAGAGTAATCAGCTATTAATAAGCTGACTCTCAGGCTCTAATCAGCAATACGGAAATGTAGCACAAGAATAAATAAAAAATAGATTGTTTAGTTCTAACATAAATGCCCATGTGGTCCGAGTATGCTTTTATATTGTTTACTTCTATTTCCTCTAACACTACAAATGAAAGTGGGAATAAGCCGCCTGGATAATGCAAAACGTTTTAGCCTAATGTGTCTTTTATTTTCATTGCATGGTATATTATTCATTTGTCACAAATTCCAAAATGGAAACATAAACTAAACAAAAAGTGTTTTGTGATTAAGCTAATCTTGTCGCTTGCCACATGGTTATCTATTTGTCTAGTTCTTGAAACATATTGTGAAGCAAAGCAACAATGTGGGCAGAGTGTAAAACAGCATCTGTAAGAGAATGGGCGATATACTGTCATGTGAATGATTTATTTTACAGGGATTCAGAGTAACCAAAGCAATGCCTGCTCTCCACCTATTCTTTGTGTGCAATGAATATGTGCTTGATGATTCTTAAAAATATACTTTGATTCTGAGAAATGCTTATGATATGTAATCAGTTGTAGCTGTTGTCGCATGAATACATCTGCCAGACTAAGACGTGGCACCATAGATGTTATTTTTCCCCCCTCAGTTTTCAGGTCTGGTAGTAGGTTTTGCCAAGGGGGTACAACAAATTTATGGTTGATATAAAAGTGCACAGTGTTAACTAGTTGACATATGGGTGGATGAAACATTACTGATTGTCCACTGCAGCCGGGGAGGCCGAGTTTCCATAGAGATAAGAAGGAAAAGTGCTCCATGCAACCTAATTGGTATGCATCTCCAGATCAGGTTCATTGTGCTTTTGCTAATGACAGGGTTTTCTCAGTAATAAGGATGGTGCACTGGAGAAATTTGCTGCCTTGGTATATTTTTCCCTGGCAGAAAACTACTTAGAGACTGTAGTCAGTAAGAAGAGTGACTGGCAGGCTGAAGAGGCTGCTTAGCAGCATATGGGGGAAGGCTGGCGCTCTGTGCCACATGCATATGGCTGCCATTAAACTCCAGCTTTGCGCTTTGTGTATTTCTGGTCCCATGCCAGTAAGCCCACCTGCTGCAAGAATACTTGTAAAGCACAACTCAAAAGTGATTGAAAAGCTACTAGAATAAACTGTAATAACACACTGCTTCACAGATGGGACATAATTGCAAGCTAAAGTGTACAGCCTCTGCAGTAATGAAAACATGAGCCATTAAATTAAAATCATAAGGGGAAAAATAAAAAACGTCTGTTGATTTTTTTTGATAGTCTTATTGCAAAAAACTTCAGATTTCCTGCCCTCATTAATCAAATATCATAAAAGTATAGTGCTACTTTGTTCCATTTGACAAAAAAATGTAAAGCATGCTGATTAAAATGATGTAACCCTTTTTATTACAGCTTCCTTTAATGGCTGTGAATATGGAAATTAATTGATCACTTTAAAGGAGGGAAAAGTGATTTCTCAGCAAGTGTTTTATACTTCAAGTTTGTTTGCACAGCATTTTCGAATGAATTTCTGAAACATTTCTACTTTAAGACAATAAAATGTAACATAATAAATTCCCTACTATCTGTTAAAGATTTTTTTTAACATAAAAAAAAATAAAAATAACCATGTAAACAAATAAAAGTACTTGAGGAATATTCAATGCAATTTTAATTAGTGGCAGTGCCGTAATAAAGAAATTGCTAATCTGACATGTAATTAGTTGTACGGTGTGTATGAGTTGTTATGTGAAGTTGAATGAGCTCAGCAGGGCTCTAATACATTCTGGCCTCTCAAGGCGTTTTTTTCTAGTGCTAAGAGGCCTGACAGAACCATCTTTGTTCTCTTCCTGTTCTGTGGGTGGGCAATGCCAGGAGAAAGAAACATTTGTTTCCCAGTGGTCATTGAAGTAAACTGGCTTTAAAAGCCTTTTCTAAGTTTTAATTATGCATTACTTTAGATCTATCCATGATAAAGTCAGTAGGACACAGTGTATGAATCCTGCTAGTTACAAATATGTGATTTATCATCCATCCACCTATAATCTAACCAATTAATATATCTATCTATCTATTCGTCTATTTCTTTCTTTTTCTCTTTTTTCTTCTACTATCCATCTATTTGACAGGGTTTTTTTAATTTTTGAAAAAATTATGAAATACATTGGGATATTTGCTTGCTCACATCTAGAGATGTCTGCGGAACAACATAAGAAAATGGAAAAAAAAAATCAGTCTGGCTAAGTAATATGAGATTGGTTTATTTTCTCTCTAGATAAGTGCATATCACACTTGTAGTTAAACATATTATAGCAGTGAGGCGCGTTAAATGCTGTGGCATCATCTTGGTGACAGTGATATAAGATATGGATAAAACTAATTGCAAATATTTATATTAAAAAGCATACATATAGTTCTAATTCTTATGATCTAAATCCTACAAAGTAAAATACCTTCACATAATATGTTGTAACATTTATTGTTGAATTAAAAGGCATTGGGGTCACACAAATGTGAAAAACTGACCCACTGATGTGTAACACTGCAAATATAGATCACATTTCTTTTGACGGCAAATGTGAACTATAGTGCCCTTCAAATATAATGCTGACTAATGTGAGAAGCATTGCATCCTCCTATACACACATGCCAGCCCTGTCTCACTCTCCTCATACAGTCACAATAATTGAATTGTTCTACAGACAAGATGAAAGAAATTCATTTAGATGCTATTGTACATTGTAAAATTGCTTTGTTAGATTGATACATATATTATCTTTCAGGAATAAAAAGCTGCAGTCCTCTGTGATTTCCATTTTGTACATTTAATACTTTGTATAATAGAAATACACTGTAGATATTCAATTTAAGCCCAAAGATATATAATCATTATGTGTAAATAGAACATGATATGTATCATTTTCTTTAACAATGAAAACAGTGAAGCTAGGTAACATATATTACTGATACATGAACATATAGATCTGCCTGTCTATCCATCTGACCAAAACACACATACAACCTCCACCTGCACATGGATTGCTTTGAAACATCACTTCTCCTTTAATAGGGAATGTATCGCCTTCAATTTTTTTACTAATTAAAACTATATAATGAAACATATTCTTTTTTCCTGATGTTTTTCCATCTTTTTTTTTTATTCCCTTAACATGATTATGGGATGGTCATTATGCAATAGCTGTAAGCAGCAGCTACAGAGATAGCTAAAGAAAACTAGGAAAGGAAATAGCTCTCATTAGTGCCTATAAACCATGTAACACCCAAGTATATATTTAAGAGGAACCAACATCTGAATGTTCCACCTACAAAGCACTTCAAGATGGAATAATCACCATCATTATTCATATGTTTATGTCCTTATTAAATATATGTTATATACAAAACCATTAAAATTACTTATGGAGAAGGAAGATCAGTACCAGGACTATTCTATGTACTGAAAAATAGTATAAACTACAGAAGGAAGCAAGAGTATAACAAAGCTAAAAAATAAATAATAATAACTGGATGCAAACAAACATACAATAATAACCCATCTCAGAACCCCTATGGCTTATACTGGGGATACTCAGGTGGGGAACATAGTGGTGGGTTTAATAAAGCACTTAATAAAATGTACTCAGAAGTGAGCACATTTTGTGAAATTCTATTTGGGTCTAAAAATAATTGACCTGAATCAAAAGTGCTATAATTTTCTCTCTTGTGTGATTCTCCCTGAGCAAATCACACAAAATTTGGACTTTTTAAAATTAGAACTTTTTGGAAGAATTTGGCAAATTTTTCAAATGAATTCTTTCATTTCTAATTAATAATAAAACAGACCATGTTTCTTGTTACAAGGCCCATACTACTGACAAATAAGCACTCCAAGAGTGATATGTTATGGCAGGATGGAAGTATGCATGCTTACCTCATTCATATTCCAGTATCTGGGTGTATCATACTCACACAACATTATCCATTAGCCATCCTTAAATGCGCACATTAACATAGTTCACACTGAAGGGCAATTTTCTTAGTTATTGCTGCTCATTGCTGTTCATAGATAGAAAAAGAGTATAGCATAGTTGAAAAAACTAAGCAGACTGAAGCATACAGTAATAACCTATCTTACAACTCCTATGGCCTGATTATACTGATGATAGGGACACATAGTGGTGGGTTTTATAAAGCAGTTAATAAGATGTAATTAGATAAGAGCAAATTTTGTCAAATTCTGTTTGGGTGTAAAAAAATTTGACCTGAATCAAAAGTGCTCCAATTTTCCCTCTCTTATGATTTTCCCTGATTGAATAACACAAAATTTTGATTCTTTAAAATCAGAACTCCTGACAAATAATCACTCCAAGAGTGATAAGTTATGATAGGAGTGAAGTATGTGTGCTTGCCTCCTTCATTTTTCAGTATCTGGGCATGTCATGCGCACATAACATTTTCCATTAGCCAACCTTAAAATGGGCACATGCACATAGTTCACACAGAAGGGCAATTGTCTTAGTTATTATTATTGCTGCTCATAGACATACACACAAAGAGTAGCAAATATACTAAAGTGCAGGGGAAAAATGACCATGAAAAAGTGTAACAAACAAAATGTGAAAAATTGTTGTGCAAATAATTTAATATGAAATATCAGTAATTCATCCAACAATTAAAACAATTAAGTCATACAAAATCACATGTTTGCTTTGTGGCCATTTGCATGTTGTACAAGCATGCTAAACATACCTTTATGTAATTTGGCTTATAATTGAAATTTCAAGAAAAAACACTTTTAATCCTATAAAAAAAGTCTCCCTGCTGGGTGGGCTTTGCCTTTGAAAAAGCCTAAGCCAGCTGCCCTTCTCCACTGTCTGGTCCTCCCCTAAGCTCCCAAGTTTTGCTCCCCATCCAATTACGTCACAATGATGGGAGGAAGGAAGCCTTGGGAAGGAAGATTTGGGAGCTTAGGGGAGAAGCAGACAGTGGGGAAGGGCAGTGGGCTTGGGCACATTCAAAGGCAAACCTTTTCCTGGGCATTCGATAAAGGGATGTTTTGCATGCTTGCGCAATGTTCTGATGGCCATTGCTGGTAGATTAGATTTTTCTTTTCAAGAAAAAAAGAAATCATAAATTATATTAGACTATATAACAGTACCACCATGACCATCACATAACCAAAATGTTAACACCTGAACAGATATTAACTCCTTGGCGACCTCCTCTCTACAGTCGTGGCCAAAAGTTTTGAGAATTACATAAATATTGGAAATTGGAAAAGTTGCTGCTTAAGTTTTTATAATAGCAATTTTCATATACTCCAGAATGTTATGAAGAGTGATCAGATGAATTGCATAGTCCTTCTTTGCCATGAAAATTAACTTAATCCCAAAAAAAACTTTCCACTGCATTTCATTGCTGTCATTAAAGGACCTGCTGAGATCATTTCAGTAATCGTCTTGTTAACTCAGGTGAGAATGTTGACGAGCACAAGGCTGGAGATCATTATGTCAGGCTGATTGGGTTAAAATGACAGACTTGACCTGTTAAAAGGAGGGTGATGCTTGAAATCATTGTTCTTCCATTGTTAACCATGGTGACCTGCAAAGAAACGCGTGCAACCATCATTTCGTTTGCATAAAATTGGCTTCACAGGCAAGGATATTGTGGCTACTAAGATTGCTCCTCAATCAACAATTTATAGGATCATCAAGAACTTCAAGGAAAGAGGTTCAATTCTTGTTAAGAAGGCTTCAGGGCGTCCAAGAAAGTCCAGCAAGCGCCAGGGTCGTCTCCTAAAGAGGATTCATCTGCGGGATCGGAGTGCCACAAGTGCAGAGCTTGCTCAGGAATGGCAGCAGGCAGGTGTGAGCGCATCTGCACGCACAGTGAAGTGAAGACTTTTGGAAGATGGCCTGGTGTCAAGAAGGGCAGCAAAGAAGCCACTTCTCTCCCAAAAAAACATCAGGGACAGATTGATCTTCTGCAGAAAATATGGTGAATGGACTGCTGAGGACTGGGGCAAAGTCATATTCTCCGATGAAGCCTCTTTCCGATTGTTTGGGGCATCATGAAAAGGCTTGTCCGGAGAAGAAAAGGTGAGCGCTACCATCAGTCCTGTCTCATGCCAACAGTAAAGCATCCTGACACCATTCATGTGTGGGGTTGCTTCTCATCCAAGGGAGTGGGCTCACTCACAATTTTGCCCAAAAACACAGCCATGAATAAAGAATGGTACCAAAACACCCTCTAACAGCAACTTCTTCCAACAATCCAACAACAGTTTGGTGAAAAACAATGCATTTTCCAGCACGATGGAGCACCGTGACATAAGGCAAAAGTGATAACTCGGGTCGGCTCGGGGACCAAAACGTTGACATTTTGGGTCCATGGCCTGGAAACTCCCCAGATCTTAATCCCATTGATAACTTGTGGTCAATCCTCAAGAGGCGGGTGGACAAACAAAAACCCACTAATTCTGACAAACTCCAAGAAGTGATTATGAAAGAATGGGTTGCTATCAGTAAGGAATTGGCCCAGAAGTTGATTGAGAGCATGCCAAGTCGAATTGCAGAGGTCCTGAAAAAGAAGGGCCAACACTGCAAATACTGACTCTTTGCATAAATGTCATGTGATTGTCTATAAAAGTCTTTGAAACGTATGAAGTGCGTGTAATTATATTTCCCTACATCATAGAAACAACTGAAACAAAGATCTAAAAGCAGTTTAGCAGCAAACTTTGTGAAAACTAATATTTGTGTCATTCTCAAAACTTTTGGCCATGACTGTACATGTAAAGATGACTGTACATTTAAAGATGGTGCCTGCTTGTGGGTGCAGTATAACCGCTAGGTTTCTGCTGTTTCAAACAGCAGAGACCCATGGCGGATGTATGCAATCAAAACTGACCACGGCATGCTCCCACGCCCATAACAGCATTCCCTGGCATTGATCATGTTATGTTACAGTAATAACCCAAAGCCACAAGCAGGCTTCAATAGCTATTACTAGAATATATTAATACAGGCCAGCAGGCAGCACTGTATTGGCATATTGTAAATGAAGTGTTTTATGATGGCTATATAGCCATCACAGAACACAATGGGCAATCTAATGATCAGCAGTTATGATCACCCTGGGTGACTTGATAAAATGAAAACAAAAAAAAAAAGATAAACATTTAAATCACCGCTTTTCCCTAAAATCAAAATACATAACTAATAAAAAAATACATATAAAGGCAAACATAATTACAAAAAACAAAATGGCTGCACACCATTATATATAAAAACAATAGAGCTAAGAAATGAGGGTCATTCTAGATAAAAGCGATACAATACCGACTATAAATGAATAATGGAAGCTCTTAGTGCGCATACGGTTTGCAGCCATTTTGTTTTTTGCAATTATGTTTGCTTCATGGATATGCACCTGTGATTCTGAAGTTTCTAGTCTGAATTTTCTTGCAATATATTGAGGGTAGCACCTCTTTTAGACTGGACACGCCCATCTACCTGGGACTTCTGAGCAGAGTACTTTTGTAGCTGGTTCCTACACTGCCCTGAATATTAGAGGCTTAAGTAAGTCCAAAGTGAGGCAGTATATTTAGTGATAGGGACCCATCTACGGAAGACACCTTGACGCCTGGTAGATGGGCCCGACGCGTATGTGCGCTAAGAGCTTCCATTACTCATTTATAGTCGGTATTGTACCACTTTTATCTAGAATGACCTCCATTTCTTAGCTCTATTGTTTGTATATATAATGGTGTGCAGCCATTTTGTTTTTTGTAATTATGTTTGCTTCATGGATATGCACCTGTGATTCTGAAGGTTCTAGTCTAAATTTTCTTGCCACATTAGAAAGTACAACTTGTCTTTCCAAAAATAAGCCCTTATAAGGCTATGTGAACTGAAAAATAAAAAAGGAATGGCTCTGGGAAGGCAGGGAGTGAAAAACGAAAATGAAAAAACAGGAAATCGCAAGTTCCACTATGGGTTAAGGGGCTATTTGATTTGATTTGATTCAACTTTATTGTCATTACACATGTAAAGTACAGGGTAACAAAATATAGTTTCCACCCAGGAGCGTAGCTAAAGGCTCATGGGCCCTGGTCCAAGGGTTCAGCTTGGGCTCCCTTCTCTCAATGCAAAAATTGAAATGGCACCCCACCCCCATGCCAAATTCTTGACCTAACCCCTTCCTTCCAGCCAGAGGTGTAACTTGACCTACATGCACTTTCTATAATACTGGTGTCTTATTATGCGGCACAGGGGTCTTTGGCCCCCCTCAGGCTCCTGGGCCCGGTAGCGACTGCTACCTCTGCACCCCTATAGCTACGGCCCCTGTTTCCATCTACTCAGAAGTGCAAACGGCAGCAGTGCAATAAAAACAAGTTATATACAGATAAGAATAGTGTAGAAAGTAGGAATGGTTATGTACAGATTATGTACAAATAAGTTAAGTATACAGGTGTTGATATTGCTATATAGAGAGCAATTATACAAATGTACTATAAAAAATATACAGATGTACTGATGTTTACATATATACAGATATACAGATGTGCTGATGTTTACATATATACAGATATACAGATGTGCTGATGTTTACATATATACAGATATATAGATGTGCTGGATGTATACATATATACAGATATACAGATGTGCTGGATGTATACATATATACAGATATACAGATGTGCTGATGTATACATATATACAGATATACAGATGTGCTGATGTATACATATATACAGATATTCAGATGTGCTGATGCATACTTATATACAGAGGAACTGTTCTATATTACTATACAGACGGTGAATATACAGCCAAAGAGGAAACAGAAGGAATGGAGCAGCTTGTTTGCCAACTTGCCACCCGCCACCTGCCCGCCTCTGAGCTGACACTTGTGTGGATTAGATAGATGCACAGCAGCCCCTGCACTGCTGTCAGCCGAGTATACTTCATTCCAGTGAGTTGGGTTCCGAGCGTAGGGTTTGCCCCCTCCTCTAATCTGTGACATTGCCTGCAGGAGGAGCCAGACGGAGACTCTGGACAAGTGAGCCAGCAGCCGTTGATATGAAGACCAGCCTCAGAAAGTGTGCTGACCTCTGACCTTTCCTGTCACTCTCCCCCTGCATTCCCTCTCCTACTTCACACAGCAGCAGCGGGTGGTAGTGATTTTAAGAAGGCACTAAGGGCTACCATTCACTTGTCTGTGGTAAATGCGGGCAGTAGCTCCATTGCAAGGTTATGTGCCCTCCCTTACCCCACCTGCACAATATATGTACCCCCTGTTGCCCCCTTACAGACTCCTGTTCACCTAATGTCTCCCCTTTACCATGAAAAGACTTTCTGCTAAATTATATCACCCAACTCCATCAGTGGCATTTCCAATTATTCCAGCCCCTCATTCCCCACAGAAACCTGCCACCAGGCATCTCCCTGTTACGGCCCAATTACATTCTCCTGCCTCCTCTCCACATTGGCCCTACCCTCAACCCCCTCTGATCCCTGCCATGTTCTGTTCCCTCCTTCCCATTCCTCACAGATCCCCTACAATCTTAGAGCCTCTTTACATGATAGATTTTACAGTGTAATTTGGGCATGGACAGCCATGTAGAAATTTCCGGTAAAAACTTGCCGTGGCTGCCCCCTTTCTGCCTTCCATATATCTCAATGGGAAGCAGAGCTGAGGATAGCGGAGCGGAGGTTTATAGCTGCAGCCACACCAAGAAGGGACTTGTCCATTTTTGACGCAGCTGCAGCTTTAGGCCGCAGCTCTGCAATCCCCACCGAAATGAGCCCTATATAAATAAAGATTATTATTAGCCCTACACATGAGCCCTACACTGTATATGCAGCACTGCAATCCCACTGAAATGAGCCCTATATAAATAAAGATTATTATTAGCCCTACACATGAGCCCTACACTGTATATGCAGCACTGCAATCCCCTTCATGGAAAGCTGCTAAATTTAATTGAAAAATATTCTATTGGTACAGAGTATCACCACCAGTGTTTAGTTTTGGAAATTACTGTAGAAAGACAGTGGGCACACGACCATATATCGCACTTCATATATTGGCTGCTGACCGGCTCATGCAGTTTTATACCTACTCCCCTATTTTCCCAAGATGGATGGACCATTGTACAAAACAAGCAATTTTACCTTTTGTGTCTCCCCTATCTCCTCATACGTAGATGGTAAGCTCTTGCGATCAGGGCCCTCACTCCTCCTGTTGTAATTATTGACTTGTCTGTTGCTATGTTATTTATGACTGTTTGTACAAGAACCCCTGAACTGTAAAGCGCTGCAAAATATGTTGGCGCTATATAAACAAAGATGATTTTTATTATTATTATTCAGTTCGCAAAACACAGATTTGCAAAATACGGATGATGTCCATGTTGCATCCATATTTTTGCGGACCCATTTTCTTTGGGAATGGTCACACGGATGTGTGTGATCAGTTTTTTTGTTGTTGTTGCAGACTCATAAAAATAAACTAAAGTGCCCAGGACAGCATGAACTCTAAATACAGCCCTGTTCCTGACTACTTGCATGTCCCGTGTAATAGCAATTCTGGAGTAGTGTGTTGTCAGATCTTTCAGAATAATTAGCAAGACAGTCTGGTATGTGATGGACTTAGATGTGACAACAAAATGGTAGGAATTTGTTAACAATGACTAAAAGTCACATTTAGGCCTCATGCACATGACAGTATTTTTTCACGGCCCGCAAACAGGGTTCCATTGTTCCGTGATCCGTTTCCTTTTTTGTTTCTGTGTGTCTTCCTTGATTTTCGGAGGATCACCAGACATGAAGGAAAGTGAAAAAAATCTAAGTCAAGTTTGCTTGCAAATGATAGGAAAAAAACTGACACGGAACACGGACGCGGATGACAATCTTGTGCACTCTTGTGTGCCTTCTTGTTTTTTCACGGAACCATTGACTTGAATGGGTCCGCGAACCGTGAAAAAAATAGGACGGGTCATATTTTTTTGATGGACTGAAAACACGGATCACGGACGCGGATGACAAACGGTGCACTATCCGAGTTTTCCACTTTCAATGGGTCCGCAGAAAATCACGGAAACAACGGACATGGGACACAACAACGGTCATGTGCATGAGGCCTTAGTAGGCAAATGTAAAAAATAAAAAATGTAATTCAGTGCATAGATACCCTTTAAAGAGAAACCAGGGGCATAGCTATAGGGAAAGCAAGAGAAGCAGCTGCTTTAAAGGCCCAAACTCAGAAGGGGCCGTCCAGGATGAGGATTAAAAGATTTTATGGCCGGGGCCCCCTGAACAGTATTACAATGACATTATATACAGTGACACTGTAGGAAATAGACGGAGAAGCTGCCAGGCCTCAACTGAGAGATTGATCTTGACTAGACACAGAAGTCAGGGTTGCACGGGAGGAGGGGGTTTTCAAGTTTCTGGAGGGTGGGGCGTTCAAAAATGTGCTGTGGGGCCCAGTCATTGGGGCCCTATGTAAAAAATTTGTGGACCGATCTGGCTTTACCGACTTCTTTACTCTATTAGAGTCAGGATGCCTATTGAGTTGGAGGCAGGAGTTTGGAAGTTTTGTTAAGCTGGTTACCAGGGCCTGTACATTGATCAGGAACTGGCTTTCTACTACATCCTCTCTGGCTTGCACCCCACTATGGCAAAATCAGAGACTTCCAATGCCGGGGGACTCTGACTGTCGGCAGTATTGGAGGGCTAAGAATATTCACTATATAGCGCAAGTAGTTGGTGATGGGTGGATCCTCTCTCTTGAGGAGATCGCGCAGAGGGAAAACACAGGTGAAATAGTTTGGTTTAGATATTTTCAGTTACGATTGGCACTTTGTAGTATTGTAGATAAAACTTTATTAAGCATAGACACGTCTAGTCTTTTGCACAGTTTAATAAAAAAAAAGAACCACGTAAAGGTTAAGATAGCTTATTGTTACAATCACTTAATTAGGGCACACTTTTTGGATTGTCTCTCTCCTTGACAAAAGACCTGGAGACTTACTTTCCCTAACTTATCTTCTGAGGCTTGGGAAAGTGTGTTGAAGAATATGGGTTTAGTTTCTTTCAGTTTACCAACCACATAGTTGTTCAGTTTAATATTATGCACAGGAGATATGTAACGACGGTGTGGCTTCAGAGGCGTGGACTGCGCGATAACTCCAACTGCATACGTTGTGGGAGCCCGAACGCAGACTATCTTCATCTGTTTTGGGATTGCCCCCTCCTAGATGGTTATTGGGGAGCAATACAAGAACTTCTTGTTCGGCGACTGCAGATGGAGCTCCCTCGTCAGCCTGAGTTGTCGATCCTTGGGGATCTGTTGGCTTTAAACTGCCAGAAGCCAAAACAGAGCTTCTTGATTAGGCCGAATGCACACGGCCGTTGTTCACGGCCGTGAGCGGACCGTGGACCCGCGGCCTGGATTCCTCCTGAGAGCAGGAGTGCGAGGTGTCATTGGTTGCTATGACGCCGTGCGCTCCCTGCTGCCGCCGCAATACAGTAACACACTGGTATGATCTATACCAGTGTGTTACTGTACTGTGGCGGCAGCAGGGAGCGCACGGCGTCATAGCAACCAATGACGCCGTGCGCTCCTGCTCTCAGGCCGTGGTTCCACGGACCGCTGACGGCCGTGAACAACGGCCATGTGCATTCGGCCTTAGGGTGATGTTTTTGGCCCGTCTCCTGGTCTCAAAGTCCTGGTTGCAGCCACCCCTCCTCATGTCAACCAGTGGCTGAAATTAGTCAATAAAATCTAAGACTATGAGGCTATCTTGTATAGGCAGAGAGGCTCATATGATAAATGGCTTAGGGTTTGGGCAGTATGGAATGGGTGAAGGAATAGTTGAAAAGACCTTACGGTGATAAAATTTTTATTTATTTATTTATTTTTATTTATTTATTTTTCCCCGGGGATGGAAGCATTGTGGGGGGGGGGGAGGTGGATGGGGGGGAGGGAGGTGGATGGGTGGGTGGGATTGCATGTGTTTTGTTTTTTCTATATTTGTAAGTAAAAAAAAAAAAAGAATGGCATTGCTAACTGCTTGTAATTCGTTCATAACTTTTAGCAGGAATAACGAAGGAATGCCACAACATAGAGTCATAAGAACATTTTCTCCAGAAAATGTGACACAACCTACACGTCAGGAGAGGTTACAGGTCCTCCTTAAAGGGGTATACCCATTACAGACAATGGGGGAATATCACTAGGATATGCCCCCATTGTCTGATAGGTGCGGGTCCCACCTCTGCACCTACACTGAGAACGGAGCGGGGAGAATGGGGAGAGACCCCGGCCACCACCAAACACTGTCCTCATACAAGTGAATGGGAGTGTACTGTGCTTGCATGACCGCGGCTCCAAATCATTTCTATGGGACCGATGGAAATAGCTGAGTGCTCGGCTATTTTCAGCGGCCCCATAGAAATGAATAGAGGGTGGCTGTGCGTGCGTAATGCACCCTACACTGCCTTTCCCTGCTCCGTTTTCGGTGTAGGTGTGGGTCCCAGAGGTGGGACCCCACACCAATTAAACCCCACTACTCACGAATTTCCCAGCCAAAAATGGGAGACATTGCTGGTATATTAACTCTTGTGTTATCTGTAAGAATTTTCGGAAATATGCATATTTCTGCAGATTGATAATTTGATTGTTTACATCCAGTTTACTATTATTATTCATTATTAAGTTTAGTGTTCCTTTAATATCTCCAAGTTTTCATGCTCTTCACCAAATAGCATTAGAGCTTGTAGCACATACAGAGATTGTCATTAGGGATGAGCGAACTCGAACTGTATAGTTCGGGTTCGTACCGAATTTTGGGGTGTCCGTGACACGGACCCGAACCCGGACATTTTCGTAAAAGTCCGGGTTCGGGTTCGGTGTTCGTCGCTTTCTTCGCGCTTTTGTGACGCTTTCTTGGCGCTTTTTGAAAGGCTGCAAAGCAGCCAATCAACAAGCGTCATACTACTTGCCCCAAGAGGCCATCACAGCCATGCCTACTATTGGCATGGCTGTGATTGGCCAGAGCACCATGTGACCCAGCCTCTATTTAAGCTGGAGTCACATAGCGCCGCCCGTCACTCTGCTCTGATTAGCGTAGGGAGAGGTTGCGGCTGCGACAGTAGGGCGAGATTAGGCAGATTAACTCCTCCAAAGGACTTGATTAACTGATCGATCTGCAGCTGTGGATCATTGAGCTGCTGATCCTCAATTGCTCACTGTTTTTAGGCTGCCAAGACCGTTTGTCAGTCACATTTTTCTGGGGTGATCGGCGGCCATTTTGTGTCTTGTGGTGCGCCAGCACAAGCTGCGACCAAGTGCATTTAACCCTCAATGGTGTGGTTGTTTTTTGGCTAAAGCCTACATCAGGGTGAAGCTGTCACACCAAGTGCATTTAACCAGCAATAGTCTGTTCATTTTTTGGCCATATACAAAATCAGGGGCAAGCTGCGCCTGTCACCAAGTGCATTTAACCCTCAATGGTGTGGTTGTTTTTTGGCTAAAGCCTACATCAGGGTGAAGCTGTCACACCAAGTGCATTTAACCAGCAATAGTCTGTTCATTTTTTGGCCATATACTAAATCAGGGGCAAGCTGCGCCTGTCACCAAGTGCATTTAACCCTCAATGGTGTGGTTGTTTTTTGGCTAAAGCCTACATCAGGGTGAAGCTGTCACACCAAGTGCATTTAACCAGCAATAGTCTGTTTATTTTTTGGCCATATCCCAGTCTAATTCTGTCACTAAATCCATACCGGTCACCCAGCGCCTAAATACTAGGCCTCAAATTTATATCCCGCTAAATCTGTCCTTAGTGCTGTAGCTGGGCGAGTTATTTAGTGTCCGTTCAAGCACATTTCTTGTTCTGGGTTGAAATACAATTCCCAATTTAGCAATTTCATAATTTAGTGGTTTCTGCTATATCAGAGCTATTTAAAATCTATCCCTAAAAGGGTATATAATATTCAAGGTGCACATTGGGTCATTCAGAATAACTTCACACACACCCGCTACTGTGTATTTCCAAGTCTAATTCTGGCACTAAACCCATACCTGTCACCCAGCGCCTAAATACTAGGCCTCAAATTTATATCCAGCTAAATCTGTCCCTAGTGCTGTAGCTGGGCGAGTTATTTAGTGTCCGTTCAAGCACATTTCTTGTTCTGGGTTGAAATACAATTCCCAATTTAGCAATTTCATAATTTAGTGGTTTCTGCTATATCAGAGCTATTTGAAATCTATCCCTAAAAGGGTATATAATATTCAAGGTGCACATTGGGTCATTCAGAATAACTTCACACACACCCGCTACTGTGTATTTCCAAGTCTAATTCTGGCACTAAACCCATACCTGTCACCCAGCGCCTAAATACTAGGCCTCAAATTTATATCCAGCTAAATCTGTCCCTAGTGCTGTAGCTGGGCGAGTTATTTAGTGTCCGTTCAAGCACATTTCTTGTTCTGGGTTGAAATACAATTCCCAATTTAGCAATTTCATAATTTAGTGGTTTCTGCTATATCAGAGCTATTTGAAATCTATCCCTAAAAGGGTATATAATATTCAAGGTGCACATTGGGTCATTCAGAATAACTTCACACACACCCGCTACTGTGTATTTCCAAGTCTAATTCTGTCACTAAACCCATACCTGTCACCCAGCGCCTAAATACTAGGCCTCAAATTTATATCCTGCTAAATCTCTCGTTAGTGCTGTAGCTGGGCGAGTTATTTAGTGTCCGTTCAAGCACATTTCTTGTTCTGGGTTGAAATACAATTCCCAATTTAGCAATTTCATAATTTAGTGGTTTCTGCTATATCAGAGCTATTTGAAATCTATCCCTAAAAGGGTATATAATATTCAAGGTGCACATTGGGTCATTCAGAATAACTTCACACACACCCGCTACTGTGTATTTCCAAGTCTAATTCTGGCACTAAACCCATACCTGTCACCCAGCGCCTAAATACTAGGCCTCAAATTTATATCCCGCTAAATCTGTCCCTAGTGCTGTAGCTGGGCGAGTTATTTAGTGTCCGTTCAAGCACATTTCTTGTTCTGGGTTGAAATACAATTCCCAATTTAGCAATTTCATAATTTAGTGGTTTCTGCTATATCAGAGCTATTTGAAATCTATCCCTAAAAGGGTATATAATATTCAAGGTGCACATTGGGTCATTCAGAATAACTTCACACACACCCGCTACTGTGTATTTCCAAGTCTAATTCTGGCACTAAACCCATACCTGTCACCCAGCGCCTAAATACTAGGCCTCAAATTTATATCCCGCTAAATCTGTCCTTAGTGCTGTAGCTGGGCGAGTTATTTAGTGTCCGTTCAAGCACATTTCTTGTTCTGGGTTGAAATACAATTCCCAATTTAGCAATTTCATAATTTAGTGGTTTCTGCTATATCAGAGCTATTTGAAATCTATCCCTAAAAGGGTATATAATATTCAAGGTGCACATTGGGTCATTCAGAATAACTTCACACACACCCGCTACTGTGTATTTCCAAGTCTAATTCTGGCACTAAACCCATACCTGTCACCCAGCGCCTAAATACTAGGCCTCAAATTTATATCCCGCTAAATCTGTCCCTAGTGCTGTAGCTGGGCGAGTTATTTAGTGTCCGTTCAAGCACATTTCTTGTTCTGGGATGAAATACAATTCCCAATTTAGCAATTTCATAATTTAGTGGTTTCTGCTATATCAGAGCTATTTGAAATCTATCCCTAAAAGGGTATATAATATTCAAGGTGCACATTGGGTCATTCAGAATAACTTCACACACACCCGCTACTGTGTATTTCCAAGTCTAATTCTGGCACTAAACCCATACCTGTCACCCAGCGCCTAAATACTAGGCCTCAAATTTATATCCAGCTAAATCTGTCCCTAGTGCTGTAGCTGGGCGAGTTATTTAGTGTCCGTTCAAGCACATTTCTTGTTCTGGGTTGAAATACAATTCCCAATTTAGCAATTTCATAATTTAGTGGTTTCTGCTATATCAGAGCTATTTGAAATCTATCCCTAAAAGGGTATATAATATTCAAGGTGCACATTGGGTCATTCAGAATAACTTCACACACACCCGCTACTGTGTATTTCCAAGTCTAATTCTGGCACTAAACCCATACCTGTCACCCAGCGCCTAAATACTAGGCCTCAAATTTATATCCCGCTAAATCTGTCCTTAGTGCTGTAGCTGGGCGAGTTATTTAGTGTCCGTTCAAGCACATTTCTTGTTCTGGGTTGAAATACAATTCCCAATTTAGCAATTTCATAATTTAGTGGTTTCTGCTATATCAGAGCTATTTGAAATCTATCCCTAAAAGGGTATATAATATTCAAGGTGCACATTGGGTCATTCAGAATAACTTCACACACACCCGCTACTGTGTATTTCCAAGTCTAATTCTGGCACTAAACCCATACCTGTCACCCAGCGCCTAAATACTAGGCCTCAAATTTATATCCCGCTAAATCTGTCCCTAGTGCTGTAGCTGGGCGAGTTATTTAGTGTCCGTTCAAGCACATTTCTTGTTCTGGGTTGAAATACAATTCCCAATTTAGCAATTTCATAATTTAGTGGTTTCTGCTATATCAGAGCTATTTGAAATCTATCCCTAAAAGGGTATATAATATTCAAGGTGCACATAGGGTCATTCAGAATAACTTCACACACCCGCTACTGTGCATTTCCAAATCTAATTCTGTCACTAAACCCATACCTGTCACCCAGCGCCTAAATACTAGGCCTCAAATTTATATCCCGCTAAATCTCTCGTTACCGCTGTCCTGTTGTGGCTGGGAAAGTTATTTAGTGTCCGTCAAAGCACATTTTTTGTTCTGGGTTGAAATACAATTCCCAATTTAGCAATTTCATAATTTAGTCGTTTCTGCTATATCAGAGCTATTTGAAATCTATCCCTAAAAGGGTAGATCATATTGAAGGTGCACATAGGGTCATTCAGAATAACTTCACACACACGCTTCTGTGCATTTCCAAGTCTAATTCTGTCACTAAATCCATACCGGTCACCCAGCGCCTAAATACTAGGCCTCAAATTTATATCCCGTTGAATTTGAATACAATACATTGGGCCAAATAATATATTTGTTGTTGTGGTGAACCATAACAATGAGAAAAACATCTAGTAAGGGACGCGGACGTGGACATGGTCGTGGTGGTGTTAGTGGACCCTCTGGTGCTGGGAGAGGACGTGGCCGTTCTGCCACATCCACACGTCCTAGTGTACCAACTACCTCAGGTCCCAGTAGCCGCCAGAATTTACAGCGATATATGGTGGGGCCCAATGCCGTTCTAAGGATGGTAAGGCCTGAGCAGGTACAGGCATTAGTCAATTGGGTGGCCGACAGTGGATCCAGCACGTTCACATTATCTCCCACCCAGTCTTCTGCAGAAAGCGCACAGATGGCGCCTGAAAACCAACCCCATCAGTCTGTCACATCACCCCCATGCATACCAGGGAAACTGTCTCAGCCTCAAGTTATGCAGCAGTCTCTTATGCTGTTTGAAGACTCCGCTGGCAGGGTTTCCCAAGGGCATCCACCTAGCCCTTCCCCAGCGGTGAAAGACATAGAATGCACTGACGCACAACCACTTATGTTTCCTGATGATGAGGACATGGGAATACCACCTCAGCATGTCTCTGATGATGACGAAACACAGGTGCCAACTGCTGCGTCTTTCTGCAGTGTGCAGACTGAACAGGAGGTCAGGGATCAAGACTGGGTGGAAGACGATGCAGGGGACGATGAGGTCCTAGACCCCACATGGAATGAAGGTCGTGCCACTGACTTTCACAGTTCGGAGGAAGAGGCAGTGGTGAGACCGAGCCAACAGCGTAGCAAAAGAGGGAGCAGTGGGCAAAAGCAGAACACCCGCCGCCAAGAGACTCCGCCTGCTACTGACCGCCGCCATCTGGGACCGAGCACCCCAAAGGCAGCTTCAAGGAGTTCCCTGGCATGGCACTTCTTCAAACAATGTGCTGACGACAAGACCCGAGTGGTTTGCACGCTGTGCCATCAGAGCCTGAAGCGAGGCATTAACGTTCTGAACCTGAGCACAACCTGCATGACCAGGCACCTGCATGCAAAGCATGAACTGCAGTGGAGTAAACACCTTAAAACCAAGGAAGTCACTCAGGCTCCCCCTGCTACCTCTTCTGCTGCTGCCGCCTCGGCCTATTCTGCTGCTGCCGCCTCGGCCTCTTCCTCCGCCTCTGGAGGAACGTTGGCACCTGCCGCCCAGCAAACAGGGGATGTACCACCAACACCACCACCACCACCTCCGTCACCAAGCGTCTCAACCATGTCACACGCCAGCGTTCAGCTCTCCATCTCACAAACATTTGATAGAAAGCGTAAATTCCCACCTAGCCACCCTCGATCCCTGGCCCTGAATGCCAGCATTTCTAAACTACTGGCCTATGAAATGCTGTCATTTAGGCTGGTGGACACAGACAGCTTCAAACAGCTCATGTCGCTTGCTGTCCCACAGTATGTTGTTCCCAGCCGGCACTACTTCTCCAAGAGAGCCGTGCCTTCCCTGCACAACCAAGTATCCGATAAAATCAAGTGTGCACTGCGCAACGCCATCTGTGGCAAGGTCCACCTAACCACAGATACGTGGACCAGTAAGCACGGCCAGGGACGCTATATCTCCCTAACTGCACACTGGGTAAATGTAGTGGCAGCTGGGCCCCAGGCGGAGAGCTGTTTGGCGCACGTCCTTCCGCCGCCAAGGATCGCAGGGCAACATTCTTTGCCTCCTGTTGCCACCTCCTCCTTCTCGGCTTCCTCCTCCTCTTCTTCCACCTGCTCATCCAGTCAGCCACACACCTTCACCACCAACTTCAGCACAGCCCGGGGTAAACGTCAGCAGGCCATTCTGAAACTCATATGTTTGGGGGACAGGCCCCACACCGCACAGGAGTTGTGGCGGGGTATAGAACAACAGACCGACGAGTGGTTGCTGCCGGTGAGCCTCAAGCCCGGCCTGGTGGTGTGTGATAATGGGCGAAATCTCGTTGCAGCTCTGGGACTAGCCAATTTGACGCACATCCCTTGCTTGGCGCATGTGCTGAATTTGGTGGTGCAGAAGTTCATTCACAACTACCCCGACATGTCAGAGCTGCTGCATAAAGTGCGGGCCGTCTGTTCGCGCTTCCGGCGTTCACATCCTGCTGCTGCTCGCCTGTCTGCGCTACAGCGTAACTTCGGCCTTCCCGCTCACCGCCTCATATGCGACGTGCCCACCAGGTGGAACTCCACCTTGCACATGCTGGACAGACTGTGCGAGCAGCAGCAGGCCATAGTGGAGTTTCAGCTGCAGCACGCACGGGTCAGTCGCACTACAGAACAGCACCACTTCACCACCAATGACTGGGCCTCCATGCGAGACCTGTGTGCCCTGTTGCGCTGTTTCGAGTACTCCACCAACATGGCCAGTGGCGATGACACCGTTATCAGCGTTACAATACCACTTCTATGTCTCCTTGAGAAAACACTTAGGGCGATGATGGAAGAGGAGGTGGCCCAGGAGGAGGAGGAGGAGGAGGAGGAAGAGGGGTCATTTTTAGCACTTTCAGGCCAGTCTCTTCGAAGTGACTCAGAGGGAGGTTTTTGGCAACAGCAGAGGCCAGGTACAAATGTGGCCAGCCAGGGCCCACTACTGGAGGACGAGGAGGACGAGGATGAGGAGGAGGTGGAGGAGGATGAGGATGAAGCATGGTCACAGCGGGGTGGCACCCAACGCAGCTCGGGTCCATCACTGGTGCGTGGCTGGGGGGAAAGGCAGGACGATGACGATACGCCTCCCACAGAGGACAGCTTGTCCTTACCCCTGGGCAGCCTGGCACACATGAGCGACTACATGCTGCAGTGCCTGCGCAACGACAGCAGAGTTGCCCACATTTTAACCTGTGCGGACTACTGGGTTGCCACCCTGCTGGATCCACGCTACAAAGACAATGTGCCCACCTTACTTCCTGCACTGGAGCGTGATAGGAAGATGCGCGAGTACAAGCGCACGTTGGTAGACGCGCTACTGAGAGCATTCCCAAATGTCACAGGGGAACAAGTGGAAGCCCAAGGCCAAGGCAGAGGAGGAGCAAGAGGTCGCCAAGGCAGCTGTGTCACGGCCAGCTCCTCTGAGGGCAGGGTTAGCATGGCAGAGATGTGGAAAACTTTTGTCAACACGCCACAGCTAACTGCACCACCACCTGATACGCAACGTGTTAGCAGGAGGCAACATTTCACTAACATGGTGGAACAGTACGTGTGCACACCCCTCCACGTACTGACTGATGGTTCGGCCCCATTCAACTTCTGGGTCTCTAAATTGTCCACGTGGCCAGAGCTAGCCTTTTATGCCTTGGAGGTGCTGGCCTGCCCGGCAGCCAGCGTTTTGTCTGAACGTGTATTCAGCACGGCAGGGGGCGTCATTACAGACAAACGCAGCCGCCTGTCTACAGCCAATGTGGACAAGCTGACGTTCATAAAAATGAACCAGGCATGGATCCCACAGGACCTGTCCGTCCCTTGTCCAGATTAGACATTAACTACCTCCCCATAACCATATATTATTGGACTCCAGGGCACTTCCTCATTCAATCCTATTTTTATTTTCATTTTACCATTATATTGCGAGGCTACCCAAAGTTGAATGAACCTCTCCTCTGCCTGTGTGCTAGGCCTAAATATATGCCAATGGACTGTTGCAGTGGTGGCTGACGTGAAGCCTCATTCTCTGCTATGACATGCAGACTGATTCTCTGCTGACATGAAGCCAGATTGTCTGTTACGGGACCTCTCTGCTCTGCCTGTGTGCTAGGCCTAAATATATGCCAATGGACTGTTGCAGTGGTGGGTGACGTGAAGCCTCATTCTCTGCTATGACATGCAGACTGATTCTCTGCTGACATGAAGCCAGATTCTCTGTTACGGGACCTCTCTGCTCTGCCTGTGTGCTAGGCCTAAATATATGCCAATGGACTGTTGCAGTGGTGGCTGACGTGAAGCCTCATTCTCTGCTATGACATGCAGACTAATTCTCTGCTGACATGAAGACAGATTCTCTGTTACGGGACCTCTCTCCTCTGCCTGGGTGCCGGGGCCTAAATATCTGAGAATGGACTGTTCCAGTGGTGGGTGACAGGAAGCCAGATTCTCTGCTATGGAACCTCTCTCCAATTGATTTTGGTTAATTTTTATTTATTTAATTTTTATTTTAATTCATTTCCCTATCCACATTTGTTTGCAGGGGATTTACCTACATGTTGCTGCCTTTTGCAGCCCTCTAGCTCTTTCCTGGGCTGTTTTACAGCCTTTTTAGTGCCGAAAAGTTCGGGTCCCCATTGACTTCAATGGGGTTCGGGTTCGGGACGAAGTTCGGATCGGGTTCGGATCCCGAACCCGAACATTTCCGGGATGTTCGGCCGAACTTCTCGAACCCGAACATCCAGGTGTTCGCTCAACTCTAATTGTCATATAAAGATAGTAGATAGATCGTTAAACTAGTAATTTTTAGATAACAAGTACTAACACAACTTCTCTCTCTCCTCTCTCTCTCTGATTCTTTATATTGAATTTACTCATCTCTGGTATTAGATATAGAGTTTATGCAGAAATGTTTGCCGAAAGAAGCAAACCTTAAAATGTGCACATGAAAGGACATCCACATACATATCCAGTATATGGGAGAACCCCACAGCAGTTGTTCAGTTCTCCTGCAGTGCCAATGGAATAAATGGGCTTTATATGTAATGCATACAGGTATAGGGTTTACTAGAATAAGACATACATTAAATTCATAATCCATTTAAATTATAAAACTGTAATAAATTTACCAACCAAAACACTGTGCATGGCTGCGCTGAGAGGGTTGTCATGCTGACCAGCCAAAACTCCAGCTGGTCAACCTATCAGTAAAACTGGAAGCTTATCCAATCAGGTTAACAGTTTAGCATCCAATCCTAGAAATAGGCTGGGAATTTAGGAATGCAGCTTACTGATTGACATTACCTACAATGATGCATAGTGTCCTGGCTCTGTTTGTGCATCTGTCCTTTGTTTCTGAACTCAAGACCTGCTCCTTTGTGTACTGACCTTGGCTTGTTTTCTGGATTAACTCCTCATCTGCTCAACTGGCTTTTACTAATTCTCATGGTATTTTGATTGTGGCTTTTTTTTAGATTAACCCCCCACCACCCTTTTGGCTATAGATATCCCTCCTGGTTTTAACATTGTTTGTGGACTGCTCTTTGCATCCCCAGACATTCTGGTAGGTCTGATTGTACCATGCTTGTGCCACTTTTCTGCTACCTTACTCCGCAGGTGTAACATGGTTGCCTAGCAGCCAAGTCCATCTAGCCTCACAGTGAGCTCTTCTAAAGAACCTTATCTGTACCTCCTTGGCTTCTTTAATTTATTTTATCCTTGCCAATGTCTAACTAGACATTCTTAGTTAAATGTCTGGCTATATGTCCATAGTACAGTTGACAAAAGCCCATTAAGTTCAACTAATGGATGGGAGAGGATACAATTTAAAGGAAGGGAAGTGGTAAATCAGAATTCTACATTTGTTCAAAGGCATTGTTATTATTTAGTTCCAATAATTCATCTAAGACTTTTTTTTTTAACCTTCAACTGTTCCTGCTGTGATCACCACTTGAGGCAGACTATTCCACAGATTCACAGTTTACAGACGTGGACAAAATTGTTGGTACCCTTTGGTCAATGAAAGAAAAAGTCACAATGGTCACAGAAATAACTTTAATCTGACAAAAGTAATAATAAATTAAAATTCTATAAATGTTAACCAATGAAAGTCAGACATTGTTTTTCAACCATGCTTCAACAGAATTATGTAAAAAAATAAACTCATGAAACAGGCATGGACAAAAATGATGGTACCCCTAGAAAACACAGAACATAATGTGACCAAAGGGACATGTTAATTCAAGGTGTGTCCACTAATTAGCATCACAGGTGTCTACAACCTTGTAATCAGCCATTGGGCCTATATATATGGCTCCAGGTAATCACTGTGTTGTTTGGTGATATGGTGTGTACCACACTCGACATGGACCAGAGGAAGCAAAGGAAAGAGCTGTCTCAAGAGATCAGAAAGAAAATTATAGACAAGCATGTTAAAGGTAAAGGCTATAAGACCATCTCCAAGCAACTAGATGTTCCTGTGAGTACAGTTGCACATATTATTCATAAGTTTAAGATCCATGGGACTGTAGCCAACCTCCCTGGACGTGGCCGCAGGAGGAAAATTGATGACAAATCTAAGAGACGGATAATCCGAATGGTAACAAAAGAGCCTAGAAAGACTTCTAAAGAGATTCAAGGTGAACTTCATGCTCAAGGAACATCAGTGTCAGATCGCACCATCCGTCGTTGTTTGAGCCAAAGTGGACTACATGGGAGACGACCAAGGAGGACACCATTGTTGAAAACGAATCATAAAAAAGCAAGACTGGAATATGCCAAACTACATGTTGACAAGCCACAAAGCTTCTGGGAGAATGTCCTGTGGACAGATGAGACAAAAATCGAAGTTTTTGCCAAGGCACATCAGCTGTATGTTCACAGACGAAAAAATGAAGCATATCAAGAAAAGAACACTGTCCCTACTGTGAAACATGGAGGAGGCTCTGTTATGTTCTGGGGCTGCTTTGCTGCGTCTGGCACAGGGTGTCTTGAATCTGTGCAGGGTACAATGAAATCTCAAGACTATCAAGGAATTCTAGAGAGAAATGTACTAGCCAGTGTCAGAAAGCTTGGTCTCAGTCGCAGGTCATGGGTCTTGCAACAGGACAATGACCCAAAACACACCGCTAAAAACACCCAAGAATGGCTAAGAGGAAAAAATTGGACTATTCTAAAGTGGCCTTCTATGAGCCCTGACCTCAATCCTATTGAGCATCTTTGGAAGGAGCTGAAACATGCAGTCTGGAAAAGGCACCCTTCAAACCGGACACAACTGGAGCAGTTTGCTCATGAGGAGTGGGCCAAAATACCTGCTGAGAGGTGCAGATGTCTCATTGACAGTTACAGGAAGCGTTTGATTGCAGTGATTGCCTCAAAAGGTTGCGCAACAAAATATTAAGTTAGGGGTACCATCATTTTTGTCCATGCCTGTTTCATGAGTTTATTTTTTTACATAATTCTGTTGAAGCATGGTTGAAAAACAATGTCTGACTTTCATTGGTTAACATTTATAGAATTTTAATTTATTATTACTTTTGTCAGATTAAAGTTATTTCTGTGACCATTGTGACTTTTTCTTTCATTGACCAAAGGGTACCAACAATTTTGTCCACGTCTGTATATGGTGAAACAGGCTTGTTGTCTGAAAATTGAACTTACTTCTCTAGATGGAGGCAGTGCCTCTTGTCTTTTGATGGGATTTTCCAGTAAACTACATGGAACAGAATATCACCACATTTTTGTACTGGCCATTCATATATTTATATAGGTTAATCATATCTCTTCTTAGATGTCTCTTGCCCAGACTATATATGTTGAATTGCCTTAAAAGGGTTGTCTTACTTCAGCAAATTACATTTATGACGTTGAGTGTGTTAATACAAGAAACCTTTTAATGTATTGTGATTGTCCATATTGATACTTTGCCAGATGGTTGTTTCCATGGTTATGACCACCCTGCAATCCAGCAGTGGCCATGCTTGCACATGCTCACTCCTGTGGTCCCAGCCACCAGAGAGGCCAGCACTTTGTCCTATAGTGTGCAAACATGGCCATCGCTGCTGGATTGCAGGGTGGATGTAACCATGAACACGAGAAGTGTATAATGGGATGGAAAAATGAATCAAGTCAGCAAATGAGGCAATATGGACAATACATTAGCACATGATAAATGCCATTTGCTGAAGTGAGTCAACCGTTTTAATCTATCCTCATAACTTAGACCCTACATGCCCTTTATCAGGTTAGTTGCTCTTCTTTGTATTTTTCCAACTCCAGGGCATCTTTTCTATGAACTAATTCCACAACTGAACTGCATATTTCAGATAAGGCCGGACCAGAGCTTTGTAAACTGCCAATAATATTACTTCCCTTTTGACAAGTCTTTGCCTCCTTTAATACATGACAATATTCTGCTAGCCTTAGAAAGAGTAGATTGACATTGCATGATGTTTAATCTATGATCTACAAATACACTCAAATACTTTACCAATGATTCCCCCATTGTTACTCCCTTATGACATATGCTGCATATCAATGTAAATCAGTCATCATGTATGCTTTATATTACTTGCATAGCTCTAGTACTTCATTTTTGGATAAATGCAAATGGCACTGTCCTTGCATTACAAGGGATCGTGTATGTTATGTTGTTTGGCTCAAATTATTCCAAAAATAAATGAATGCAGAAGCAAAAGACTACTCTTTAAAATTGTCATATGGCTGTTAGGTGACATTTACAATTTTACAAATTGACTACAAGGACACAAGGCTTTATTTTCTGATCTCATTTTCTCAAGTTGATCAGGTCACTCGATGTGAAGAAAGATAAAGGTATTGTTTGCATTGACAAAACCATGGAATTGCCTTGTGGTATATGAGTAGAGTCATTTGGGAGTAACATTATCTTTGATAGATCTGGGTTAATTACCAGTAACACTAAAATAGCTAACAGTCAGTAAATACCAATACTGATTAACTTCAGAGAAAATTATCAGTGATAAATTTTTTATATACTATATAAAGTTTTAGATCTTATAGGCGAGAGAAAAGCCTATTCCGCAGTTAAATCTTATAGAGCTGTAACACATTTAAGAAATGGTAAGAGAATATTATTTATGCTTAGAGCTTACATTCTTTTATCAGTACCATATCCCTCCCTTTCTCCGCCAGGAAATGAGGAAGCTCATTCCTTCATTGCTGCATATCTATGTTGCTAAGATAAAGGAACACAGATAAGGAAAAAGATTCATCTTTGGACAGATGAAAAAAATGAATTCTAACAGACACATTTCTGTTTGATCCCGTCATTGCAATATTTTGAAGAATGTTTACTCTACATAATTACTATGAACAAAACAAATAAGTGCAACTTCATATGAACAGCAAGGATGCAACACACAACACACACACAAAGCTTACTTGTTCTTCCCTGTTCACCAAATTATGGATTCATCAATGCACATTTTTGCAACAATAATTGCATTATTACAAGAAGAGCAAAGTTATTGTATTTTTTTATGAACCACCATGCAGTACAACTAGGTGATTCTTACACCCAAATAATTTTAGAAGTGAATATACTTTGTGAAATCTAACAGTCTTCAAAATTCCAAATCAGTCTGATACCTGTAGATTAGTATAGGATGTTGGTGGTGTTGCTATTATTTAATACTATACATATATTTCACATATACACATATATATATGTGTGTGCATATGTGTGTATACTCATACACACATATGCACACACATACGTATACACTTATATGATATATACATTTGATTGATATACTTGATTGGTCAGAACACGGTTGCAAGTTTTTCATATACAGTGGTCCCTCAGGTTATAATATTAATTGGTTCTGGAGTGACCATTATACAATAAAACCATTGTAACTTGAGTTCATAACTTTATGGAGAACTAGAAATTGGTTTCAATGCCCAAAAATGTTATCCCAACATAATAAAAAGTAAAGTTTTAAGAAAAATAAGCAGATAATCCAAGATGGATAAAGCAAGTCTTTACGTAAAAAAAGACAGGACTAGATACTGGAAGCTGTTAATCTGTTTCTCTGGTGAGTGCAGGAACTTCTTCAGGGTCTTGCACAGTACATGCATGTACCAGAAAAATAAAATGAAGCCACAACTCACCTAGTGTCTAAAGGAGCACAGATAGGGGGCAGTACAATACATATCGTACTGCAGATGAGCTACTGGACAAACAATAAAGTTGTTTTATCAGTGAAATGGCTATGTTGATAGGTTGGATCTGAGTCTAAGACATTGTATGTTGAGTCTAGTTTCAAATTACGATGGCCCAGAAAAAATCATTGGATGTTGAAAATATTGTATCCTGAGGCCATTGTATCTTGAGAGATCACTGTATTGTTTAAATATTTATGATTTAATAATCTACTTAATGTCCATTAATTATTATTGTACATGATTGAATTTATGTGTTACTTGTCTTGATGTAATGAGGATGGAGATATAATACAATACCACAGAAATATGGGCGTATCATATTTTTATTTAGATTCTTAGCATTGTCCTGGTTGAAATAATAATAATAATAATAATAATAATAATCTTTATTTATATAGTGCCAACATATTCCACAGCACCTTACAATTCAGGGGTTCATGTACAGTCATAAATAACATAGCAACAGACAAGTCGATTATTACAACAAGAGGAATGAGGACCCTGCTCGCAATAGCTTACAATCTATGAGGGGATAGGGGTGACACAAAAGGTAGAAGTGCTTGTTATGTACGATAGTCCAGCTATCCTGGGAGAATAGCGGAGCAGATATAAAGCCACATAAGCCGGTCAGCAGTGCACAGTTAGGGTGGTAGACAGAGATGAGGGAAGAGATGTAGGGCGGTGCAGCACTGTGGAGGGCTTTGTGGGTGAGGACGAGCAGTTTGAATTGGGCTCTATAGTGTATGGCTAGCCAGTGCAATGACTGACACAGGGCGGAGGCATAGGAGTAGCAGTTGGACAGATAGGTGACCCTGGCTGCTGTATCAATAATAGATTGGAGAGTCTGTTGAGGGGGTGCCAATTAATAGTGAGTTGCAGTAATCAAGGCGGGAGTGGATCAGGGCAACAATTAGCGTTTTTGTTGTTTCCATAGTGAGAAAGGGGCGGATACTAGAGATGTTTTTGAGGTGCAGGTGGCATGAGCAGGAGAGAGATTAAATATAGGGGGTGAAAGAAAGATCAGTGTCAAAAATCACCCCAAGACAGCGGGCGTGCTGCCTAGGAGGGATGGCGGTGTTGCACACCGAGAGGCAGATATCAGGTTTAGGTAGGTTAGTAGATGGAGAGAACACAAGTAGTTCCGTTTTTGAAAGATTAAGTTTCAGATAGAGAGAGGACATAATGTTCAAGAAGACAGAGAGACAGTCGCTGGTGTTCTGTAATACAGCAGGTGTGATGTCAGGGGATAAAGTGTATAGTTGTGTGTCATCAGCATAGAGATGGTACTGGGAACCAAATCTGCTGATGGTCTGTCCAATTGGTGCTGTGTACAGGGAGAAGAGGAGAGGGCCTAGGACTGAACCCTGAGGAACTCCAACAGCGAGGGGGAGAGGTAAGGAAGTGGAGACAGCGAATGATACACTGAAAGAGCGACCAGAAAGATAGGAAGAACACCAGGAGAGGGTTGTGTCCTTTAGGAGAGTAGTTACCGTTGCATTTTACCGTTGTCAGGAGGTCGTTTGTCACTTTGGTAAGGGCAGTTACTGTCGAATGAAGGGGGCGGAAACCAGATTGTAGTGGATCAAGAAGAGAGTGATCAGAGAGATAGCGAGTAAGGCGAGAGTAGACCAGATGCTCCAGGAGTTTAGAGATAAAGGAAGATTGGAGACTGGTCTGTAGTTAGTTGTGCAGGATGGGTGGAGAGATTTTTTTTTATTAATGGAGTAATGATAGAGTGTTTGAAAGAGGAGGGGAAGATACCAGAAGAGAGGGAGAGGTTGAAGATTTTTGTTAAGTGAGTGGTGACAGCTGGAGAAAGAGACTGGAGTAGGTGTGAGGGAATGGGATCAGAGGCGCAAGTGGTAGGACGAGAACAAGAGAGGAGCCTGGAGACTTCTTCTTCCATGACTGGGTCGAATGTTGAAGGTTGAAACAAAGCATTATTACCTGTACAATTTGAAGCTTAATATATAGTAACAAAATAACATTCCTCAATCTTGGAAATATTCAGTGAACCTAATTCAACCTATTATAATTATATCTACTTATTTTCAGTATTATAAAGAAATTTTCAGTCAAGAGTTTATGTGTCTGAAAGTAGATACTGAACATACTGTAATGTAAAAATGCCACACAGCACTCTATCTGAAGCTGCTATCATGCAATTTATTGTCAAAATTAATGTACAATTTTAAGAACCCCCCCACCACACACTTTCCTACTCTTTCATCTCCTGCCATATTCATCTTCTATACATTTGTCTTCACCTGTTTTATATGCTGTTTGCCATTGCATGCCTAGGTTTCCATATTGCATAATGTGTTGTTTTTTTTTTGTTTTTTTTTTGGAAGGGGTAGAGATTTGTTCCTTTCTTCTTACATATCTTCATACATATCACATATGCCCAATAGAGATAAGCGAATCAAAGTTGACGAAGTGGAATTCGATTCAATTTTCAGAAAAAAATTAGATTCATTCTGAATTTCTTTGTGCATCATGGTAACAAATCAATTTTTTTTTCTAAAATGGCTGCTGCAAGTGTGAAATTCATTCCACAGTGTTGAAGCAGAACAGGCTTCAGTAGGGCAGTTTACAGCCTGGGTAATATGAACAATCCTATTACACCTTGCTGCACTGCCTGGGGATCCAAATTGCCATTATACAGTTCTGTAATTCCAGCAAACCATTCTTGTTATTGGGGTACAAGTGCTGTTTGATACAGCCATTAACAAGGTTTATTACAAGGAAATATTTCTATGTCTTACTTGCCCTTGTGTGGTGCAGTTATATGTTCTAAAGCATTTTTGGCTTGTATTAGTGGAATTAGTGGCTTATTAGCTATTGTGTGGTGAAGTGAGAAAATTAAAGCCCTTTTTGGCATGTATTAGTGTCACAAAAATATATATTATTTGCTTTTCAGAGGGGCAGTTATATGTTGTAAATCCCTTTTTGGCATGTATTAGTGGCAATTTTTTTTTTATTATTTGCCTATTCAGCATTTGAGTTATATGTTTTAAAGCCTTTTGTGGCTTGTAGAAAAAAATGTTGTGGAAAAAAATAAGGGCCTATTTGCCATTCAGCAGTGCAGTTATATGTTTTAAAGCCCTTTTTTGAGTGTATTAGTGGTAAAAAATACATATATTATTTGCCTTTCAGCAGTGCAGTTATATGTTCTAAATCCCTTTTTGTCGTGCATTAGTGGCAAAAAAAATATATTATTTGCCTTCAATGGTGCAGTTATATGTTCTAAAGCTTTTTGTGGAGTGTATAAGTAAAAAAAAGTAAGGGCCTATTTGGCATTCTGCGGTGCAGTTATATGTTCTAAAGCCCTTTTTGCCGTGGATTAGTGGCACAAAAAAAGTACGGTATTTACTGTTGTGTGTTGAAGTGAGAAAATTACAGACTTTTTTGGGGTGTTTTAATTTCCTTATTATTTATTTATTTATTTGATCTAACTGTATGTCAGACAGAGAAGTGCCAGGCCCTGCACAGGGGAGTGGCATAGGTCTAAATGTTTCTGGCGCATGCACAGGTCACAGCAGTGTAAGGTGACGTGGCAGCCTGAGTCGCAGCAAGATGCCTGAGCTCCTGGTGACATCTAGAGGACGTGTCTTGACCAGCAACCCAGCGGTTCTTGAATGGCTGACTCGGCCATCCACTTCGTCCCAAGTGACATCAGACACCCCTAGCCAAGAGTCGGTAGGTTTGTCAGACACAACCCTTAGGTTAGGGCACAGGGCCTGCTCCCGGGCCATGCCAACTGTCATCAACCTGCCTCTGTCATTTTCTGTTCCCTCAGCCAGAGAAGTATTATATGCTGTGGGTTCAGTTCCACTATAAAGAGAGGACGAGCTACTAGAGGACAGTCACCTGCTACTGGCCAGCCAAGATATGTGGGAGACATCTGCCACTTCCTCTGATAGGCGGGCAAGTAGTGATGAGGAGAGTGGCGTAGAAGCTGGTGTTGCGAGAGGACAGGCTCCTGACCCAGAGACCATTGAAGAGGACATTAGTGACATTCAGACAGTATTAGATGATGATGGTATAGCTGATCACACTTGGGAGCCAGGTGAATTAGGGGCTTCATCATCATCGGGAGAAGAGGGTGGAAGCTTGCACCTGAGGCAGCAACTCGCTAGCGTGGCCAAAAGTCAGCAGGGTGGCAGCAGTGGGAGGTCGGGAGCCAAACATGCCCTGGAAAGTAGTGGTGCAGGGGTTCACAAAAGCAGCGGTGGTAGCAGTCAGTCACCACGGCCCTGCGTCAACATATGCAGCATCACCATAAAGTGGCCTGGGAGAACAGTGGCTCCGATCTGGTGGTCCATCCTGCCGCAGAAACCGTTGCATCACCAAGTGGCACGCACCCGTTTTCAGGCAGTCAAGGCTCCACCGCAATGGGGAGCCTTTATGCTCCAACCTATGCTAATCTCCCCCTGGGCTGGTGGGAGGACAAGGTGGTCTTTCCGGACATGCAGGTCTGGTGGTGTGACAAGATTGTCTTCTGGACATGTTATATTGACAATGTATTTCTGATTTGGAATGGTGACTCTGATGAGTTTGAACTATTTGTTAGAGAACTTAATATAAATGAGCTTGGTTTGTCGTTCACTTCCGAGTTTCATTGAATTCACCATATTCACCAATATTCGAATTCACCATATTTAATGAATATTTGGGCGAATAGTTATCATATATTCGCAAATTCGAGAATTTGTGATCTCCGGTCATTCTTTTCTTGATTTGCGAAAATCGGCAATTGGAAAATTCACAATAAAAATTTGCGATAAAAAATTAGCAATACGGAAATTCGTGATCAACACTACTTCTAAAGTAAAAGATATTGCAACCTTCTCATTGGCCCACAAGCAAGAAGCAGTGAGGGATCATGGGTACTGATGAAAAATAAATCTTGAATATTCGTGATTACAAAGATATAGCACTGTATTCTAAATCTTTGTGTGCCAATATTCACGATAAAAATTTGCAATACGAATATTTGCGCCAAACACTAGTTATGACTATTTCATTAACAAAAACAATTTTAAGCCTGATCCAATTAATAGGTTGCATTTATAAACAACCAGATATTAATAGAAAAAGCAATGCACAGCAAAATACTCAATATAAATAAGTCATTTTCAGTGGGTTCCTTGTAGTACATTTTCACCCAGTAGAAAAAGATTTTACTTGCAGTTTGTACCTGCCAGTCATTATAGTGATCGCTCTTCTGTGTGATGCCAACAGCTGACATATTCAACCTTGATAAAACTAAGGCAGCCACCCTAATTATTACAGCTGGCCAACTTATCTGGTAAGCAGGGCACACATCCGATTCTCTGGAGTAAATCTCTGTGTATTGGGTATCATTGGTGCCAGACTTTTAATTTCCAAGTTACCTTCTGGCCACGTTCACTTATTGCAAGCACTGCTTTTCTATAATATAAGCGCACAGGAGTGTTTTCTTCTGATTAATTGTTCTTACACACATTGAATTAATTGCTCAAATGCTTAAGAAGACTCTTCTTCATTAAAATGCGGCTAAACAATAGCGGTGAACTGAAGGTTATGAGAAGGTCACATTACCTATTTAGGACATAATGAGCTGCAGTGAATTGAGTTAAACAATCAGGACTGCTTCGTATGATGAAATCACAAACTGTGCGCAAAATTATTTACTGTATCTATACATGAATACATACACTATCTATCTGGAAAACAAAAATATTCCATGGCACTCCAAAGAAGTAAAATGAATGTGACCTTAATTCACCAATGCAACGTTTCGGTCCACACACTGGAACCTTCCTCAAGCAGTGACAAACAGTAGGTATAGCAGCATATATATATATAAGGTGATCATTTTACAACATAATTAGTGTAATTAAGTAAAAGCATAAAGAATAAAGTTTTTAAATATAACATAATATCCATAAGTTTATCAAAGATTACAGTCATTTGTTCAAATCAATTCAATTTCAACAAAGAAATGTGAATAAATACATAAAATACATAAAAATTCAATTCATACTCCGGTGAAAATATCCAATACATAATTAATGCACAGGTGAATATTAATGTGATAATTAAAAACACATAGTTCATTGGGACCAGTAGTGATTACCTTAGTCAACATGAGAATCTGCCTTTTTTTAGCAGCTCCAATGAGTACGTCCACAAAAATCCCACCATAAGGAGTGGTAGTAGAAGATCCAGAGAGCGTAAAAAACTGAAACAAGAGAATAACAAAGAAAAAGGACATGGACAGCAAACAGTGGTAAATATTTCATCCCACATTTTAACTTCTGATCAATTGAATGTCTTAAATAAATGCCTGAGTTACTGTCCCAGTCAAAAAACTGATTGGTTACAGCTTGAAATAGATCTACATCAGTTTTTTAGAAGGTTGGAATTTAAGACATGGTTCGCATCAAAGTCTAAAGATGGGGACCATGTCAAGAGGACTGAGCTGGAATTAGCGGATTTTGATCTGTTTATTAGAACAGTTTTTTCTCCTCCAGTCTCTTGATGCTATTGAGGTTTTTCAGGAAGCGGTATTAAGGGATTTAAACAATTTAAAACTGAATGACACTGGGAGATTACAACATTCAAATATCACACATAATGAAGGGTTAGCTTCGGATCAATTGGTGCATGACCACGGCCTCACCATCAAACCGGCTGATAAGGGTGGTGTGGTCGTGGTCATGGATACCAATAAATACATTGAAGAGGGTATGAGACAACTTAATGACACACAGGTATATAAGAAATTGACACATGATCCAAAATGGGAGCTAGAGAGACGTATTAAACATTTGTGAGATGAGGCCATACAGGGCGGTCTCATTGATGAAAAACTCTGAGATTTTTTGACCATTGTACACCCTAGGACACCAATGCTGTATCTTCTACCAAAGAAACATAAACATTTTATAGATCCACCTGGAATGCTGATTGTTTCGGCCAGTGAGTCTTTGTTCAGTAAGATTTCGGTGTTTCTAGACATGGTATTGGTGTCTTTGGATATAACGAGTTTGTACACCTCGATTAGACATGAACTTGGCCTTAAAGCAGTTAGATATTGTCTTAAGAAGTCGGAATACACTCCAGAATGTCAGGACTTTTTACTTAGTTTGCTACATGCGGTTCTTACAAACAATTACTTTTTATTTGGTGACAATGTATTTATGCAAATGAGAGGAATGGCAATGGGGTCGAATGTGGCGTCGACATATGCCAATTTGACAGTTGCCTTCCTGGAGGAGATGTGCATCTATTTGTCCCACCACTTTGGTCATGTACTGAAGGTGGAGATACATAGATGACATTTTCTTTATATGGACGGGTACTGACATTGACTTGGAGCAGTTTTTCTCCTTTCTGAACAATATAGATGAGAACATCAAGTTTATCATACAATCCTCTAAACAGGAAATCCAATGTTTGGATACAAAAGTCATAGTGAGCGAGAAATAGGTGGAAGCAAATATTTACGTCAAGCCAACAGATAGAAACACATTATTACATTTTGGGAGCGCTCATCCCAGACCAATGATCAAATCGCTGGCCTTCAGTCAATTTTTAAGAGCAAAACAAATTGTTAGCTGCCCTAAACAACTTGAATGTACCCTTAATAGGATGCAGGATTCTTTTGAATAGAGAGGGTACCATAAATCCATTTTGAAAACACATAGGAAGAGGATAGATAAATACAGTAGGGAAGATCTACTCATACAGAATAACGCTTAAAAAAATAAATAAAAAAAAACAGAATCCCACTGATCACTACTTTTACACATAACAGCCATAAAGTGAGGAATATTATACACAAACATTGGTCTATTTTAAAATCAGGTTTAGATCAATTAGAAGGATTTAAAAACTTCCTCTTATGTCCTATAGACATCCTAAAAACCTAAAAGATTAATTTCTATTTAGATAAGGCCTCAAAAGAAAACATGACAAACTTTTCTGAGAACGGCAAAAATGGGTTGTTACCCATGTTTGAATTGTATACATTGCAAATATGTTTGTAAAGGAGCTACTTTTACACATCCGATGACTAGAAGAGAATATAAAATCAACTTGTTCTTGACCTGTGATACTACATACATTATCTATGTTTTATGGTGCCCATGCCAATTATTATACGTAGGGTAAACCACATTAGATCTAAAAACATGCTTTAATCAACATAGATACACATTCCGTAAGAAGCAAATGGACTTACCAGTCTCTCAACACTTCACCGAAGCAGGTCACTGTGAGAAAGATATCAAGTATATGATTATTGATCATATTCCAATCTCCCGTAGAGGAGGAAATAATATCTTGGCACTTAAAAAATGAGAAATTGAGTGTATTGTAAGACTATATACATTAAAACCAAATGGATTGAACGTAGATTTCAAACCATGGATTTGTGCAAAAATACAGATATATATGTATTTGGAGGTATGGATTCTTCTCTGGGGACATTTGAAACTATCATATATCATCATCTTGTGGATGTACAGTATGTGGGTGCAACTTTTATAACATGTTTTTTATTATCTTCTGCAGATTTTATATTGTTGTAATAACAGAAGAATAATGAAGACCAGTGGTGACCTTTGATAAACATGAGGATATACATCAAATATTAAACTATTTTGAATAAATGAGAGATTTTAAGTCCTATATGTCCTTTTTGTTTCTATTTAGCCTCCTCTCCCATAAGGACTGTATTTAGTCATATTATGCATTATTGTGCTTTGTTTTTGGTAACTATGTGGGATTTTGTGGAATCTTACTCTTGACCCTTTTTGGGGATCTAGCAATAAAGGGTGGTTTACTTGTACCTAATTCATCCATACAGATATGGAGTGTGGTGGCATTTGGTGGGTCCATTGTCTATTCTTAGATATTGGACAACCATAGCCACCCCCAGAGATATCTGGGTCTCATTGGCAGTGGGACCTGATATCAATGACTCCGTTGATATAGGGGATTCTTTAACCCCTTCCCGACCGCAATCTGTATACATACGTGATAGCTGCACATACTCCGTGCAGCTACCACGTATATATACGTTCTGGCAGCTCTTTAATCCAAGCGCTGCAAAGCGCTTGGATTAAAGCTTCTGCCCCTGCCCTGTATGCAGTAATGCCGGCAAGGGACCAATCAGAGTGGGCCCTTGCCGGCAATCGATCCGATTGGTTAGTCTGTGCAGACTAACCAATCGGATTGCGGCAGTGTTAAAATGCCGGTTTTAGGCTCTGTTCTGCGCTCTGCAGATCAGAGCCTGAAAGCCGATAGTGTTCCTCATGCCCACCCTCCCCCATCTGTGCCGCTCTAAGCCCATGGTGCCCCTCTGTGCCCCCCCGATCTGTGCCCCGCCGATCTGTGCATCTCCTTCCTGCTCATCTCCTTCCTGTCATGCGATCCATCCCCTCCCCGCCCCATGCATTAATTTTCTAGCCGCCCCTCCTGCCGCCCCATGCATTAATTTTCTAGCCGCCCCTCCCATTGTAGTCTGTACCCCCCGTCACCAAGTGCATTTAACCCTCAGTAGTGAGGTTGGTCAAGCTGTGACACCAAGTGCATTTAACCAGCAATAGTCTGTTCATTTTTTGGCCATATACTACATCAGGGGCAAGCTGCGCCCGTCACCAAGTGCATTTAACCCTCAGTAGTGTGGTTGGTCAAGCTGTCACACCAAGTGCATTTAACCAGCAATAGTCTGTTCATTTTTTGGCCATATACTACATCAGGGGCTAGCTGCGCCTGTCACCAAGTGCATTTAACCCTCAATGGTGTGGTTGTTTTTTGGCTAAAGCCTACATCAGGGTGAAGCTGTCACACCAAGTGCATTTAACCAGCAATAGTCTGTTCATTTTTTGGCCATATACAAAATCAGGGGCAAGCTGCGCCCGTCACCAAGTGCATTTAACCAGCAATAGTCTGTTCATTTTTTGGCCATATACTACATCAGGGGCAAGCTGCGCCCGTCACCAAGTGCATTTAACCCTCAGTAGTGTGGTTGTTCAAGCTGTGACACCAAGTGCATTTAACCAGCAATAGTCTGTTCATTTTTTGGCCATATACTACATCAGGGGCAAGCTGCGCCCGTCACCAAGTGCATTTAACCCTCAGTAGTGTGGTTGGTCAAGCTGTCACACCAAGTGCATTTAACCAGCAATAGTGTGGTTATTTTTTGGCCATATCCCAGTCTAATTCTGTCATTAAATCCATACCGGTCACCCAGCGCCTAAATACTAGGCCTCAAATTTATATCCCGCTAAATCTGTCGTTACCGCTGTCCTGTTGTGGATGGGCAAGTTATTTAGTGTCCGTCAAAGCACATTTTTTGTTCTGGGTTGAAATACAATTCCCAATTTAGCAATTTCATAATTTAGTGGCTTCTGCTATATCAGAGCTATTTGAAATCTATCCCTAAAAGGGTATATAATATTCAAGGTGCACATAGGGTCATTCAGAATAACTTCACACACACGCTACTGTGCATTTCCAAGTCTAATTCTGTCACTAAATCCATACCGGTCACCCAGCGCCTAAATAGTAGGCCTCAAATTTATATCCCGCTAAATCTGTCATTACCGCTGTCCTGTTGTGGATGGGAAAGTTATTTAGTGTCCGCCAAAGCACATTTTTTGTTCTGGGTTGAAATACAATTCCCAATTTAGCAATTTCATAATTTAGTGGTTTCTGCTATATCAGAGCTATTTGAAATCTATCCCTAAAAGGGTATATAATATTCAAGGTGCACATAGGGTCATTCAGAATAACTTCACACACACGCTACTGTGCATTTCCAAGTCTAATTCTGTTAGTAAATCCATACCGGTCACCCAGCGCCTAAATACTAGGCCTCAAATTTATATTCAGCTGAATTTGAATACAATACATTGGGCCAAATAATATTTTTGTTGTTGTGGTGAACCATAACAATGAGGAAAACATCTAGTAAGGGACGCGGATGTGGACATGGTCGTGGTGGTGTTAGTGGACCCTCTGGTGCTGGGAGAGGACGTGGCCGTTCTGCCACATCCACACGTCCTAGTGTACCAACTACCTCAGGTCCCAGTAGCCGCCAGAATTTACAGCGATATATGGTGGGGCCCAATGCCGTTCTAAGGATGGTAAGGCCTGAGCAGGTACAGGCATTAGTCAATTGGGTGGCCGACAGTGGATCCAGCACGTTCACATTATCTCCCACCCAGTCTTCTGCAGAAAGCGCACAGATGGCGCCTGAAAACCAACTCCATCAGTCTGTCACATCACCCCCATGCATACCAGGGAAACTGTCTCAGCCTCAAGTTATGCAGCAGTCTCTTATGCTGTTTGAAGACTCCGCTGGCAGGGTTTCCCAAGGGCATCCACCTAGCCCTTCCCCAGCGGTGAAAGACATAGAATGCACTGACGCACAACCACTTATGTTTCCTGATGATGAGGACATGGGAATACCACCTCAGCATGTCTCTGATGATGACGAAACACAGGAGCCAACTGCTGCGTCTTTCTGCAGTGTGCAGACTGAACAGGAGGTCAGGGATCAAGACTGGGTGGAAGACGATGCAGGGGACGATGAGGTCCTAGACCCCACATGGAATGAAGGTCGTGCCACTGACTTTCACAGTTCGGAGGAAGAGGCAGTGGTGAGACCGAGCCAACAGCGTAGCAAAAGAGGGAGCAGTGGGCAAAAGCAGAACACCCGCCGCCAAGAGACTCCGCCTGCTACTGACCGCCGCCATCTGGGACCGAGCACCCCAAAGGCAGCTTCAAGGAGTTCCCTGGCATGGCACTTCTTCAAACAATGTGCTGACGACAAGACCCGAGTGGTTTGCACGCTGTGCCATCAGAGCCTGAAGCGAGGCATTAACGTTCTGAACCTGAGCACAACCTGCATGACCAGGCACCTGCATGCAAAGCATGAACTGCAGTGGAGTAAACACCTTAAAACCAAGGAAGTCACTCAGGCTCCCCCTGCTACCTCTTCTGCTGCTGCCGCCTCGGCCTCTTCTGCTGCTGCCGCCTCGGCCTCTTCTTCCGCCTCTGGAGGAACGTTGGCACCTGCCGCCCAGCAAACAGGGGATGTACCACCAACACCACCACCACCTCCGTCACCAAGCGTCTCAACCATGTCACACGGCAGCGTTCAGCTCTCCATCTTACAAACATTTGAGAGAAAGCGTAAATTCCCACCTAGCCACCCTCGATCCCTGGCCCTGAATGCCAGCATTTCTAAACTACTGGCCTATGAAATGCTGTCATTTAGGCTGGTGGACACAGACAGCTTCAAACAGCTCATGTCGCTTGCTGTCCCACAGTATGTTGTTCCCAGCCGCCACTACTTCTCCAAGAGAGCCGTGCCTTCCCTGCACAACCAAGTATCCGATAAAATCAAGTGTGCACTGCGCAACGCCATCTGTAGCAAGGTCCACCTAACCACAGATACGTGGACCAGTAAGCACGGCCAGGGACGCTATATCTCCCTAACTGCACACTGGGTAAATGTAGTGGCAGCTGGGCCCCAGGCGGAGAGCTGTTTAGCGCACGTCCTTCCGCCGCCAAGGATCGCAGGGCAACATTCTTTGCCTCCTGTTGCCACCTCCTCCTTCTCGGCTTCCTCCTCCTCTTCTTCCACCTGCTCATCTAGTCAGCCACACACCTTCACCACCAACTTCAGCACAGCCCGGGGTAAACGTCAGCAGGCCATTCTGAAACTCATATGTTTGGGGGACAGGCCCCACACCGCACAGGAGTTGTGGCGTGGTATAGAACAACAGACCGACGAGTGGTTGCTGCCGGTGAGCCTCAAGCCCGGCCTGGTGGTGTGTGATAATGGGCGAAATCTCGTTGCAGCTCTGGGACTAGCCAATTTGACGCACATCCCTTGCTTGGCGCATGTGCTGAATTTGGTGGTGCAGAAGTTCATTCACAACTACCCCGACATGTCAGAGCTGCTGCATAAAGTGCGGGCCGTCTGTTCGCGCTTCCAGCGTTCACATCCTGCTGCTGCTCGCCTGTCTGCGCTACAGCGTAACTTCGGCCTTCCCGCTCACCGCCTCATATGCGACGTGCCCACCAGGTGGAACTTCACCTTGCACATGCTGGACAGACTGTGCGAGCAGCAGCAGGCCATAGTGGAGTTTCAGCTGCAGCACGGACGGGTCAGTCGCACTACAGAACAGCACCACTTCACCACCAATGACTGGGCCTCCATGCGAGACCTGTGTGCCCTGTTGCGCTGTTTCGAGTACTCCACCAACATGGCCAGTGGCGATGACGCCGTTATCAGCGTTACAATACCACTTCTATGTCTCCTTGAGAAAACACTTAGGGCGATGATGGAAGAGGAGGTGGCCCAGGAGGAGGAGGAGGAGGAAGAGGGGTCATTTTTAGCACTTTCAGGCCAGTCTCTTCGAAGTGACTCAGAGGGAGGTTTTTGGCAACAGCAGAGGCCAGGTACAAATGTGGCCAGCCAGGACCCACTACTGGAGGACGAGGAGGACGAGGATGAGGAGGAGGTGGAGGAGGATGAGGATGAAGCATGGTCACAGCGGGGTGGCACCCAACGCAGCTCGGGTCCATCACTGGTGCGTGGCTGGGGGGAAAGGCAGGACAATGACGATACGCCTCCCACAGAGGACAGCTTGTCCTTACCCCTGGGCAGCCTGGCACACATGAGCGACTACATGCTGCAGTGCCTGCGCAACGACAGCAGAGTGGCCCACATTTTAACCTGTGCGGACTACTGGGTTGCCACCCTGCTGGATCCACGCTACAAAGACAATGTGCCCACCTTACTTCCTGCACTGGAGCGTGATAGGAAGATGCGCGAGTACAAGCGCACGTTGGTAGACGCGCTACTGAGAGCATTCCCAAATGTCACAGGGGAACAAGTGGAAGCCCAAGGCCAAGGCAGAGGAGGAGCAAGAGGTTGCCAAGGCAGCTGTGTCACGGCCAGCTCCTCTGAGGGCAGGGTTAGCATGGCAGAGATGTGGAAAACTTTTGTCAACACGCCACAGCTAACTGCACCACCACCTGATACGCAACGTGTTAGCAGGAGGCAACATTTCACTAACATGGTGGAAAAGTACATGTGCACACCCCTCCACGTACTGACTGATGGTTAGGCCCCATTCAACTTCTGGGTCTCTAAATTGTCCACGTGGCCAGAGCTAGCCTTTTATGCCTTGGAGGTGCTGGCCTGCCCGGCGGCCAGCGTTTTGTCTGAACGTGTATTCAGCACGGCATGGGGCGTCATTACAGACAAACGCAGCCGCCTGTCTACAGCCAATGTGGACAAGCTGACGTTCATAAAAATGAACCAGGCATGGATCCCACAGGATCTGTCCGTCCCTTGTCCAGATTAGACATTAACTACCTCCCCTTAACCATATATTATTGGACTCCAGGGCACTTCCTCATTCAATCCTATTTTTATTTTCATTTTACCATTATATTGCGAGGCTACCCAAAGTTGAATGAACCTCTCCTCTGTCTGGGTGCCGGGGCCTAAATATATGCCAATGGACTGTTCCAATGTTGGGTGACGTGAAGCCTGATTCTCTGCTATGACATGCAGACTAATTCTCTGCTGACATGAAGCCAGATTGTCTGTTACGGGACCTCTCTCCTCTGCCTGGATGCTGGGCCTAAATTTATGAAAATGGACTCTTACAGTGGTGGGTGACGTGAAGCCTGATTCTCTGCTATGACATGCAGACTGATTCTCTGCTGACATGAAGCCAGATTGTCTGTTACGGGACCTCTCTCCTCTGCCTGGGTGCTGGGCCTAAATATATGCCAATGGACTGTTGCAGTGGTGGCTGACGTGAAGTCTCATTCTCTGCTATGACATGCAGACTAATTCTCTGCTGACATGAAGCCAGATTGTCTGTTACGGGACCTCTCTCCTCTGCCTGGATGCTGGGCCTAAATTTATGAAAATGGACTCTTACAGTGGTGGGTGACGTGAAGCCTGATTCTCTGCTATGACATGCAGACTGATTCTCTGCTGAAATGAAGCCAGATTGTCTGTTACGGGACCTCTCTCCTCTGCCTGGGTGCTGGGCCTAAATATATGCCAATGGACTGTTGCAGTGGTGGCTGACGTGAAGCCTCATTCTCTGCTATGACATGCAGACTAATTCTCTGCTGACATGAAGCCAGATTGTCTGTTACGGGACCTCTCTCCTCTGCCTGGGTGCTGGGCCTAAATTTATGAAAATGGACTCTTACAGTGGTGGGTGACGTGAAGCCTGATTCTCTGCTATGACATGCAGACTGATTCTCTGCTGACATGAAGCCAGATTGTCTGTTACGGGACCTCTCTCCTCTGCCTGGGTGCTGGGCCTAAATATCTGACAATGGACTGTTGCAGTGGTGGCTGACGTGAAGCCTCATTCTCTGCTATGACATGCAGACTAATTCTCTGCTGACATGAAGCCAGATTGTCTCTTTACGGGACCTCTCTCCTCTGCCTGGATGCTGGGCCTAAATTTATGAAAATGGACTCTTACAGTGGTGGGTGACGTGAAGCCTGATTCTCTGCTATGACATGCAGACTGATTCTCTGCTGACATGAAGCCAGATTGTCTGTTACGGGACCTCTCTCCTCTGCCTGGGTGCTGGGCCTAAATATATGCCAATGGACTGTTGCAGTGGTGGCTGACGTGAAGCCTCATTCTCTGCTATGACATGCAGACTAATTCTCTGCTGACATGAAGCCAGATTGTCTGTTACGGGACCTCTCTCCTCTGCCTGGGTGCTGGGCCTAAACTTATGTCAATGGACTGTTGCAGTGGTGGGTGACGTAAAGCCTGATTCTCTGCTATGACATGAAGACTGATTCTCTGCTGACATGAAGCCAGATTGTCTGTTACGGGACCTCTCTCCTCTGCCTGGGTGCTGGGCCTAAATATATGCCAATGTACTGTTGCAGTGGTGGCTGACGTGAAGCCTCATTCTCTGCTATGACATGCAGACTAATTCTCTGCTGACATGAAGCCAGATTGTCTGTTACGGGACCTCTCTCCTCTGCCTGGGTGCTGGGCCTAAATTTATGACAATGGACTGTTGCAGTGGCGGCTGACGTGAAGCCTGATTCTCTGCTATGACATGCAGACTGATTCTCTGCTGACATGAAGCCAGATCCTCTGTTACGGGACCTCTCTCCTCTGCCTGGGTGCTGGGCCTAAATTTATGAAAATGGACTGTTGCAGTGGTGGGTGACGTGAAGCCTGATTCTCTGCTATGATATGAAGACTGATTCTCTGCTGACATCAAGCCAGATTCTCTGTTACGGGACCTCTCTCCTCTGCCTGGGTGCCGGGGCCTAAATATCTGAGAATGGACTGTTCCAGTGGTGGGTGACGGGAAGCCAGATTCTCTGCTATGGGACCTCTCTCCAATTGATTTTGGTTAATTTTTATTTATTTAATTTTTATTTTAATTCATTTCCCTATCTACATTTGTTTGCAAAAGTTAAAAGTTAAGTTTTATCTCCCTCATGTTCCCCCTCCTGGGAAAGTCACTTCTATAATTGATTATTGTTGGGAGTTTCATTTGAGCATCCACAGGCTCATAACTGGTGTTTATACTTCCACTGGATCAACTTGCAGGATAACAGGCTGAACTGGATGGACAGATGTCTTTCAGCCTTACAAACTGTTACTATGTTTCTGTGAATACTGTATACAGCAAACCAATTTATAATAGACATTTTCATAAATTTTGTATACATATCTTTTATATGCATGTGTAATATGCATGTACTGTTTTTCCTTTCTATTCTGTAGGAGCTGGTAAACAATGCTAACCTTCCAGTTTTGTACTTACACAACTGCAGTTATGGAATACCCATATACCACATGAAACCACTGCAGCCAATCAATAATCTTAGTCGTCTTGTGCTGTATACCTCTGAGGCCAGTAATTGGCTTCAGTGATGAGGTGCAGTATATGGCAAATCATTGATGTAGTCAAGTAAACAAATCCCAGCGGGGAAGACCACAGTGTCACTGCTGGAAATCTGGTGACTTTTTATTTTATCAGTTTTAAGGGTTTAGGTCTTAAGTCATACAACCCCTTTAAGCTTTATGTTCAAACCTTGGTGCTTTAGTTTGTATAATGTGATTCATAGTTACTAGTTGAACTTAATAGGCTTTAGAATTTTCAAATTATGAATTATAATATGTCACTTTCCATAAGTATTTGTTTTTACCAACTTTAATTTTTCATTTCTTTAAACTCTCTCCTAAAGTCTATTAACTTTTGTTAATAACTTTTGAATATAAAAATGAGTTGTCTCCCATAGAAAGGTAGCAAAACCATAAAAGTCAAGTAACACATATTTTGCCTCTTAAAGGGGTTGTCCAGCCATTAATATTGATGACCTATCGTCAGGATAGGTCATCAATATCTGATCTGCAGGGGTGAGACATCCAGCACCTCCTCCGATCAGCTGTTTGAAGAGGAGGCAGCATTCCAAGTGCAGTGTAATAAAAGTACTCGCTCTGAGTGCTTGTAATTACACTACACCACCTCTCCACAGGAGACAAGGCATAGTGTGAAGACCAGGAAGTGGTGCTCGCATGGAGAGTAGCCTCGTCGTCTTACAGCTGATCAGCAGGGCTGCTGGGTGTCGGACTCCCACAGATCAGTTGTTGATGACCTATGCTGAAGATAGGTCACCAGTATTAACGGATGGACAACCCCTAATGACATGGCTTATTATGGCCATCGGGATTAGGTTTAATACTACATTTTTGCCACTCTACATCCCAAAGGCAAGGCCATAACAATTTGTTAATTGTCACTGCTGTGTGAGATATGTTTTATTATTTTGCAGTACATGTAACATAGCGCTTAGTATGTAAACATTTTTCCGAATGGCAAGACTATAAATTCATCCATTTTGTATTTTTCTTTTCACTTTGGTTTCTGAACACTGTACACAATATATTATCTTTGCCCAGGTTGTAGTGATTGATGGAATTTAAAATATGTTTAGGCATTTTCAAGTTCTATGATTCGTTAATGCAAACATATTTTTCTACACAGGTGTAACATACGGCTGGTTCACAGAACCAGGAAAAAATGAAATGCTCACCTAGCTACCATTCCCTGGATTCAATTGCATCCACTTCCTTATTATGGATTCCTGCACCACTGTAATGCATGTTCTCTGTGATGCTGACAGAATGAGGATATCATCACACTGTCTATGGCATTTTGGAGCAGTCCACCTAAAAGTGTCCAGGCCTTCATTGTGTGGCAGCATTACCGCATGGAAACATTGGCAGGTGAGTACTGCACAATGTAAAGATGGGATCCAGGTTCATTTACCACAGATGGGATCTAGTGTGGTAAATGAAGCTTGATTTGGATAAATGTAAGACTATGCACTTTTGCAGAGAAACAAAATATACTATAATGTATTAAATAGTCAAATACAAGGAAAATTTCCACTGGAAAAGACAGAAAATATTGATGGTTTATGAAGTTAACTGTAGTGAAGCATAGACACTTAATCGCATATGACAAGAACATAATTTTGCCTCTACATACATGGGAGCATTTTGTATACTGTTGGTTACTCATGTAGAACTAGAGGGTGGCAGAAGAGGGCAATCGAGGTAATTAAGGGAATGGGTTGATTGCAGAACCAGGATAGGCTATCAGACTTGGGGTTATTTAGTTTAGAAAAAAAGACAGCTCAACAGTTAATGGATAGTATGAGTGAACTGTATAACAATGTTTTTTAGACTAAGGCCTGTGACTAGGGTTGAGCAAATTGAAATATCCGAAGTGGACTTTGATACGAATTTCAGGGAAAATTTGATTTGCTGCAAAGCTGAGTTTCCATGTGTGCATAGTAACAAGTCAATTTTCCCTGAAGTGTTAAAAAAATAAAAATATAAATCACTTCATCCTTTTATTCGCGAAGAGCATGCAGCCACCTTGATTGAAGATCCCATGCAATACAACGAAAGGGCATCTAAGCCTAAGCAGGGGTCTGGATGCCTTTCGTGATGTTTTATGGGGTAAAATATGCAAAGAGGTACCTCCCAGTTAAAGAGAAGGTGGCACTAGTGAGATGATTCTCTTTCCCTTGGATGTACCTCTTTGCATATTTATTTTCCATGGAGCATTGCAAATATGCCTCATTAAACAGCTGGTCTCTTTAAGGAGAGCCAGCAGCATGCCTAAGTTTGCTGTAACAAAATACATCTGTTTAGATTTGAGGCATACACTGTGAATAATTGAAAAACCTATGGAAAAGTCGCAGTTCGCAGTTCCTTTCTCTGCAGTTTGAATAGTAAAAAAATGTTTCCTGCATTGACTTTCCAGGCATTGTAGATCTTTTCAGGCAGTTGATTAGGTCTAAAGTCAAACTTCTCCTGAAAAGATTATTATATCATTGTACTAATGACTGGTACAAGACACAGTCCTTGACTTTGCTGTATGTATGAGTAAGTGAGCATGCTCCCATCTGAGTTGGCTGATCACACAATAGAGTTATAACACTTTACTTGTTGCTCTGTGTGTGTTCCATAATAGACATTTAACAGTTCAGTTTGAATAATTTCACAGGAACAGACAAATACAATAGTTTGACACAAAGATAACCCTGGAAAAAATGAATCTGTGCCAAAAGCTGCCATCACTATGCCATCAATATAAAGGAAAAGTAATAACTAGAGATGAGAAAATTTTTAAGGAAAATATATGGTTTGAGCCGAATATATTTGCGCAGCGAATTACGTTAAAAAAATCACTTATTAGGACAGTCACGGGGCAAAAACTGACCAAATAACTGAAGTATGAAAGCAAGCTTACCGGTTGATGTTAGTGCCAAGAAGAAGAGCACTCCTTTTACACCATAGCCAGCTGATTCCACATAGATGTCTACAGAACCTGTTCTATTAAACGCTTATACAAGTAGAGCTCCCCCAAAAGAGTGGAGAGGGTGTCAGCAGTAAGTTTGTGTTGATGTCACTGAATAATATGCCCTTCCTCTGATCCCTCAGAACAATAACACACAAAAAACGGATCCTGTCTGTGGAGCATACGCCTTCACTCTGTGAACATTTGCTCAATAATCTATCAGTATTTCTAATGCCAAAAAAACAGGACCAGATCTAAAACAGAGATAACACATGAATGGAATATTTGCATGTCTCCTGTGTTTTGTACCCACTCCTGCTTTTGGCTACCAAATCATAAGCCAATTCTGATGTGAGCATACAGGTCTTACAGCTGCTACACAGACAGGATCAGTTGTGCGTCTCATTTTTCCTTCCTTCCGACAGATCAGAAGAAGGGTCAAACAGGGTCTGAAGGTTGCAGCAGCATCAGGAGGCCATATAGTGCACACTGACAGAGTCTAGAGGTTGCAGCAGCATGAGGAGACCACAGAGTGGCACAATGACAGTGTGGAGGTGGTGGCAGCATCAGGAGGCCACAAAGTGTCACAATGACAAAGTGTGGAGGTGGCGGCAGCAGCAGTAGTAGCATCAGGAGAAGGCAACTGAATGGCACAATGACCGAGTGTGGAGGTGGCAGCAGTATGAGGAAGCCACTTAGTGTCACAATGACAGAGTCTGGAGGTGGCGGCAACAGCAGTAGCAGCATCAGGAGAAGGCAATTGAATGGCACAATGACCAAGTCTGGAGGTGGCAGCAGTATGAGGAGGCCACCAAGTGGCACAATGACAGTCTCAAGGTGGTGGCAGCAGCAGCATCAGTAGGAGGCCACAGAGTGGCACAATGACAGAGACTGTTTTTCTTTCTGTACTGAAATAGACCACTAAATGCTTTTGCCACAAATAAGTGCACCAGTGAAGTGCATATATTTTTTCTTTCTGTGCTGAAATAGGCTAGTAAACGCTTTTGCCCCAAATAAATGCACCAGTAAAGTGTGTATATATTTTTCTTTTACTGAAATATACCACTAAACACTTTTAGCAGAAATAAATGCACCAGTGAAGTACGTATATGTTTTTCTTTCTGTACTGAAATAGACCACTAAATGCTTTAGCCACAAATAAGTGCACCAGTGAAGTGCATATATTTTTTCTTTCTGTGCTGAAATAGGCTAGTAAACGCTTTTGCCCCAAATAAATGCACCAGTGAAGTGCGTATATATTTTTATTTTACTGAAAAATGCCACTAAACGCTTTTAGCAGAAATAAATGCACCAGTGAAGTACGTATATGTTTTTCTTTCTGTACTGAAATAGACCACTAAATGCTTTTGCCACAAATAAGTGCACCAGTGAAGTGCGTATATTTTTTCTTTCTGTGCTGAAATAGGCCAGTAAACACTTTTGCCCCAAATAAATGCACCAGTGAAGTGCGTGTAAATTTTTCTTTTTGTACTGAAAAAGTCTACTAAACGCTTTCAAGACATATAACTGCCGCCGACGTAAACTGAGAATATATTTTTCTTTTTGAACTGAAATAGGCCACTAAACGCTTTCAACACAAATAACCGTCTAAGTAAACTGAGAATATATTTTTCTTTTGTACTGAAATACAAAATAACACATATAACTGCCGTACTGACTGACTGCTACCGCCGCTACTTCCGCCAACCCCTGCATCACTACTTCCTGGGCAGGTAGGCTGCTGTGAAGCAGGTGGTCTACCCTGGGCATGTTTGGCTCCTGACCTCTCACTTCTGCCACCCTGCTAACTCAATGCTGCCATCCTGCTGACTCCCAGCCATGCTTTCAACACATATAACAGCTGATGTGAACTGAGAATATATTTTTCTTTTTGTACTGAAATAGGCCACTAAATGCTTTCAACACAAATAACAGCCAAAGTGAACTGAGAATATATTTTTCTTTTTGTACTGAAATACAAAATAACACATATAACCGCCACACAGACTGACTGCGACATCCGCTACTTCTGTGAACCCCTGCACTACTACTTCCTGGGTAGGTAGGCTGCTGCGAAGCAGGTGGTCTACCCCGGGCACATTTGACTCACGATCTCCCACTGCTGCCACCCTGATGACTCCCAGCCATGCTTTCAACACATATAACCGCCGACGTCAACTGAGAATAATTTTTTCTTTTTCTGCTGAAATAGGCCAGTAAACGCTTTCATCAGAAATAAATTCACCAGTTAAGTGCATATATATTTTTCTTTCTATATATTGAAATAGGCTACTAAACCCTTTTGCCACAAATAAATGCCCCAGTGAAGTGAATATTTTTTTTTCTTTCTGTACTGAAATAGGCTACTAAACACTATAGTCACAAATAAGTGCACCAGTGAAGTGCGTATATATTTTTATTTCTGTACTGAAATAGGCCACTAAATGCTTTTGCCACAATTAAGTGCACCAGTGAAGTGCATATAATTTTTTTGTTCTATAATGAAATAGGCCACTAAACCCTTTTGCCAAAAATAACTGCACCAGTGAAGTGCATATATATTTATCTTTCTCTACTGAAATAGGCTACTAAACGCTTTTGCCACAAATATGTGTACCAGTGAAGTAGGTATATTTTTTTTCTTTCTGTACTCTTTCAACACATATAACTGCAGAAGTGAACTGCATATATATTTTTCTTGTTTGAAAATATATAAACCACTAAAGGCTTTATAACATAGAAAAGAGAGTAATAAGGCGGCTCAACTACTTAATAGAATGGCAGAAGTGCTGAACTGCGGGTTTGACTCACCCAGTCAAAGAAGGAGCAATTTATAGTAAAAAAACGTAGCAGGCACACTCATAGATGGGATTAGATAAAATAGTTTTATTTTAAAATACTTAATTAAAATTTTGTATGGCGTTTTTCTTAAACATATGATGAGTGAGTAAAAACTCTGGGCACTGATTGTGTGTGCCAGATAAAAAGGAATAGGTAGATGGCTTTTGAAATATTTTGTGAAAAAGTTAGTGAATCAAGTCCATTTAGATAAATGGTAAAGTAAAAATATAATAATAATAAAAAAATTGAAAAATTGAAAAAATGGAGAATAAGAGGGTGGTAAAAATTGGTGGCTGGCTGTATAGGCTGTGCAATGTTAGTGCTATCAACCATATATTAAGTCCTTTTTGGTGGGGTCCTGTGAATGTGATATCCTTTCCCAGCAGTTGGTAAATAGTCTATAGTATTCCTTTGTTTATAGGTGTATATAGTTGCGCTGCAGAATAGTAATAGTATGTAGTCATATATAATATCATGCAGGTCTTTTGCTTGTAAAGAAAAAAATTAAAATTAAAATTGCTGTGGGGGAATTAGTGTTCTGAACCTCAGTACGGCGTTCCGTACTGTCTTGGGTTCACAATTCACTTACCCACCACGCGATGATGTCCTCCGTCAGTGTTCCAAACGGGTGCTTCTTGCGGCTCGGCTCTCCGGCTCCCGGCGTCCCACGTGGTATCCAAGTGCACGCGTCTGTTGTATGACGTATAAAGTGCACAAGACCTTATGTTAACCTCGTGATCTGGATCCTCCGAGCTGTTTAAGTGAAGCAATTAAATAGGTGGAGCGCTCCTAAATGGAATTCCTACTTCAGGATTCTTGATTGTACGATGTTGCTGGTATATTAGCAGTGGTCCGCCATACTCTTAAACGCGTTTCGGGACTCCACTTGGTCCCTTTGTCAGTAAATAGAGAACTTACGGCATCTGCATGGTATTTATTGGGTGGACCATCAAAAATCAATCGATTAATTAGAGTTCAATCCATCAATTAAGGTTGATTCAAGAATTGTATTGGTCTGTGACTAATTAAGAGAAATGTTCCATTGTGAAACATGGAAATGTCCCAATATAGAGTCAGGAATAAATCCCAATGTAAAGTGGGATAAAAGTAGAAGTAGAATTCAAAGTAAAGGCAAAATCTGACAATCTTGGAGTATGATAATATAGGATATATAAAATATATAAAATATGGGGATGTAAAATATATATATATAAGATATGTAAAATGAGAAGGTATAAACAGAGTTTGTATATGGTATGTGACGAATTATATAGGTGTATATATGTATCTATATATATACATACATATATACATAGGGGATTGTATAAAACATAAAATTGTAGCTGTTCCTTGGGAAGGGGTCCTGTATCCATGTGAAATTATTAATATTAACTCTGGTCCATGTAGCAGAAAACTCAGTGGTGATAGATATCCCATTTTATTTATAGACCACGGTATATAGTGTTAATTAAGTATGTTGGAACTTATGTACATTTTCTTTATGACAGAGCTTGGTAGTATGGTTGTTCCATAAAAGAGGGTTTCAAGTCTTAGGAGGGCTGTTGGCCTTATATTTATATGGGCTTATTGTGTATTGATATTTGGCTCTATTGTGTATTGATATCTATATGGGCTTATTATGTATAGATATTGGTCCATATAATAAAGGGCCCAATGCTGATGAGGTAACTAGTTAGTCTGTGTTGTAGCTGTTCCATAATGGAGAAATCCAAATCTTGGAAAGAATGTTGGCCCTATGTCAATATGGGTTTACTATCAACTCTGGTCCGTATAGCAAAAGACCCAGCGATGTTTAGACAATAACCGACAGACTATAAGGTAAATGTATCACCAAAATTGGTCTATATAATACAAACCGGATTCCAAAAAAGTTGGGACACTAAACAAATTGTGTATAAAAACTGTATGCAATGATGTGGAGATGGCAAATGTCAATATTTTATTTGTAATAGAACGTAGATGACAGATCAAACGTTTAATCCGAGTAAATGTATCATTTTAAAGGAAAAATACGTTGATTCAAAATTTCACTGTGTCAACAAATCCCAAAAAGTTGGGACAAGTAGCAATAAGAGGCTGGAAAAAGTAAATTTGAGCATAACGAAGAGCTGGAAGACCAATTAACACTAATTAGGTAAATTGGCAACATTATTGGGTATAAAAAGAGCTTCTCAGAGTGGCAGTGTCTCTCAGAAGCCAAGATGGGTAGAGGATCACCAATTCCCACAATGTTGCGCAGAAAGATAGTGGAGCAATATCAGAAAGGTGTTACCCAGCAAAAAATTGCAAAGACTTTGCATCTATCATCATCAACTGTGCATAACATCATCCGAAGATTCAGAGAATCTGGAACAATCTCTGTGCGTAAGGGTCAAGGCCGTAAAACCATACTGGATGCCCCTGATCTCCGGGCCCTTAAACGACATTGCACCACAAACAGGATTGCTACTGTAAAGGAAATCACAGAATGGGCTCAGGAATACTTCCAGAAACCATTTTCAGTGAACACAATCCACCGTGCCATCCGCCGTTGCCAGCTGAAACTCTACAGTGCGAAGAAGCTATTTCTAAGCAAGATCCACAAGCTCAGGCGTTTTCACTGGGCCAGGGATCATTTAAAATGGAGTGTGGCAAAATGGAAGACTGTTCTGTTGTCAGACGAGTCACGATTCAAAGTTCTTTTTGGAAATCTGGGACGCCATGTCATCCGGACCAAAGAGGACAAGGATAACCCAAGTTGTTATCAACGCTCAGTTCAGAAGCCTGCATCTCTGATGGTATGGGGTTGCATGAGTTTGTGTGGCATGGGCAGTTTGCATGTCTGGAAAGGCACCATCAATGCAGAAAAATATATTCAGGTTCTAGAACATCATATGCTCCCATCCAGACGTCATCTCTTTCAGGGAACACCCTGCATTTTTCAACAAGATAATGCCAGACCACATTCTGCATCAATCATAACATCATGGCTGCATAGGAGAAGGATCCGGGTACTGAAATGGCCAGTCTGCAGTCCAGATCTTTCACCTATAGAGAACATTTGGCGCATCATACAGAGGAAGGTGCAACAAAGAAGGCCCAAGACGATTGAACAGTTAGAGGCCTGTATTAGACAAGAATGGGAGAGCATTCCTATTTCTAAACTTGAGAAACTGGTCTCCTTGGTCTCCAGACGTCTGTTGAGTGTTGTAAGAAGAAGGGGAGATGCCACACAGTGGTGAAAATGGCCTTGTCCCAACTTTTTGGGGATTTGTTGACACCATGAAATTCTGATTCAACATATTTTTCCCTTAAAATGGTACATTTTCTCAGTTTAAACTTTTGTTCCGTGATTTATGTTCTATTCTGAATAAAATATTAGAAGTTGGCACCTCCACATCATTGCATTCAGTTTTTATTCACGATTTGTAAAGTGTCCCAACTTTTTTGGAATCCGGTTTGTAAAATAAAGGGCCCAATGTTGATGGGGTAGCTAGTTTGTCTGTAGGGATAAGGTGTAATAAGGGAATATGGTACTTGGCATTGTTGCTGTCCCATAATGGAAGGTTCCAAATCTTGGGGAGGCTGTTGGCCCTCTGTCAATATGGGTTTACTGAATATCAATTCTGGTCCGTATAGCAGAAGACCTAGCGATGATTAGACAATAACCGACAGACTATAAGGCAAAATGTATTACTAAAATGTGAAATTAATTGGTTGCAAATTGTATAGCTTGAGTGTATGTATTTGGTAATGACTGATATAAAATCATATGATGGTCTCATATAGGGGACCAATAATGCATATTGTTCCTGTATGGTGTATAATAAAAAGTATGGAAGGAGGAAGGGGTAAGAGGTCCCCGAAACGCGTCTGGCGTGAACAGCATACTACTCCCTTTCTTTGGACTTAAGAAAGAGGCCTCTACGTTTATGATTACAAAAATCTGAAGGATATTTTCGATTGATTTTCGAATGAACGGAGCGCTCCGGATTCTACCAGCCTTCTATATTCGAAATCTCGGCTCCAATACCCGCGATACCTTGTGCGGTGATTCACACACTACAGCGCAGCACTAGACCACGTGACCTGCTGGCGTCCGTGTGGAAAGTTTGGAGACATTCTAACACAGCAGCGTACACTGATATGCAGGTTTGAAAGACCGCAACTTAAGATTTATTTCCTCGATCGTGGAGAAGGTAAGACCCACGCAGGGTTCTACATAGTGCAAGTGAGCACTCTTGTTGTTGCGCTGAAATTGAGTCCAGACATTTGCCAGCAACTCGAGACTAAACGGGACTCTTGAGCCCACATAGAGCTCCATTTAATGCAAAATAGCACTTTCACACTGCTATATGGACATTGAGTCTGGACAATTACCAACAATTTGAGACCAAACAGGACTCTCTATTCCCATAAGAATACTCCACAATTGGGGACAGAAAACACCTGATTTGTCTGCGCTATTTATATCCCAGACCCCCATCCATTTAGATAACAGTAGCTTGTTGTACTATTATTATGTTTTATAGGAATTTTAATGTTTTAGCAACCATTAAACGAATGTGATCACTTTATATTGTATACATCATTGGCTTTTATCCACACATACAGAGTGCCAGTCCATAATATTTCTTTGTTTGTAATAATTTTTTCCTGTATGGGTGATACAGTTTAAGGACTAGAGCACCTGGTCCCTATCACACAGGAGTGAGCTATTCCCATTATTCAAAGTCTATAATAAAAAGTAGCTGTGCTTATTTATTCCCAATCTAGTAGTGGAATAGTTGGAGATCTCCGGGTGACTCCAAAGGTCCATGTTGTTATAATATGCAAGTGTGGCGGCCTCCCACCAAGGGGGCACCAGAGCACACGGAAAAGTCGCATCGGACCCCCATCGGCGGGCAGCAGCCACCAAAGCATAACGTCTCAGAGGAAGCCAAAGATCTCCATTTCTGCATTTAACCCATTTGGTATAATTGAGTCGAATTCAAAGATCCTTCTGGATTCTAATCTTGACATCCTATGTATATGATTACCGCACCGCCAGTCTTTTGTTACTTTCTCTAATGCTGTGTACTTTAGTCCTGTGGGGTCTTTGTTGTGGACGAGTTTAAAATGGTTTGATACTGTATGTGTTTCAAATCCCTTTTTTATGTTTGAGATGTTCAGATATTCTTTCTTTCAGAGTCCTTTTTGTTCAGCCTATGCAAATCTTTTGACATGGACATTCCAGGGCATATATGACATCGGTTGAACTGCACGTTAAAAATTCTTTGATCTCCTGTTTATGTGAATTTGTCTTACATATAACGTGTGTGTTTTTTTTAGGAAATTATGTTATACTGCAATTGTTGCATTTTCCACACCTGTAAAAGCCCGTAATGTCTATCCATTCTTGAATGGATGAATTTTTCTTTAGGGTCTGTTTAATAGATGGGGCTACTTTTAGGCCTAGATTTGGGTCCTTCGTAACTGTTATTTGTGGAATGGTTGGGATAATAGGCCCTATGGTTTTGTCTTGTTTTATGTGGTGCCAATGGTTATTAATGATTTGTTTGATTTTTTTGCATTGCAAGTTGTAGGGGAGAATGATTCTAAAGGAGGTGTCTTTCTGTAAGTTTCTTTCATTGTTTTTAATGAAGAAATCTTGATGAGTCAATGAGATTGGGTATTTCTTATCTACGAATTGTTTTCTCATTTTTTGTGCTTCTTCCTTAAATTGTGTATCCAATGTGCAGTTTATTTTTACTCTTCAGAATTGTCCTTGTGGTATATTTTTCAACCAGGAAGGTAAGTGACAGCTATCAAATTGTATGAAGCTGTTTTTGGCTGTTGGTTTTTGATATGTTGTGCAAATGAGTTTGTCTTTGTCAATGGATATTTGTAGATCTAGAAATTCTATTTTGGATGTGCTGATGATGTATGTGAATTTTAGATTGTATTTATTAGAGTTTATCTCTTTCAAGAAGGAGTGTAGTTGTTCTTCACTGCCTCGCCATACAAACAGGATGTCGTCTATATAGTGTTGCCATAGCACCAGGTCCGTCCCCAATCTCGGCGCAATGGTTTATTGTTCCCACTGCGCCATGAATAGATTAGCGTAACTGGGGGCGAACCTGGTACCCATGGCAGTGCCCTGGATTTGCAGGTAAAAATCTGAGTTCCAGTTGAAGTAGTTGTGGTTCAGTATAAAGTGAATCCCTTCTGTTATGAAATCGATCTGTTCTATTGGAAGTTTTGCTTCTTGGGTCAATTGTTTATATACAGCTTCAATCCCTTGTGAATGATTGATGCTTGTATACAAAGACTGTACGTCTAGGGTTTCGATATACCAATGTGGATCAAATTTTAAATTTTCTATTGTGTTAATTATTTGAGTGGTCCTTGACGTAAGAAATTATGTTTTTTACTCTTGGCTGTAAAAGTGTGTCGATGTACTGAGATAAATTGCTAGTGAGTGATCCAATTCCAGATATGATGGGGCGGTCGGGTGGGTTTTCCATGTCTTTGTGAATTTTTGGTAGACAGTATAATACTGGTATTCTTTTTTGTGTGTCTAAAATGTATTTGTGTTCTGTTTCAGACAGCATTTCTTTGTTTAGACCTTTGTTACAAAATTTAGTTAATTCTGAATGGTATTGTTCTGTGGAGTTGATTTTTTATTTGTTATATGTGACAATTGTCTCTTACATTCTGAATTGTATTTGATGACGTCTTGAATCACTATTGCCCCTCCCTTGTCTGCTGGGTTTATAGTTATGTCTTTCTCTCTTTATTTATTTTTTATAGCTTTGTTCTCTGTTTTGGACAGATTATTTTTCATTTTTGATCGTTCTTTCAATTTGCGTATGTCTTTTTCCATGCATTATTTGAATGCTGCTAACTCTTGTCCTATCTCCTGTCTTGGATATTTTTTGGACGGATTTCTCAGTGATGTATATTCATATGTGTCGTTATTCAGGATCTCCTTTGTCACAGGATTTTTCATATACTATTTTTTAAGTCATAATTTGCGGATACATTTTTCAACTCCTTTGTATGTGTCGAATTTATTTAATTGATTTGTGGGCGCAAATTTCAGTCCTTTATTTAGCAAATTTTGTTGAGCTGTGTTAAGGGTAGCTTTACTTATGCTTATAATAGTATTTTCAATACAGTGTAGGTTCATCTGTTGTGTTTTGTTCTTGTTTCTCCCTCCTCTACTTATCTTTTTCTTTCTCCGTATTTTCTAATATGTTGTGTCTGATAATTGTCCCTCATTGGTTGTCCCTGATAGCTGTCTCTTGTTTGGTGTTGTGTTCTTTTTGTTGGTGTGAGTTGTACTGATAGTATGGCCTGCATTCTTGGCTTTGTGGTTGTTGTCTGTGCCTTAAGTTGTATTTGTGACTCTGTGGTGTTTCCTGTAGTGTGGAATGTAGTGGAGAATGTGGTGATCTTTGTCGCGTGTGTTGTTTGTGGTGTGGGTTTCTCCATTATGGAACAGCTACAACACCAAGTACCATATTCCGTATAATACATCTTGGCCCCACAGACTAACTAGTTACCTCATCAGCATTGGGCCCTTTATTATATGGACCAATATCTATACATAATAAGCCCATATAGATATCAATACACAATAAGCCCATATAACTATAAGGCCAACAGCCCTCCTAAGACTTGAAACCCTCTTTTATGGAACAACCATACTACCAAGCTCCGTAATAAAGAAAATGAACATAAGTTCCAACATACTTAATTAACACTATATACCGTGGTCTATAAATAAAATGGGATATCTATCACCACTGAGTTTTCTGCTACATGGACCAGAGTTGATATTAATAAATCCATATGGATACAGGACCCCTTCCCAAGGAACAGCCACTATTTTCATGTATATATGTATGTATGTATATATATATATATATATATATATATATATATTTGTACACCTATATAATTCGTCACATACCATATACAAACTCTGTTTATACCTCCTCATTTTACATATCTTATATATATTTTTTTACATCCCCATATTTTATATATTTTATATATCCTATATTATCATGCTCCAAGATTGTCAGATTTTGCCCTTACTTTGAATTCTACTTCTACTTTTATCCCACTTTACATTGGGATTTATTCCTGACTCTATATTGGGACATTTCCATGTTTCACAATGGAACATTTCTCTTAATTAGTCACAGACCAATACAATTCTTGAATCAACCTTAATTGATGGATTAAACTCTAATTGATTGATTGATTTTTAATTGGTCCACCCAATAAATACCATGCAGATGCCGTAAGTCCTCTATTTACTGACAAAGGTACCAAGTTGAGTCCTGAAATGTGTTTAAGAGTAAGGAGGACCACTGCTAATATACCAGCAACATCGTACAATCAAGAATCCTGAAATAGGAATTCCATTTAGGAGCGCTCCACCTATTTATTTTTATTAATTTTTTTTATTATTTTTTTTTTTCAATTTCGTACAATAAATACTTCCGTAACAAAACATTATCCCAACAGTACATAAGAAAAGATTATTAACAAATGGTGATTACTATTCATCTTTCATTTTTATTCTTTTTCTTTCTTTCACCCCATTCCCGACCACCTCCCAACGCCCACCCTCCCATTACCCCCAGCGTGGAGAGAGAAAAAAAAAAAAAAAAAACTAAAGTACCCAATTTTTCCAGACCTGGTCGAGATTTGAGGACTTTTTAGTATAATTCTTCGTCCCACGTTCTTCTTTAATTAACTTATCTATTGTTTTCCTCCACTGTTCCACCGTCGGTGGATCTACCTTTATCCATTTCCTAAGTATCAGGATTCTAGCCTGAAATAATACTTTATTCAAAACCAATCGTATATTTTTATTTAATTTCAAATGTTCAGTTGCCCCTAAAATACAAATTACTGGGTCATTTGGTACTCGGACCTTCAGTAACAAAAACACAGTTTCCATAATTTCTGTCCAGTATCTATGAAGCTTGGGACACCTCCAAAAACAGTGTATCAAATCAGCTCTCTCCTCCCAACATTTTAAACATTTATCTGTTGGTCTCACTCCCATTCTTTTTAACATCCATGGAGAACGATGTAGTCTGTGTATTATAAAGAATTGTGAGATCTTATGCGAACCCCTATCCGAAATTGTCGCATAATTTCTAAGGGCATCGCTCCATTTTTCCTCTGTGAAGGAATCTAAGTCTTTCTGCCATTTCTTCACGGCAAGCATTGTAATTGTTTTTCTTTTTTCCTCCATCAAGATCTTATATCTCTTTGCAGTTATTCCACCTCCTTCCCCTGCTGCAATAAACTTGTCCAACATATCTGATGTTTCCCTTCGGTACCTATCCCCCTGTACCGCTATCCGCAATGCATTCCTAAGCTGGAAATATTTATACAAGTCCCTGTGGGGGATCCCAAATTCCGACACCATTATATTAAAGTCCTTCAGCTTATCTCCCTCGAAAATCTGTTCTAGGTATTTCACTCCTTTTTTTTCCCAATCTATATAATCCCTTATTGTTTCCAATTCCTTTAAATTAAGATTTTTCCATATCGGTGTATATTTCAAAAACCCTTTAATCTCCAATAGTTTCTTAATTTCCCCCCATACGTATTCTAACAGGTTGAATATCCTATTACTAGTGTTTTTTTTCCCAAAAAAACCTGACTCCAACACCTCTAAGTGATTAAATTTTTCTTTCCATCCCCATCTATTTATTTCTTGTCTACCCACCTGACTATCTAAGCTATCCTTTATATTCCCGTATTGTGTTATTAAATAATAGAAAAATAGATTAGGAAGCGCTAATCCTCCTTCTTTCACTGGGAGCTGAAGGACTTCCTTCTTTATCCGAGGAATCGCACCCTTCCACATAAAATCCCCCATTAATCTATCAAATAATTTAAAAATATTTTGTGGTATTCTTACTGGGGCATTTTGCAATACGTAAAGTATCTTTGGGAGGAAGACCATTTTTATTAAATTTACCCTGCCCTGCATTGACAGTGGTAATCTTTTCCATATGTGTATTTTAGTTCTTAGTTCTTTTATTAGAGGGAGAATATTTAATTTTTCATATTCTTCTATGTTCCCGGAGATTTGTATACCGAGATATTTAAAATTTTCGTGCCTTTTTAAAACATGCACCCGTGTGTCTCTCTGTAGTTGCCCCTCTCCTAATAATAACATGTGTGATTTACCCCAATTAATGTTTAAACCGGAGTAAAACCCAAACTTATCTATTATCTCTACTATTTTATTAAACTGTTCCCCAGTGTTTTGCAAAAAAAGTAAAATATCATCTGCATACATCAACAGTTTTTCTTCTCCACCCACATATGTAAAACTTTTAATCTCCCTGTCATTTCTTATTATATTTGCCAGGGGTTCAATTGCAATTGCAAATAGCAATGGGGAGAGAGGGCATCCCTGCCTTGTACCGCGTGATAGGGCAAACGAGGGGGATAGGCTCCCATCCACAACCACTCTAGCCCTGGGGTTACGATAAATTAGCTGAATCCACCCTATAAATCCTTCCCCTATGCCAAATCTCCTTAATACTGCCCATAGATACTCCCATTCAATGCAATCAAACGCCTTTTGAGCATCCAATGAGAGTATCGCTTTTTCCCCTGCATCTGATCTATTAGCTTCAATGTTAAGGAATAGCCTTCTTATATTGGAGTATATTGTTCTACCCGGTATAAAACCTGTTTGATCTTTATTTATTATTTCTTTAATAACCCTAGAGAGCCTGTCTGCTAGAACTTTTGCCAAAATTTTTGCATCCGTGTTCAAGAGGGATATAGGCCTATATGAGCCGGGGTCTGTTTGTTCCTTCCCCTTTTTTAAAATTAATGTAATAATTGCTTCCTTCATAGAGCTCGGTAGATCACCTAATTTTCGGGCCTCATCCAATGTTATTTTTAATTCTGGAACTAATACCTGTGCGAAGGTTTTATATATTTCAAAGGGCAGTCCATCTCCGCCTGGTGCTTTCTCGGATTTAACCTTGCCCAGAGCTGAATTTATATCTGCCACCGTTATTTCTTTTTCCAGAAATTCTTTTTGAACCTCAGATATCCTATTGAAGGCAATCTTATCTAAATAGGAATCTAACTCTTGTTTTGAGTATTGTACCCTGGACTTATATAGCTCTTGGAAGTAGTCCCCAAACACTTTTTTTATATCTTCAGGTACAGTGAGTAATTTTCCCATTTTATCTTTAATCACTCCAATCCATGATTTCCCTTTTTGATTTCTGACTATATTTGCTAATATTTTACCGACCTTTTCACCCTCCGAGGCCAACTTAATCCCCTGAAGGAGCAATTCTTTCCTACTTTTTTCTAATTGATATAACCTCAACTTTTCTTGTTCTTCCTCCCAAACTCTCTTATTAAGTACAGTAGGGTGTCTCATACATACCATTCCAGCCTCTTGTAATTTTTTTTCCAATGCCTTCCCATTCTCTCTAGTGTTTTTTTTCCAATAGTTTACTTTTTTAAACAGTAATCCCCTCAAAAAAGCCTTAAAGGTGTCCCAAACCACAAGTCTACCGGCAGAACCATTATTTTCCATGAAAAAAAAATTCAACTCTTCTATTATACTCTCTTTATCTGAGATTAATAATAGCCAATGGGGATTGAACTTAAACAACGGCAAAGTATTATTTTTATTCAGATCCAACTCCATTACCATTGCACTATGGTCCGATAAAGCCATGGGTATATACTTTATCCTAATCCTATTTTGAGATATAAAATTTTTGTTTCCCAGAATCATATCTATTCTCGACCAGGTTTGGTGTGTTTTTGAGTAACAAGAATAATTAGTTTCATCCGGGTTCTGCACCTGCCAGACATCTACCCAATTAAATTCATACACTAATTTGCGTAACTCTACATTTTGTACTCCTCCCCTTCCGCTAGACATCCTATCCCTGAGTGGATCCATAACCGCGTTATAGTCTCCGACCGCGATCAACATACATTCCTGTTTATTCAACATAAATCTATACAGTTGGTACAAAACATCTGATTTATAAGGTGGTGGGATATATATATTTGCAAGTACGGTTTTTTTTCCCCTCTACATAGCAGTATAAAAAGAGGTACCTGCCACAATCATCGGCCTCACATGCCAGAGCCTCAAACTTAATCTTATTATGTATCAAAATCGAGACCCCTCTAGAGTAGGTAGTATATACCGAATGATATCCCGCCACCATCCATCTCCTCTCCAACCACCTTACTGATTCTTTGTCTAAATGTGTCTCCTGGAGGCAGATGACGGCTGGCAGGAACCTCTTGATCCACTCAAGGATAGCAAACCTTTTAACCCTCTCACGGAGCCCTCTCACGTTCAATGAAAGAACCCTAACCATCTATCCAGGAAGGGAAGAAAAAAAAAAAAAAAAAAAAAAAAAAAAAGCTCCACCTATTTAACTGCTTCACTTAAACAGCCCAGAGGATCCAGTTCACAAGGTTATCATAAGGTCACGTGCACTTTATACGTCATACAACAGACGTGCGCGCTTGGATACAACGAGAGCCGAGCCTCAAGAAGCACCCGTTTGGAACACTGACAGAGGACATCATCGCATGGTGGGTAAGTGAATTCTGAACCCAAGACAGTACGGGACACCGTCTTGAGGTTCAGAACACCAAATCCCCCCACAGAATTTTTTTTTCTTTACAAGCAAAAGACTTGCATGATATTATATATGACTACATACTATTACTACTCTGAAACGCAACTATATACACCTATAAACAAAGGAATACTATAGACTATTTACCAACTGCTGGGAAAGGATATCACATTCACAGGACCCCACCAAAAAGGACTTAATATATGGTTGATAGCACTAACATTGCACAGCCTATACAGCCAGCCACCAATTTTTACCACCCTCTTTTTCTCCATTTTTTCCATTTTTTCTCAATTTTTTATTATTATTATTATTATTATTATTATTATTTTTACTTTACTATTTATCTAAATGGACTTGATTTACTAACTTTTTCACAAAATATTTCAAAAGCCTGGTTCCAGCCATCTACCTATTCCTTTTTATCTGGCACACACAATCAGTACCCAGAGTTTTCACTCACTCATCATATGTTTAAGAAAAACCCCATACAAATCACCGTGTTGGGACTGTCATAGGTTCATTTTCGCTTCTTGCACTTATATCTGTAACTTGCGTGTACAAGATTGTATGTATGATTTCCACTCATGGATATTTGTGACTATCTAGTAAAAACAATAAAAATTGTTAAGAAAAAGAAAAAGATATCCCTAATGTCCTAATAAAACTTTTTTCTAATATAAAAAAAACATACAAAATTTTAATTAAGTATTTTAAAATAAAACAATTTTATCTAATCCCATCTATGAGTGTGCCTGCTACTTTTTTTTTACTATAAATTGATTTTTAACATAGCACTTGCACCCCAAGAACAAATTGATGGAATAACAGAGCTGTATATTGGCTATTTGGATCCCCAAATAATCTTTCCCTGCACTTGTAAATCGCTTTTCTCGCACTGTCCCTAGTGCCTTCTGACGTATCTCCGACAGTGCTGCCTGCTGATTGGGTGCATGCATGGCATTATGGGTCCTTGCCCCATCTCCTTACACGTGTAGCCACCATTCTAGCCGCCATTTTACCATCGTTACCATGAAGCGTTAGAAAATTTGCATTCGTTGCAAATCAATTTTTTCCACTTCCACTTCGCCTGATTTGATTCGCTCATCTTTAGTAATAACTTATCACAGTAATCAGCACTTAACATTTTTTTATTTATTATTAATCGTATATTCTACTATTTTGCTTGTAAAACAATGTGACATATGTTTGTGGAAACATGCTAACAAAGTGTCCAACTATATCATACATTGACACACCTCCTTCATGTAACCCCTCAGTGACATTTACCATAAAAGGAAAGAAAGGGATTTAAGTGAGCTATTAGCAAGCTCTGCCTCTAGTGCCACCAGATGTAAGGCAGCTATCCTATAAATCAATGTTTGACCTTTTAAATAGAGCTTAAGACATGACTCTTATATTAAATAAGCCAGCTCCTCATCTGCAGACAGCTGTTTCATCAGTGCAGAGCAGAGAGTACTGGCATAAATGGGTAAGAGGCCTAAGTCAGGATTTGGGGGGTACTATCTCTCCTTAGGGAGAGAGTGCCTTGATTGGTGTGAGAAGACTTATAGGCCATACATGCTCCTCTGGAATTTTGGGAGGAAAATGATGCAAATGAGCTCTTAATAAGCTCTGCCTCGAATGCAATCAGACGTAAGGCAGCTATCCTATAAGTCAATGTTTAACCTTTCAAACAGACCTTAAGACATGACTTGGATATTAAATTAGCCTGAATTAGGCCTCTCACTCATTGCAGGTAAATTTTAAGGGGCCGGGCCACCATGCAGGGCACTGTTGGGGAGGGGGGTCACTGTTAGGGGGACGGGCTGCTGTAGAGGTCACTTTTAAGGGGGCAGAATGCTGCGGGGGGGTCAATGTTAAGTGGGCGGGCTACTGTGGATGTCAATGTTAAAAGCGTGGGGCCCTGTGGAGGTCATTGTTAAGGGGTAGATAAATGTGGAGGGTCACTGTAAATGGTGCGGGCCATTAAGGAGGTCAGTGTTAAAGGGCAGGTTACTGTGGAGGTCAATGTTAAGGGGGTGGGTTGCTGTGAAGGTCATTGTTATGGGGTGGGCCACTGTGCAAGTCACTTTTAAGTGGTGGGGCTCTGAAGAGGTTATTTTTAAGGATTTTGGGGTGTCTGTTAAGGGGACAGGCTACTGTCAAGGTCACTTTCAAGGGGCAGGCCACTGTGTAGGTCAGTCTAAAGGAACCAGGGCACTGTGGAGGTCACATTTAAGGGGCAGGGTTCTGTGGAGGTCAATATTAGAGGGGTGGGCCTCTGTGGTGGTCACTGTTAAGGGGGCAATATACTTTGCAGGTCACTGTTAAGGGGGTGGGGTGCTGTGAAGGTCATAGTTAAGGAGGTTGGCCTCTGTCGAGGGTACTGTGGTCAGTGTTAAGGGGACCACCCACTGTGGAGAACACTGCTATGGGGGCAGGAGCTGTGAAGGTCACAGTTAAACAGGTAGGACACTGTGGAGGTCACTGTTAAATGGGCGGGCCTCTGTGGAGGTCAAAGTTAAGGGAGTGGGCTGCTATGGAGTTCACTATTAAGGAGGAGGGGTGTAGAGGTCACAGTTATGAGTAACTGTTAAAGGAAATAATATTTTTTTATATTTTGTGTTAATATCAATAATTAATATTTCTAAATGAGAGAATTGTCTATTGATAACTCCGTCCATATATACTTTATATGCTAACTACCTTTCTGAGAACTACGTGCGATGGATTATTACGGAGGTGACCTAAAGGACTATAAACTGCGTATTCAACAATAAAGGAATTTATTACACAAATACAAGTCTACAGTCTATTATTATTGCTATATCTCTATACAGTCCTGATCAAAAGTTTAAGACCACTTGAAAAATGGCAAAAAATCACATTTAGCATGGCTGGATCTTAAAAAGGTTCCAAGTAGAGCTTCAACGTGCAACAAGAAGAAATGGGAGTGAGAAAAAACATTTTTGAGCATTGAATTTAATGAAAACAACAAAAAAACTGAAACAGGCTGTTTTTCAGCTGATCAAAAGTTTAGGACCACACCTCCAAAAAAAAACTAAACCACCCCCAAAACAGAAATACAACTTCCAAACATGAACTCAGTAATGAGTAGCTCTGCCGTTATTAGTTTTGGCATGCTTGATGCAAGCGTTTCCATGAGGTGAGTGGGAACATTTCTCCAAGTGGTGAAGACGGCCGCACGAAGGCCATCTACTGTCTGGAACTGTTGTCCATTTTTGTAAACTTCCCTTGCCATCCATTCCAAAGGTTCTCAATTGGATTTAGATCAGGGGAACACGCAGGATGGGCCAAAAGAGTGATGCTATTCTCCTGGAAGAAGTCCCATGTCCTGCGGGCATTGTGTACTGTAGCGTTGTCCTGTTGAAAAACCCAGCTGTTACCACACAGACGAGGGCCTTGAGTCATGAGGAAGGTTCTCTGCAACATCTGGACATAGCCAGCGGCCGTTTGACGCCCCTGCACTTCCTGAAGCTCCATTGTTCCACTGAAGGAAAAAGCACCCCAGACCATTATGGCGCCCCCTCCACTGTGGCACGTAGAAAACATATCAGGTGGGATATGCTTGTCATGCCAGTAATATTGAAAACCATCAGGACCATCAAGGTAAAACATATTCTCATTAGAGAATAAAACTTTCTTCCACCTTTGAATGTCCCATGTTTGGTGCTCTCTTGCAAAGTCCAAACGAGCAGTTCTGTGGCTTTCAAGGAGAAGAGGTCTTTGAAGACGTTTTTTGTTTTTGAATTCTTTCAGTCTCAGATGCCGTCTGATGGTTATGGAGCTGCAGTCAGCACCAGTAAGGGCCTTAATTTGGGTCGAGGATCGTCCAGCGTCTTGACGGACAGCAAATTGGATCCTCCGGCTCAGTGCTGATGACATTTTTTTGGGTCTTCCACTTGACTTTTCTGTTCCATAACCTCCAGGATCATTTAAGAAATTCCAAATGACTGTCTTACTGCATCCCACCTCAGCAGCGATGGCGCGTTGTGACAGACCCTGCTTATCCAGTTCAACAACCCGACCACGTTAAAAAAGGGAGAGAGTTTTTTTGCCTCTGCCATCACAACGTGTGACTACCTGACCAAAAATAACAATCAATCCACATCTTTGCACAGATTTGGCCTTTTAAAGGCATGTGGTCCTAAACTTTTGATCAGCTGAAAAACAGGTTTCAGTTTATTCATTGTTTTCATTAAATTGAATGTATGTGAAGACAACCTATATGAAAAGCTGGTCACACTTATATATATAATGACGCCCAGAGTAAATAAACGCTAAATTGAATTATGGTATGTCTTAAAAGATATGTCATTAATGATATAAATTTAAAATGATAGGCTCAACAATTTACATGTATGAGAAACCTCTCCTGGAGGACAAAATAAATCCCTGCCAACCACAGTGAACTGGTCAGGTTTGAAAAAAATGTGGAGTGAGTTGAGAAAATCAAAGGTGATAGAAATAAAGAGAGGGAGACAGATACTGGGTCTCAACCCCTACATGTATCCCTATACTCTGTAATGGATACTCCCTCCGTCTGACCCTAGATGGCCCTCAGACCTGTTGTTTGACTGCCCAGCTTCGTCGGAGATAAAGGACCAGTCACCTCTAAGGTCAGATATAAGAAAAGAAAACCAAAGAAACACTATCCCTACGCGTTTCACTGGCTTGCGCCAGATCATCAGGGGACTCAAATATAAACTGGACCACAGGTAAGTAGCGACAGGCAGTATGTGCCTATATCAGCCTTCCATGTATGGCTGAGGCAGCAAGAGACACAATCCTAGACAGTGTGCAATAGGCAGTACTTAGCTTGCTGGATCTTCAACTTGGGTCCATGGTCCGCACCTATCCTGCGTATGGCAGTGGCAGCGGGTTATTCGCGCTAGCGTCCTTTTTAAAGGCGCGCGCGTCATCTAGGCTCCTCCCCCCGTACCATGTGATCAGTCACGTGACCTGTGACGTATCGGGTCGCGTCACTCGTTATCGTCACGTGATCGAGGGCGGTATCAGGCCGTCCATGCTAATGCGGCCACATCACTCAGAGGTGATTGGTCGCACAGTCGGAGGGGGCTGAGTCTTTGGGTTGACTATAGGTGGCGATGCGGAGGTGAGCCACTCCCACTCCCCACCATAAACCCATATTCCTGACTAGTCAGGTAAAGGTGCGTCACTCCTTAATATCATGGGAGGCGCTACCCAAGGTATTTAAAGGCAAGAAACATGTTGCGGTTTGAATGGCCATATATAGGTGGTATATAGATGCATGACCAAAACATAAAAAACATACAGTGTGAACAGGAACATAAAGATATATATAAAGCAGCTCTGCAGCTGTAGTCAAGGGTCGCAATAATTATAGTCTCCATATGTACTTACAAGGTGACGCACAGATGGAGAGATATGAAAATTGCAATTGTATATGTGGAAATACAATATGAGAGGTGTCGCTGGAATGGACCTACTAGCCAAATATAGGTGTCAGTATAATATGTAGACATAATGGATCTAGAACAGTGATGGTGAACCTTTTAGAGACCGAGTGCCCAAACTGCAACCAAATACCCACTTATTTATCGCAAAGTGCCAACACGGCAATTTAACCTGAATACCAATATAGTATATCTTCCATGTACTTTATACTACATACAGTGCGCTGCCTGTGCTGTTCATAGTTCGTCCTGTGATGATGAATCGCAGGAAAAGTCTAAAGCATATTGGTACGCCATAGACTTTTTCCAAGGCGCGGGTGCCAACAGAGAGGGCTCTGAGTGCCGCCTCTGGCACCCGTGCCATAGGTTCGCCATCACTGATCTAGAACAATCAATGAGGGTATGTAATAGGGGACACTGGAGATAGTTAGAGCTAGTGCGTGGATCTAGATTCCTCAATGAACGAGCTGAATGAAAGCTGCTCATTGAGGCCTGTAGGATGGAAAGTCTTGAGCTCAAAGATCCACCACGTCTCCCGCTGTAGTATCCTCCTGTCCCAGTTGCCCCCTCTCTTCAACGGGGGGACTGATTCAATACCCATAAAGGTGATGCCTTTAAGGTTACCATTATGGCTGGTTTCAACGTGTTTGGCGTTTTGACACCTATATTTGGCTAGTAGGTCCATTCCAGCGACACCTCTCATATTGTATTTCCACATATACAATTGCAATTTTCATATCTCTCCATCTGTGCGTCACCTTGTAAGTACATATGGAGACTATAATTATTGCGACCCTTGACTACAGCTGCAGAGCTGCTTTATATATATCTTTATGTTCCTGTTCACACTGTATGTTTTTTATGTTTTGGTCATGCATCTATATACCACCTATATATGGCCATTCAAACCGCAACATGTTTCTTGCCTTTAAATACCTTGGGTAGCGCCTCCCATGATATTAAGGAGTGACGCACCTTTACCTGACTAGTCAGGAATATGGGTTTATGGTGGGGAGTGGGAGTGGCTCACCTCCGCATCGCCACCTATAGTCAACCCAAAGACTCAGCCCCCTCCGACTGTGCGACCAATAACCTCTGAGTGATGTGGCCGCATTAGCATGGACGGCCTGATACCGCCCTCGATCACGTGATGATAACGAGTGACCCGACCCGATACGTCACAGGTCACGTGACTGATCACATGGTACGGGGGAGGAGCATAGATGACGCGCGCGCCTTTAAAAAGGACGCTAGCGCGAATAACCCGCTGCCACTGCCATACGCAGGATAGGTGCGGACCATGGACCCAAGTTGAAGATCCAGCAAGCTAAGTACTGCCTATTGCACACTGTCTAGGATTGTGTCTCTTGCTGCCTCAGCCATACATGGAAGGCTGATATAGGCACATACTGCCTGTCGCTACTTACCTGTGGTCCAGTTTATATTTGAGTCCCCTGATGATCTGGCGCAAGCCAGTGAAACGCGTAGGGATAGTGTTTCTTTGTTTTTCTTTTCTTATATCTGACCTTAGAGGTGACTGGTCCTTTATCTCCGACGAAGCTGGGCAGTCAAACAACAGGTCTGAGGGCCATCTAGGGTCAGACGGAGGGAGTATCCATTACAGAGTATAGGGATACATGTAGGGGTTGAGACCCAGTATCTGTCTCCCTCTCTTTATTTCTATCACCTTTGATTTTCTCAACTCACTCCTCCGAGTGGGCCAGTGTTCACACCGCCTGGCTCCACATTTTTTTCAAACCTGACCAGTTCACTGTGGTTGGCAGGGATTTATTTTGTCCTCCAGGAGAGGTTTCTCATACATGTAAATTGTTGAGCCTATCATTTTAAATTTATATCATTAAAGACATATCTTTTAAGACATACCATAATTCAATTTAGCGTTCATTAAATTGAATGCTCAAAAAATGTCTCACTTCCATTTCTTCTTGTTGCATGTTGAAGCTCTACTTGGAACCATGTTAAGATCCAGCCATGCTAGACATGATTTTTTTGCCATTTTTTAAGTGGTCTTAAACTTTTGATCAGGACTGTATATTTATATCACTGGTTATATAAATATATATATATATATATACATATAGACACACACTGCAATATATTAACAACACTATAAAACCTGACTACGCTAACACAACAAAATCTACTATTCTAATCAGGGGCGTAGCGTGGGGGGGGGCCGGAGGGGCCGTTGCCCCGGGCGCCAAATTGCAGGGGGCGCCAGGCATCCGAAATTTCAATGAGGGCTACGGGAGCCTATGGCTCCCGTCCCCTCCGTTATGCCCCATAGGCTTCAGGCCTAGTGGCCTGAAGCCTATAAGGCAGTAGAGCGACGCAGGACTCGGTCACGATAACCTCACTGTGACCTCCTGCGTCGGGTCTCGCGAGATGACGCGATGACGCGGCGCAGGAAGGCACAGTGAGGCGTTCGTGACCGCCTGCGGCGGGAACAAGCGGGGATGGAGATAGGTAAGTATTTTTTTTTTATGTTACCTTACCTAATTGCAGAGGCTCTGGCGGCAGTATGGGGGGTGGGAGAGGAGAGGAGAGGACTGGAGCAGAAAGGCTATATTCAATGGCATTGGCACAGCAATAAGAGGGGCGATTATATTAGCAAAGAGGGGGGCCAGTACATTAATAACAGAGGGGCCATTACATTAATAACAAAGAGGGGGACATTATATTAGCAAAGAGGGGGCCAGTACATTAATAACAAAGAGGGGGACATTATATTAGCAAAGAGGGGGGCCAGTACATTAATAACAAAGAGGGGGACATTATATTAGCAAAGAGGGGGCCAGTACATTATTAATAAAAAGGGGGCCATTATATTAATAATAAAGAGGGGGCCAGTACATTATTATTATTAATGTAATGACCCCCTCTTCATTATTAATGTAATGACCCCCTCTTTATTATTAATGTAATGGCCCCTCTTTATTATTAATGTAATGGCCCCCTCTTTATTATTAATGTAATGGCCCCTCTTTATTATTAATGTATTGGCCCCCTCTTTATTATTAATGTAATGGCCCCTCTTTATTATTAATGTAATGGCCCCTCTTTATTATTAATGTATTGGCCCCCTCTTTATTATTAATGTATTGGCCCCCTCTTTATTATTAATGTAATGACCCCCTCTTTATTATTAATGTAATGGCCCCCTCTTTATTATTAATGTAATGCCCCCTCTTTATTATTAATGTAATGGCCCCTCTTTATTATTAATGTATTGGCCCCCTCTTTATTATTAATGTATTGGCCCCCTCTTTATTATTAATGTAATGACCCCCTCTTTATTATTAATGTAATGGCCCCCTCTTTATTATTAATGTAATGGCCCCCTCTTTATTATTAATGTAATGGCCCCTCTTTATTATTAATGTAATGACCCCCTCTTTATTATTAATGTAATGGCCCCTCTTTATTATTAATGTAATGGCCCCCTCTTCATTATTAATATAATGACCCCATCTTTGTTATGAATGTAATGACCCCCTCTTTATTATTAATATAATGACCCCCTCTTTGTTATTAATGTAATGGCCCCTCTTTATTATTAATGTAATGACACCCTCTTTGCTAATATAATGGCCCCCTCTTTATTATTAATGTAATGGCCCCTCTTTATTATTAATGTAATGACCCCCTCTTTATTATTAATATAATGACCCCCTTTTATTATTAATATAATGACCCCCTCTTTATTATTAATGTAATGGCCCCTCTTTATTATTAATGTAATGACCCCCTCTTTGCTAATATAATGGCCCCCTCTTTGTTATTAAAGAGGGGGCCAGTACATTAATAATAAAGAGGGGGCCATTATAATATACAGGGGGAATGAAAGCTATCTGTCTGGCTCTAGCTCAGTATTGGGGGGCAGCAGGATGACAGTGTTGAAGGAAGGAGAGCATGATAGTAAAGTGAGGAACCTAAATTTCTTTCGGTGAAACTCTGCAGAGACGAGAAGCGGCTGAAAGAAGTTATCATGGTGGTCTTATCTCTGAATGAAGACGTCGAGGAGAGTCTACATCACAGGAGACGTCACTGGATGTAACAGGTATGGGGCGGTATTCTACTGTAATATTAATGTCCATCCACATATCTGTTTCATGGTAGGGTTGGGGGAGAAGATTGAGAATTTGGCCCATACTGCCGCATTCTGGCCCCAGACTTCAGGTCACACTGTACGTGTTCAGAATTCTGGGGCCTCACACCCATCTACTACATTATCTGTACTCAGAGAGTTATCTCTGTGTTATCTGAGGTGTAACATAGGACTGCTAGTGATCTACTACAGTATCTGTTAAAAGTGGCGTGCCTGGGGTAGGTGCGGGGGGGGGGGGGCGCAATTTTTGGCTTGCCCCGGGTGCTGGCAACCCACGCTACGCCACTGATTCTAATTCCACCCAACAAACCATCTAAATATAACACTTACATACACACAGTAGCAGCAGCTCCCACCCACCTGAATATACGCTGTCTCTATGGGCAAAACAAGGGGTTAAACACAATCCAGGTTGATGGTGGCACTGCAAGAGTTAATGCAGTCCAGGGATCTAGGGGAGTGGGATTGGCACTGCAGGGGTGCAGTGAAGGGGTTAAGGCAGGTAAAGTCAAACGGGATTGCCTGGGTTAATGTGCAGGTATCGCAGGGGGTAAATATTGTAGGGATAAAGGGTTTGCAGGGGTTAATTGCAGGGTTTTAGGGAATGCTGGGATCAGGGGTACAGGGCAATGCAGGGGTGAAGGAAAGGGTTAATGCAAGGGTTAATTGGTGGCAGTGGGAATGATAGGGTTAATGATAATCGTTGGTGGTATAGGGAATATAATAGGTATAAGGGGTATTGGTAAACAAAGGGTTATTGGTGGGTAAGGGGTTAATACTCAGCCAGTAATGTTCGTCTCCGGGGGTTACTGTTCATTGTAGGGCATGATCCTCGCTTGGATGCTCGTCGTCCTTGGGATAATTCTCTTCAATGGGGCTGCTTGGCTGAACTCATGAGTGCAGCACTGCCAGACTATTTAAATTTGTCAGCGCTCGCTCCCGAGCAACCCACGCGGAAGGCGTGCATGCACGTCTGTAGGCAAGTCCACGTGGGCTGTTGCAGTAATATGACATCACCGCACCAGCCCGCGTCTCCTGGCTCATGTTTCCAGGCAGGGGATGCTTTGATCCTCCCGCCTGTGAAGTGCCCGCGCATCTCCTTCGCCGCAATTACAGCTCCGGAGGTCCGCAAAACATCTCCAGCCCTGCCGGAGATATTATCAAAAGGCAGAGGATCTTTATTTATCTTCTGTCTTTTGAAGTGACCGAAACTGGACATAATTGTCCAGTTATCAGAATCTCCCTCTTGCAGACGCTTTGGCATGCGCCTGCAGGGGGATTAAGTAGCCCGCGCTAGTAGAGTAATATTGGCCACATTTAGGTTAATATGAGTATATATATATATATATATAGATGAACGCAAACACACATATCTATATACATATATATACATACACAACCTGGGCCATATGAATGTATAGATGGACATGCACACAATACAGGGCATATATGCATATCTACATATACACTGGGCCCAAATACAGGGGACCTATACACATATTTCCACTTTGTCTATATAGGGCATACATATATATATATATATATATATATATTTATATATATATATATATATATATATACTATATATATATATATATATATATATATATGTGTGGTGTGTATGTATGTATATTTTAGACATAAATACATATATGTACAGTATAGACCAAAAGTTTGGACACACCTTCTCATTCGAAGAGTTTTCTTTATTTTCATGACTATGAAAATTGTAGATTCACACTGAAGGCATCAAAACTATGCATTAACACATGTGGAATTATATACATAACAAAAAAGTGTGAAACAACTGAAAATATGTCATATTCTATGTTCTTCAAAGTAGCCACCTTTTGCTTTGATTACTGCTTTGCACACTCTTGGCATTCTCTTGATGAGCTTCAAGAAGTAGTCACCTGAAATGGTCTTCCAACAGTCTTGAAGGAGTTCCCAGAGATGCTTAGCACTTGTTGGCCCTTTTGACTTCACTCTGCGGTCCAGCTCACCCCAAACCATCTCGATTGGGTTCAGGTACGGTGACTGTGGAGGCCAGGTCATCTGGCGCAGCACCCCATCACTCTTCTTCATGGTCAGACAGCCCTTACACAGCCTGGAGGTGTGTTTGGGGTCATTCTCCTTTTGAAAAATAAATGATGGTCCAACTAAATGCAAACCGGATGGAATAGCATGCCGCTGCAAGATGCTGTGGTAGCCATGCTGGTTCAGTATGCCTTCAATTTTGAATAAATCCCCAACAGTGTCACCAGCAAAACACCCCCACACCATCACACCTCCTCCTCCATGCTTCACGGTGGGAACCAGGCATGTAGAGTCCATCCGTTCACCTTTTCTGCATCGGACAAAGACACGGTGGTTGGAACCAAAGATCTCAAATTTGGACTCATCAGACCAAAGCACAGATTTCCACTGGTCTAATGTCCATTCTTTGTGTTCTTTAGCCCAAACAAGTCTCTTCTGTTTGTTGCCTGTCCTTAGCAGTGGTTTCCTAGCAGATATTCTACCATGAATACCTGATTCACATAGTCTCCTCTCAACAGTTGTTCTAGAGATGTTTCTGCTGCTAGAACTCTGTGTGGCATTGACCTGGTCTCTAATCTGAGCTGCTGTTAACCTGCGATTTCTGAGGCTGGTGACTCGGATTAACTTATCCTCCGCAGCAGAGGTGACTCTTGGTCTTCCTTTCCTGGGGCGGTCCACATGTGAGCCGGTTTCTTTGTAGCGCTTGATGGTTTTTGTGACTGCACTTGGGGTCACTTTTAAAGTTTTCCCAATTTTTCGGACAGACTGACCTTCATCTCTTAAAGTAATGATGGCCACTCGTTTTTCTTTACTTAGCTGCTTTTTTCTTGCCATAATACAAATTCTAACAGTCTATTCAGTAGGACTATCAGCTGTGTATCCACCTGACTTCTCCACAACGCAACTGATGGTCCCAACCCCATTTATAAGGCAAGAAATCCCACTTATTAAACCTGACAGGGCACACCTGTGAAGTGAAAACCATTTCAGGTGACTACCTCTTGAAGCTCATCAAGAGAATGCCAAGAGTGTGCAAAGCAGTAATCAAAGCAAAAGGTGGCTACTTTGAAGAACCTAGAATGTGACATATTTTTCGTTGTTTCACACTTTTTTGTTATGTACATAATTCCACATGTGTTAATTCATAGTTTTGATGCCTTCAGTGTGAATCTACAATTTTCATAGTCATGAAAATAAAGAAAACTCTTTGAATGAGAAGGTGTGTCCAAACTTTTGGTCTGTACTGTATATGCAAATATGTACCAATTCCCTCTACAGTAACACTTTTAACTTCACACACAAATAAGGGTCTAGGATGCGTCATTTTGGGGATATTCCCCCAAAAATATTAGCCAATAGGAACTTGCAGATTCCTCACTCATCCTAACTGTTATTCACAAGGTCACTTGACCCTTATTGGCCAATAGAAGCTTGCAGGTACTTCAGTTTTGACATACACACAGTTTTAGAACAGTTTTCCATAACAACTCCGCTATTTTTATTAATTGTAAGGCCCCATTTACACAACCTTATTTTTGGTCCGTATATGATCCGTATATTTTGCGCATTTGTTAACTTCGAATCGCTTGGCACTAATTACAATGTAAGGTATTCCTGGAAGAGTTCCATCAGAAACTTTCCAGCTATTTTAAAGCTCTATTTAGGAGATAGCAAATTTATTTAATTACCCAAATGATGTCACAACAATAGAAGTAATAAAAATAAACAATAAAGAAGAATTGCATCACCAAGTGCAATAATTTTATATATCCTATATAATAAAATCAATCTGTGTCTGCGCTGTGTCCGTGCGTGCTGAAGTTAAATGTTCATATGCGAATCGCCAAGGTAAAAATGCATGCCCGATGAGCCAAGTTGAATGCACATCTGCAGTGCGCCGAGTTAAATGCACATGTGCGATGCGCCGGCCAATAGAATCGGAGCGCACCACACCGTCCGTACCTCCCAAATCAGCATGCCGCCGGCCAATAGAAACACGGTGCACCTAAGGCCTCCTGAACCACCCACAGCAACAGTGCAGTAACATCAAAGCCGCCCCACATGCCGCAGGTACCGCCCAGAATTGCGTCGGACGCCCGGACCACCCACACAATGCACCACAGGCCTCCTGAACCACCCACAGCAACATTGCTGTCCTACACACCACCGGTACTGCCCACAATTGTGGCGGCCAATAAACTCAGGGCGCACCACATGCTGCCTGGACCGCCCACAGCAGTGCGCCATTATTATCATGTGATGTGTCAGTTTGAGCGCCGCCATTAAATGAAATAGAAGCGCCGCCATTACAGTCCTGTCAGACACAGATACAGCAGCTGCTACTGCCATAAGTATTGACCACCATTTGCTGCCAGTGGTCCCAGCACCACCAGTCAGTGCCAGCCATCTCAGCCATCAGTGATTGCTACCAGTAACAGTGCCAGCAGCCTAAGCACCAGCAGTCAGTGCCAGCTGTCTCAGCCACCAGTCACAGTGCCCAGAGTATCAGCCACCAGTCAGTGTCAGTCGTCTTAGCCATCAGTCGGTGTCAGCTGTCTCAGCCATCAGTCACTGCCACCACTCACCAATCAATGCCGCCCCCACATGCTGTCCGTACTGCCCACTGTCCGCACCGAACACACCCTGGATGCTCAACGCCGCCCTATAAGCCGTCCGCGCCGCCTATGGAACGCTTTGTGATGATTGCTCTGCACACCTTCTAATTCTAGCGCCTGCTTTTGTAAAGGGCTTAATCTCTAGTATATATATACTAGCTGAAGGACCTGGCTTTGCTCGGGTATATTTAATCTATTTAATTTAATGTTTGTGTGTGTCATTAAAAGATATCAACACTATCCACTATAATAGTGACATCTACAGCACCCCGGCCCTTTCAGAAGCCCTGTCCTCCATCTGATGCAGGGCCTGGACGGACACAAGGATGTCCTTTTTAACAGCTCACTCTCAGACAGCAGCACTGTGCTGTCTGAGTGTGAGCTGCAGGAAGAAAGACCGTCCCTCTCACCACTGCAGCTGAGAGAAGTTGATTTTTAACTTCATTTTTTCAATCTCTGTCAGCTGAGGAGTAGGATGGGGTGTGGCCTAACCAGACCGGGGGCATGTCCTTTTGAACAGCTCACTCTAAGACAGTAGCACAGTGTAGTCTGAGTGTGAGCTGCAGTGAGAAAGTTACCCTCCCTCCCACCTCTGCAGCTGACAGAAGTAAAAGTGGGAGGGGGCGTGGCCTAACCTGATAAAGGGCATGGCTTAGCGGGACCTGGGTGCAGGCTTTTAAGTTTGTCCTTTGAGGGTGGACACATTGTGGTAGAGGGCGTGTCTGGGCTTCTTCCTGCAAGAGTGACGCCCCTCTGGGCACCTCACTGGCTCATTTGCATACCAAATAAACTGGATTTTCAGAGGATAAAAACATCTATTGCTGGAACAAAGGCACATTTTGAAATAAGTTACTGAGTGCAATTAGGCCATGGGGTTACTTCAATAGCAATTATCCTGGTGAGGAAAAATGGCTGAGTTGTTATGGAAACCTGGAGTAAAACTGTATATGTGGAGGCGAACGGCCTGCGAGCTTCTATTGGCTGATAAGGGTCATGTGACCAAACTTCTATTGGCTAATGCATTTTTTAGCAATATCTCAGGAACCATATGTCCTAGAGAGCTGAAACCTGGTCTAAACCTTCCTGGACACCTGATATACCTGTGTGCCAAATTTTGTGATTGTAACTACAATGGTGCGGATTACTTTAGTGGACATACACACACACATACACTCAGCTTTATATATTAGAAAAATACAGTATATACAGTGGATATAAATATTCTACACACCCCTGTTAAAATGTCAGGTTTCTGTGATGTAAAAAAATGAGACATAGATAAATCATTTCAGAACTTTTTCCACCTTTAATGTGACCTATAAACTGTACAACTTAATTGTACAAACTGAAATATTTTAGGTAGAAGGGAAGAAAAAATATTAAAATAAATGAATATGGTTGCATAAGTGTGCACACCCTTAAACTAATATTTTGTTGAAGCACCTTTTATTTTATTACAGCACTCGGTCTTTTAGGGTATGAGTCTATCAGCATGGCACATTTTGACTTGGCAAGATTTGCCCACTCTTCTTTGCAAAATGACTCCAAATCTGTCAGATTGCGAGGGTATCTCCTGTGCACAGCCCTCTTCAGATTACCCCACAGATTTTCAATCGGATTCAGGTCTGGGCTCTGGCTGGGCCATTCCAAAACGTTAATCTTCTTCTGGTGAAGCCATTCCTTTGTTGATTTGGATGTATTCTTTGGGTCATTGCCATGCTGAAAGATGAAGTTCCTGAAGGTTTTGTGCCAATATTGACTGGTATTTGGAACTGTTCATAATTCCCTCTAGCTTAACTAAGGCCCCAGTTCAAGCTGAAGAAAACAGCTCCAAAGCATGATGCTGCCACCACCATGCTTCACTGTGGGTATTAGCAGTGTTTTTTTTAGTGATGTGTAGTGTTGTTTTTGCGCCAAAACATATATTTTGAAATTATGGCCAAAAAGTTCAACCTTGGTTTAATCAGACCATAACACCTTTTCCCACATGCTTTTGGGAGACTTCAGATGTGTTTTTGCAAAATGTTGCCTGGCTTGGATGTTTTTCTTCGTAAGAAAAGGCTTTTGTCTTGCCACTCTACCCAATAGCCCAGACATATGAAGAATACGGGAGATTGTTGTCACACGTACCACACAGCCAGTACTTTTCAGATATTCCTGAAGCTCCTTTAAAGGGGTTGTCCGGGTTCAGAGCTGAACCTGGACATACCTCCATTTTCAAAGTGCCTCTAATGAACCCCAAATAAAGTTCAGCTGCTGTAGTTGGTCTTTCCTGAAATTTTATTAGTCGCATCCCACAGCCATATTCCACAGAGAGCTTCCAAAGCATCAGAGGGTTCTCATTGTTAAAAGGTATCAGTCAGGAGAAGGGTACAAAATAATTTCCAAGGCATTAGATATACCATGGAACTGTCACGACCATGTTTATGGCCGTGACTCCTTGGGAGCCGCATACAGTTTCCCGCGGTTTGGTTTGTTGTGTCAACCGCAGCTGGGGGCACTTTGCTGTATGCCTCATGTGCGGTTGCCGCGGACAACAGGTATGTGTGCGGTTGCCTTTGGTTTGTAATGTGTGTATGGTATGCACTTTTGTATGTCTGGTGTGCACTTGGTGTTATGTTTGGTGTGCACTGTGACATTTTCCCTTCACTGTAGCTGCCCGTGGCAACGTTTGGTTTGAAGTACATGTGGTGGCAGTGTCTCGGCCTTTTGGCCGGCTCCCAGGACACGTTTGCCACACATGTCGTTGTCAACGGTAACAGCTGCAGTGAATATTTGTGTGTATTTCCCCTTATGTGGTCTCACTACACTTCCTGGTGTTGGAAGGGTTAATTCCATTCTGTGTGTGTGATCACTGGGTGTGTCTGTGTGGGTGTGACTACTTGGGCCTTTAAAACCTCTGTGTTTATCTCCAGTCTGAGGGGTACTTCAGCCATGGCTAGCTGGAGTAGCCGCCTGTGTTATATCACCTGCCAGTGGGGGCCACCCTTGTGGTCATAAGTCTAAGTTTGTGTGATGTTCAGTTTATGTTTTCCTTTATTATTCAGTGCAGCTATGGATCTGGGTCCCTGTGTGTGGATGTGTGTGTGCTGAGTTCTGATTGTATTGTTGTAGACTTCAGCTTGCCTACACACGGATCCAGTCAGCAAGGCTGTGGCAGGTGGCTGGAACTAGTGCAGTTCACCTGCCATATCCATAGGCCTGTATTTGTTTCCCCTTTTTTCCTGCAGCTTGGCCAGTGAGACTCCTGTTCCTCCGTGTCCAGAAGGAACAGGTCGTCTTACCCTTCACTCCTAGTTCAGGGAGCGGCGGAGGGTGAGTAGGGATCCGAGGTTCCTGAGCATGGGCCCTCCTACCTTCAAGGTCGGCCCATGCAGCTAGGAGTTAGGGACGGATTAGGGATGCGTTAGGAGGTGACCTGCTCCCTAATTTTGTCGTCCTGGCCGAGCAGCCATTAACATCTTCTGGCATCGCACGGCTGAGGGTTTTCCCCATCCTCAGCCGTGACAGGAACACAGTGAAGACAGTCATCATCAAGTGGAGAAAATATGGCACAACAGTTACATTACCAAGAACTGGAAGTACCTCCAAAATTGATGAAAAGACGAGAATAAAACTGGTCTGGGAGCCTACCAAGAGGCCTACAGCAACATTAAAGGGGTTGTCCGGGTTCAGAGATGAACCATGACATACCCATATTTTCACCCCAGAACCCTCCCTGACTTGAGCATTGGGGCAGTTCATGGTGTAATCTTTGGGCACGACCAAAATATATCACTCAAGGAACCTTATTCCGACTTGCATCTCCAACATTTGTCTGAGTCCTGTAGACCCCTCATAAACATCTGTCTTGGGGTTTTGTACCAGTGTGTCAGGACTGTATAGGAGTGTTCTTGGATCCTGACACACCTCGAAAACCTGTGAGAGTGAGAGTGTATACTAAGCTCCGATGTCCATGAGTGTATATATTGAGGTAGAATGTTTCATCTCTGTGTTATTAGGGAGAGGTATAGTTGTGAGATTAAATTCCTGGGGATGGTCTCCATTTGCATTAATTTCTCAAACCACATCCTATCTCTATCTTACCCTAATATCTAATTTATTATTTGCTAAAAGTTTGCCTGTGGATTGAAACTTTGAGGATTCCAATAGGTTATGGGTTAGAAGAGCCTGGCCCATAGGGTGTTGCTCCCCTATATCTTTGGCAAGCCCCCCCCAGGAATTCCACCACTGTAAAGTGTCAGAGTTTTCCCCAGACCGGTGCCGGAGCAACCACCTTGGGTCTCACCACAAAGGGTATAAGGTCAGCTGGCATGTTTAGGGATGGATTGTTTGGTAGGTTGTGGTTTGTTGCAAGGTTTCTTATTACTGAAGCTGTTCCCCAAAGAAGGGGGTGCTCCTTCAGGGATATCTTGTTGAGATTCCAAAAACCAGCCCTCTGTATCTGAGTGAGCTGGAGCAGCTCCAAATCATTGCCCAATGCCCTGTACTTAGGGGTGTTTAATTGTAACCACCGTTTAAGATGGATCGCTTTGTAGTATAAGTGAGCATCTGGAAGACCAAATCCGCCATGTTCCCTTCTAAGTATTAACCTAGAATACGCTATCATGGGTCTGTTTCCATCCCAGAGGAAGGCAGTAAAGTTCCTCATTATGTGGGAGAAGAACCTGGGAGGGAGATAGGGAGCATCTGCATCATGTATATTATTTTGGGCATGATAAAAGTTTTTAACAAGTTTTTCCGACCCACCCATGATTACATAGGGGATCTTGAGGGTTTGTAGCTGTGTTTCGAATATCCTTGATTAGAGGGTGGGTAGTTTAGTTGGAAAAGTTTCCCTGGCTGGGAGGGGATTTTGACTCCTGGGTAGGAAATATGGGATTCCTGCCATTTAAACGGAGTTGAAGGTTTAAGAGAAGAGATCGTCGCCTGAGGAATCGAGACGTTTATCACTTCTGATATGGTGTGGTTAACCTTAAAGTTTGAAAGCCGCCCGTACTGACTGAAGAGATATAGGAGGTGCGGGAAGGCCTCGACAGGGTTGATAATCATGACGAGAAGGTCATCTGCAAATGCTGCATTGATGTATTTTGGGCCATTCTCCCTAATCTGCACACCATGTATATCTGGGTGGTCCCTTATAGCTTGTAGTAAGGTTTCAATCACCAGGATGTATAAGGTAGGGGACAGGGGGCCCCCCTGTCTTGTGCCGTTTTTGATGGAGAATGGGGCTGACAACGTCCCATTAACCCTGATCCTAGCACTGGGTTCCCTGTAGAAGGTCATAATAGCTTGTTGGAACCGTAACGGGATATACAATTTCAGCATTGTCCTCTGAAGAAAGACCCATTTTACCCCATCGAAAGCCTTCTCAGCATCAATTCCGAGAAGAACCAATGGAAAGCCCTTCATTTTCGCCCTCTGTATTACTGTGATAAGTCTGCAGGAGTTGTGGTAGCCTTCTCTACCCGGGACAAACCCGGCCTTGTCAGGGTGTATCAGTTTGGGCAAGTGGAGGCTGAGGCGCGCAACGCATCTTAGCCCATATTTTCACATCAATGTTGAGAAGGGTAATGGCCTGTAGCTCCCACAATGTTGGAGGACCTTCCCTTCCTTGGGAAGGACAGTAACTATTGCTTCTAGAGATTGCCTATGTACAGTAAGCAAGAATCTGTCATAAGTGAGCCACACCATTTGGTGAGTTGTGGCAACAGAATGTCTGAGAATTTCTTATAGTATCCCAACGAGAGGCCATCTGGACCAGGGCGTTTTCCCATGAGCGTTAAGCTGAGAACTCGTGCAACCGCCTCCGCCAAAACTGTGGTCAGCAATGCAGCCTTATCAGATTCGGTCAAGTGTTGAAGGTTTAGTTTCTCTAGAAATCGGTCCATCTCGGAATCACAGACTGTATCAGGTACCTCCCCTGAATTTCTAAACCCATACAGCTCTTTATAGAACTGCTGAAATTCTGCAGCAATATCCTTAGTTTTAGATACTAGAGTCCCATTTTTAGTTTTAATACTAGGAATGAATTTGGAGTTTCTCCTCTACTTAATCAGACTAGACATTCATTTAGTGCCTTTATCCCCATGAGATTAGAAGCGTAACTTAGCATATTGATATGCCCTTGCGTTACAAATATTGAGATGATCTTTTAATTCCCTCAGTTTCAACAGTTCTTCATGGGCTTTGAGTGCTCTGGAACGTTTATGTAAGGAGTCTATTGCGGCTATTTGTGTGAGTAGTGAGTGTAATTTTTCTGTCTATCTTTTTTAACTCTACAAGCCTGCTATGAGTTCCCCCCTCATTACAGCTTTGTGGGTTTTCTAAACTGTCAGGATTGACACGTCGGCTGTCGCATTTTCCTGGAAATACCATGACAGTTTCTGTTGAAGGGCTCTCAGGTCCTCTCCCCTATCCAGCATGTTTCGTTTAACCTCCATTGTTTTGCAGGTAGACTAGAGAAGTGTATTGAGGCTGATACTAGAGCATGATTACAGACCGTTATGGGGTCAATGATCGCCTGTTGAAGCATGTCTATGTGATTCTCCGAAAGGAAAGTGTAGTCTAGCCTTTTATAAGTATTGTGAGGGGCTGAAAAAAATGTGAAGTCACGATCTGTCGGATGGAGAAGTCTCCAGGTGTCTATCAAAACTATCATCCGAGAGACTCCTGTTTATGAGACCTAATGAAGCCTGAGATTGCAAGGAGCCCTCAGATGCATCTAGAGGTTGGGGCAATGTCATGTTCAGGTTGCCCCCTACTAGTCTGATCCCCTAAGCAAAGAGTTTTCCCAGTGTGCTCTGAATCAAATTTTTCTGACCCTTGTCAGGGCTATATAGGCTGGCAACAGTTACCAATTGGCTGCTAATCCTTCCTTTAATAAATATAAAATGTGTAGGATGTCTATTGTGGTACTTGTGGTCCGCTGTGGGAATCTCCCACTGTATGCATTTTTGCTGGGGATCACCATTAGCAACGGGCCACAAGTGCAGGATTTGCTCCCCTGTTTATATATGCATAACTGCATATGGGTTTAAACACTTCCTGCCTGTTTAATACCACGCCATTCTTTTCAGCTTGTATATATAGAGATGCCTGGAGGTGTATAAACGCCAATTTAAATGAGCCTGTTTTCCATCCACAGGCTACATTTAGGTGCACCTGTGAGGCCTGGGTCATATCAGCCAGTCTTGAGTGGGACTCGCAGACTCCTCCCTCCTCCCATTGCTAGCATGGTTCTATGCTGGAGGTAACTGGTGAGTTGTCTGTGAGTCGGACCTCAATCTCCTGTAATTTGCCCACTAGTCCCTGGTATTGCCCATATGGCTCAGGTAGGAGTGTTAGGACCCGAGCTAGTTGAGGAACCTTGGCGCAATGCCTGGGCTCAGACATGTCCTCCTAGTAGGATATGTTGGCTAATCTCTCAATTTTATCATCAGTTTGAGGGTTTAGTAAGTCCGCAAAGTGCACCTATCTTTGCTATTATTATATTGTTATATTGATTATCACATCCACATAATTGCTGTCTTGTGTAGGATGTCTATTGTGGTACTTGTGGTCCGCTGCAGGCATCCTCCACTGTATGCATTTTCACTGGGGATCGCCATTAGCAACGGGCCACAAGTGCAGGATATGCTCCCCTGTTTATATATGCCCAACTGCATATGGGTTTGAGCACTTCCTGCCTGTTTTATACCACACCATTTTTTTCAGTTTGGCTGCTCATCAGTAGAAATGTCCAGTGTATCTCTTTCCATCTCCTCTGCACCTTCTGCCCCATCATCACGGTCACCCGGCGCCATCTTACTTACTTTGACCGGCGGGGTTTGTTGTAGCTCTCTTATTATGTATTTCTCCATATCAGACAGGCCCCGATCCTGTTTCATATGTTCAGGTTTGTCACGAGGCTTGTCTCTGACGATTTTAACTATTATATGGTTGATTATGCAGCAGGATTTACTGGTCTGCTGTGCTATAAGGAGAGGAGCACACTCACATGTGTCCGACCTAAAGAGTAGTCAGGCTCCGCCCCCGTGATTGCTTAATTCTGAACACAGCTGCATCCCCAGTTATAAGAGGTTGCACACTTATGCAACCACATTATTTTAGTTTTTTTTTTTATTATTCTTCCCTCCACCTAAAAGATTTCAGTTTGTTTTTCAATTGAGTGGTACAGTTTAGGCTACTTTCACACTAGCGTTCGTCGGTCCGCTCGTGAGCTCCGTTTGAAGGGGCTCACGAGCGGACCCGAACGCAGCCGTCCAGCCCTGATGCAGTCTGAATGGAGCGGATCCGCTCAGACTGCATCAGTCTGGCGGCGTTCAGCCTCCGCTCCGCTCGCCTCCGCACGGACAGGCGGACAGCTGAACGCTGCTTGCAGCGTTCGGGTGTCCGCCTGGCCGTGCGGAGGCGTGCGGATCCGTGCGGATCCGTCCAGACTTACAATGTAAGTCAATGGGGACGGATCCGTTTGAAGATGCCACAATATGGCTCAATCTTCAGGCGGATCCGTCCCCCATTGACTTTACATTGAAAGTCTGGACGGATCCGTACGAGGCTATTTTCACACTTAGCTTTTATATGCTAAAATAATGCAGACGGATCCGTTCTGAACGGAGCCTCCGTCTGCATTATTATGATCGGATCCGTTCAGAACGGATCCGATCGAACGCTAGTGTGAAAGTAGCCTTATAGGTCACATTAAAGGTGGAAAAATTTCTGAAATGATTTATCTTAGTCTCATTTTTTTACAACACAGAAACCTGACATTTTAACAGGAGTGTGTAGACTTTTTATATCCACTGTGTATATATATATATATATATATATATATATATATATATATATATACAGTACAGACCAAAAGAAAATTGTAGAGTCACACTGAAGGCATCAAAACTATGAATTAACACATGTGGAATTATATACATAACAAAAAAGTGTGAAACAACTGAAAATATGTCATATTCTAGGTTCTTCAAAGTAGCCACCTTTTGCTTTGATTACTGCTTTGCACACTCTTGGCATTCTCTTGATGAGCTTCAAGAGGTAGTCACCTGAAATGGTTTTCACTTCACAGGTGTGCCCTGTCAGGTTTAATAAGTGGTATTTCTTGCCTTTTAAATGGGGTTGGGACCATCAGTTGCGTTGTGGAGAAGTCAGGTGAGTAAAGAAAAACGAGTGGCCATCATTACTTTAAGAAATGAAGATCAGTCGGTCCGAAAAATTGGGAAAACTTTGAAAGTGTCCCTAAGTGCAGTCACAAAAACCATCAAGCGCTACATAGAAACTGGCTCACATGCGGACCGCCCCAGGAAAGGAAGACCAAGAGTCACCTCTGCTGCGGAGGATAAGTTCATCCGAGTCACCAGCCTCAGAAATCGCAGGTTAACAGCAGCTCAGATTAGAGACCAGGTCAATGCCACACAGAGTTCTAGCAGCAGACACATCTCTAGAACAACTGTTAAGAGGAGACTGTGTGAATCAGGCCTTCATGGTATAATATCTGCTAGGAAGCCACTGCTAAGGACAGGCAACAAGCAGAAGAGACTTGTTTGGGCTAAAGAACACAAGGAATGGACATTAGACCAGTGGAAATCTGTGCTTTGGTCTGATGAGTCCAAATTTGAGATCTTTGGTTCCAACCACCGTGTCTTTGTGCGACGCAGAAAAGGTGAACGGATGGACTCTACATGCCTGGTTCCCACCATGAAGCATGGAGGAGGAGGTGTGATGGGGGTGTTTTGCTGGTGACACTGTTGGGGATTTATTCAAAATTGAAGGCTTACTGAACCAGCATGGCTACCAGAGCATCTTGCAGCGGCATGCTATTCCATCTGGTTTGCATTTAGTTGGACCATCATTTATTTTTCAACAGGACAATGACCCCAAACACACCTCCAGGCTGTGTAAGGGCTATTTGACCATGAAGGAGAATGATGGGGTGCTGCGCCAGATGACCTAGCCTCCACAGTCATCGGACCTGAACCCAATCGAGATGGTTTGGGGTGAGCTGGACCGCAGAGTGAAGGCAAAAGGGCCAACAAGTGCTAAGCATCTCTGGGAACTCCTTCAAGACTGTTGGAAGACCATTTCAGGTGACTACCTCTTGAAGCTTATCAAGAGAATGCCAAGAATGTGCAGAGCAGTAATCAAAGCAAAAGGTGGCTACTTTGAAGAACCTAGAATATTACATATTTTCAGTTGTTTCACACTTTTTTGTTATGTATATAATTCCACATGTGTTAATTCATAGCTTTGATGCCTTCAGTGTGAATCTACAATTTTCATAGTCATGAAAATAAAGAAAAATCTTTGAATGAGAAGGTGTGTCCAAACTTTTGGTCTGTACTGTATATATATATATATATATATATATATATATATATAGGGGTCTAATCAGAGATCTGATTAAAATTGAGGGATCTAATTAACCCTATAAGACACACTTGCCTATAAGACTCATGTAGGTTTTAGAGGAGGAAAATAAAAAATATATTCCATACTTTTCATCAGACCTTAGTTCCCAATGTTAATGAGATCTCTGTCCAGACCCTCAATTTTAATCAGATCTCTGATCAGACCCCTAGTCTTAATCAGACCTCAGCTCAGACCCCAATGTTAATCAGACCCCTAAACAGACCTTAGATCAGACCTTTATTATTAATTACACCAGAACTCAGACCCGCAATCATACCTCAGATCAGACCCCCAATGTTAATCAGATCTCAGATAAGAAAAATAAATCAACTCACTTCTCCTGTGCTGGATGATGAGACGGCATAACATTTAAAACAAATCCCACAATTATTAAAGATGAGCCAACTGATTCAAAATTAATTCTTCATAGAAATTCAGATTCCAACCAAATCCAAATCCTTTGAAGTTCAACATAGATGAATCTCTCAAACTGTCGGCAACAGGTCAGAAGACAGAGAAGACATCTGCCACAAAAAAGGCATAATCTGTTCACAATGTTTTAATTTCAAAATAAAATCTGACAGTGCAGTATATTTATAAGCAGGCTACCATGTTTAGCTATAGCCATATATTTCACCTATGACTTTCACATTACTAATGCTTCTTGGCCACAAATAACTTGAAAAGGGTTGGATACAGTGTTACAGTAAGAGACCACATAGTGTCATAAAACACTGTTCAGGGAAATCTAGCACGATCAATTTGAGTCAAACGTATCAGAATTATTTGTTAGAATCAGAAGCAAAACAAATGATCTGTAATCATTGTATAACAAAAAAACACAAAACATTAATAAACACATAACAATTATGTTAATTTATCATCATAAGTGCATTACTGCATACTAAAATCAAATATGTGCAATTCTTAAAGTATAACTGTCATATTATTATTTTTTGGGGAGTATTGGATTGTGGTGATTAATATCACCTTGGTGGCCCTATTTAAATTTTTCACTGTGTATTCAATTACCCCTTAATTCCACATTTTTGTTCCCTGTACTGCCTATTTTTACCTGTGCTTAAAATAGGGTTGCTAGGCAGGGTCCGTCTATGTGTTGAAGGACGGAGGACGCAGAAGCAGGCAGCCTGCAAGGTCAGATTACAGACAGCCAGGGACTGTAAGTAAATGATTAAAGCCAGGTCCTCCCCAGCAGCTGATAACAGTGCCTGGGCTGTGTGCACTTCTCCCCGTCCCTACGCTTGGCAGACGCTCCCTCACTCAGCACAGCTGGAGAATGCAGAGTTGGTGCAGCGCAGACCAGGGAAGGGAGATCTGCCATCTGCTCAGTGTATAAATGAAAGCAACATGTGGTAAGAGGACCCCTTTGTGCTGCAGGAGATTAACCCTTTAGGGGGAGGGCTCTGGTTACTGACACTTTTGGGGGGCTATTGTTACTGGCTAGTGAGAGCAGGTGGGATTAGCCTCAGGGTGAGGGCAGTGGTGGCCATCTTAACTGAATAGTGAAATTGCAGTTTTATGCAGACTGGCTGCTAAGGGCTGAAACTTATTAAATATGGGGTAAGTCAGTCTAATAGTAACTGATTCTGGAATATCATGTTAATAGTAGAGTTGAGCGAACACCTGGATGTTCGGGTTCGAGAAGTTCGGCCGAACTTCCCGAAAATGTTCGGGTTCGGGATCCGAACCCGATCCGAACTTCGTCCCGAACGCGAACCCCATTGAAGTCAATGGGGACCCGAACTTTTCGGCACTAAAAAGGCTGTAAAACAGCCCAGGAAAGGGCTAGAGGGCTGCAAAAGGCAGCAACATGTAGGTAAATCCCCTGCAAACAAATGTGGATAGGGAAATGAATAAAAATAAAAATTAAATAAATAAAAATTAACCAAAATCAATTGGAGAGAGGTCCCATAGCAGAGAATCTGGCTTCCCGTCACCCACCACTGGAACAGTCTATTCTCAGATATTTAGGCCCCGGAACCCAGGCAGAGGAGAGAGGTCCCGTAACAGAGAATCTGGCTTCATGTCAGCAGAGAATCAGTCTGCATGTCATAGCAGAGAATCAGGCTTCACGTCAGCCACAACTGCAACAGTCCATTGTCATAAATTTAGGCCAAGCACCCAGGCAGAGGAGAGAGGTCCCGTAACAGACAATCTGGCTTCATGTCAGCAGAGAATCAGTCTTCATATCATAGCAGAGAATCAGGCTTCACGTCACCCACCACTGTAAGAGTCCATTTTCATAAATTTAGGCCCAGCACCCAGGCAGAGGAGAGAGGTCCCGTAACAGAGGATCTGGCTTCATGTCAGCAGAGAATTAGTCTGCATGTCATAGCAGAGAATGAGGCTTCACGTCAGCCACCACTGCAACAGTCCATTGGCATATATTTAGGCCCAGCACCCAGGCAGAGGAGAGAGGTCCCGTAACAGACAATCTGGCTTCATGTCAGCAGAGAATCAGTCTTCATGTCATAGCAGAGAATCAGGCTTCACGTCACCCACCACTGTAAGAGTCCATTTTCATAAATTTAGGCCCAGCACCCAGGCAGAGGAGAGAGGTCCCGTAACAGAGGATCTGGCTTCATGTCAGCAGAGAATTAGTCTGCATGTCATAGCAGAGAATGAGGCTTCACGTCAGCCACCACTGCAACAGTCCATTTGCATATATTTAGGCCCAGCACCCAGGCAGAGGAGAGAGGTCCCGTAACAGACAATCTGGCTTCATGTCAGTAGAGAATCAGTCTGCATGTCATAGCAGAGAATCAGGCTTCACGTCACCCACCACTGCAACAGTCCATTGTCATAAGTTTAGGCCAAGCACCCAGGCAGAGGAGAGAGGTCCCGTAACAGACAATCTGGCTTCATGTCAGCAGAGAATTAGTCTGCATGTCATAGCAGAGAATGAGGCTTCACGTCAGCCACCACTGCAACAGTCCATTGGCATATATTTAGGCCCAGCACCCAGGCAGAGGAGAGAGGTCCCGTAACAGACAATCTGGCTTCATGTCAGCAGAGAATCAGTCTGCATGTCATAGCAGAGAATGAGGCTTCACGTCACCCACCACTGCAACAGTCCATTTTCATAAGTTTAGGCCAAGCACCCAGGCAGAGGAGAGAGGTCCCGTAACAGACAATCTGGCTTCATGTCAGCAGAGAATTAGTCTGCATGTCATAGCAGAGAATGAGGCTTCACGTCACCCACCACTGCAACATTCCATTGGCATATATTTAGGCCCAGCACCCAGGCAGAGGAGAGAGGTCCCGTAACAGACAATCTGGCTTCATGTCAGCAGAGAATTAGTCTGCATGTCATAGCAGAGAATGAGGCTTCACGTCAGCCACCACTGCAACAGTCCATTGGCATATATTTAGGCCCAGCACACAGGCAGAGGAGAGAGGTCCCGTAACAGACAATCTGGCTTCATTTCAGTAGAGAATCAGTCTGCATGTCATAGCAGAGAATCAGGCTTCACGTCACCCACCACTGCAACAGTCCATTTTCATAAGTTTAGGCCAAGCACCCAGGCAGAGGAGAGAGGTCCCGTAACAGACAATCTGGCTTCATGTCAGTAGAGAATCAGTCTGCATGTCATAGCAGAGAATCAGGCTTCACGTCACCCACCACTGCAACAGTCCATTTTCATAAGTTTAGGCCAAGCACCCAGGCAGAGGAGAGAGGTCCCGTAACAGACAATCTGGCTTCATGTCAGTAGAGAATCAGTCTGCATGTCATAGCAGAGAATCAGGCTTCACGTCACCCACCACTGCAACAGTCCATTTTCATAAGTTTAGGCCAAGCACCCAGGCAGAGGAGAGAGGTCCCGTAACAGACAATCTGGCTTCATGTCAGCAGAGAATTAGTCTGCATGTCATAGCAGAGAATCAGGCTTCACGTCAGCCACCACTGCAACAGTCCATTGGCATATATTTAGGCCCAGCACACAGGCAGAGGAGAGAGGTCCCGTAACAGACAATCTGGCTTCATGTCAGCAGAGAATTAGTCTGCATGTCATAGCAGAGAATGAGGCTTCACGTCAGCCACCACTGCAACAGTCCATTGGCATATATTTAGGCCCAGCACACAGGCAGAGGAGAGAGGTCCCGTAACAGACAATCTGGCTTCATGTCAGTAGAGAATCAGTCTGCATGTCATAGCAGAGAATCAGGCTTCACGTCACCCACCACTGCAACAGTCCATTGGCATATATTTAGGCCCAGCACCCAGGCAGAGGAGAGAGGTCCCGTAACAGACAATCTGGCTTCATGTCAGCAGAGAATTAGTCTGCATGTCATAGCAGAGAATGAGGCTTCACGTCACCCACCACTGCAACAGTCTATTGGCATATATTTAGGCCCAGCACCCAGGCAGAGGAGAGAGGTCCCGTAACAGACAATCTGGCTTCATGTCAGCAGAGAATTAGTCTGCATGTCATAGCAGAGAATGAGGCTTCACGTCAGCCACCACTGCAACAGTCCATTGGCATATATTTAGGCCCAGCACCCAGGCAGAGGAGAGAGGTCCCGTAACAGACAATCTGGCTTCATGTCAGCAGAGAATTAGTCTGCATGTCATAGCAGAGAATGAGGCTTCACGTCAGTCACCACTGCAACAGTCTATTGGCATATATTTAGGCCCAGCACCCAGGCAGAGGAGAGAGGTCCCGTAACAAACAATCTGGCTTCATGTCAGCAGAGAATCAGTCTTCATGTCATAGCAGAGAATCAGGCTTCACGTCACCCACCACTGTAAGAGTCCATTTTCATAAATTTAGGCCCAGCACCCAGGCAGAGGAGAGAGGTCCCGTAACAATGGATCTGGCTTCATGTCAGCAGAGAATCAGTCTGCATGTCATAGCAGAGAATCAGGCTTCACGTCACCCAACATTGGAACAGTCCATTGGCATATATTTAGGCCCCGGCACCCAGACAGAGGAGAGGTTCATTCAACTTTGGGTAGCCTCGCAATATAATGGTAAAATGAAAATAAAAATAGGATTGAATGAGGAAGTGCCCTGGAGTCCAATAATATATGGTTAAGGGGAGGTAGTTAATGTCTAATCTGGACAAGGGACGGACAGATCCTGTGGGATCCATGCCTGGTTCATTTTTATGAACGTCAGCTTGTCCACATTGGCTGTAGACAGGCGGCTGCGTTTGTCTGTAATGACGCCCCCTGCCGTGCTGAATACACGTTCAGACAAAACGCTGGCCGCCGGGCAGGCCAGCACCTCCAAGGCATAAAAGGCTAGCTCTGGCCACGTGGACAATTTAGAGACCCAGAAGTTGAATGGGGCCGAACCATCAGTCAGTACGTGGAGGGGTGTGCACATGTACTGTTCCACCATGTTAGTGAAATGTTGCCTCCTGCTAACACGTTGCGTATCAGGTGGTGGTGGAGTTAGCTGTGGCGTGTTGACAAAAGTTTTCCACATCTCTGCCATGCTAACCCTGCCCTCAGAGGAGCTGGCATTGACACAGCTGCCTTGGCGACCTCTTGCTCCTCCTCTGCCTTGGCCTTGGGCTTCCACTTGTTCCCCTGTGACATTTGGGAATGCTCTCAGTAGCGCGTCTACCAACGTGCGCTTGTACTCGCGCATCTTCCTATCACGCTCCAGTGCAGGAAGTAAGGTGGGCACATTGTCTTTGTAGCGTGGATCCAGCAGGGTGGCAACCCAGTAGTCCGCACAGGTTAAAATGTGGGCAACTCTGCTGTCGTTGCGCAGGCACTGCAGCATGTAGTCGCTCATGTGTGCCAGGCTGCCCAGGGGTAAGGACAAGCTGTCCTCTGTGGGAGGCGTATCGTCATCGTCCTGCCTTTCCCCCCAGCCACGCACCAGTGATGGACCCGAGCTGCGTTGGGTGCCACCCCGCTGTGACCATGCTTCATCCTCATCCTCCTCCACCTCCTCCTCATCCTCGTCCTCCTCGTCCTCCAGTAGTGGGCCCTGGCTGGCCACATTTGTACCTGGCCTCTGCTGTTGCCAAAAACCTCCCTCTGAGTCACTTCGAAGAGACTGGCCTGAAAGTGCTAAAAATGACCCCTCTTCCTCCTCCTCCTCCTCCTCCTCCTGGGCCACCTCCTCTTCCATCATCGCCCTGTGTTTTCTCAAGGAGACATAGAAGTGGTATTGTAACGCTGATAACGGCGTCATCGCCACTGGCCATGTTGGTGGAGTACTCGAAACAGCGCAACAGGGCACACAGGTCTCGCATGGAGGCCCAGTCATTGGTGGTGAAGTGGTGCTGTTCTGTAGTGCGACTGACCCGTGCGTGCTGCAGCTGAAACTCCACTATGGCCTGCTGCTGCTCGCACAGTCTGTCCAGCATGTGCAAGGTGGAGTTCCACCTGGTGGGCACGTCACATATGAGGCGGTGAGCGGGAAGGCCGAAGTTACGCTGTAGCGCAGACAGGCGAGCAGCAGCAGGATGTGAACGCCGGAAGCGCGAACAGACGGCCCGCACTTTATGCAGCAGCTCTGACATGTCGGGGTAGTTGTGTATGAACTTCTGCACCACCAAATTCAGCACATGCGCCAAGCAAGGGATGTGCGTCAAATTGGCTGGTCCCAGAGCTGCAACGAGATTTCGCCCATTATCACACACCACCAGGCCGGGCTTGAGGCTCACCGGCAGCAACCACTCGTCGGTCTGTTGTTCTATACCCCGCCACAACTCCTGTGCGGTGTGGGGCCTGTCCCCCAAACATATGAGTTTCAGAATGGCCTGCTGACGTTTACCCCGGGCTGTGCTGAAGTTGGTGGTGAAGGTGTGTGGCTGACTGGATGAGCAGGTGGAAGAAGAGGAGGAGGAAGCCGAGAAGGAGGAGGTGGCAACAGGAGGCAAAGAATGTTGCCCTGCGATCCTTGGCGGCGGAAGGACGTGCGCCAAACAGCTCTCCGCCTGGGGCCCAGCTGCCACTACATTTACCCAGTGTGCAGTTAGGGAGATATAGCGTCCCTGGCCGTGCTTACTGGTCCACGTATCTGTGGTTAGGTGGACCTTGCTACAGATGGCGTTGCGCAGTGCACACTTGATTTTATCGGATACTTGGTTGTGCAGGGAAGGCACGGCTCTCTTGGAGAAGTAGTGCCGGCTGGGAACAACATACTGTGGGACAGCAAGCGACATGAGCTGTTTGAAGCTGTCTGTGTCCACCAGCCTAAATGACAGCATTTCATAGGCCAGTAGTTTAGAAATGCTGGCATTCAGGGCCAGGGATCGAGGGTGGCTAGGTGGGAATTTACGCTTTCTATCAAATGTTTGTGAGATGGAGAGCTGAACGCTGGGCGTGTGACATGGTTGAGACGCTTGGTGACGGAGGTGGTGGTGGTGGTGTAGGTGGTACATCCCCTGTTTGCTGGGCGGCAGGTGCCAACGTTCCTCCAGAGGCGGAGGAAGAGGCCGAGGCGGCAGCAGCAGAATAGGCCGAGGCGGCAGCAGCAGAAGAGGTAGCAGGGGGAGCCTGAGTGACTTCCTTGGTTTTAAGGTGTTTACTCCACTGCAGTTCATGCTTTGCATGCAGGTGCCTGGTCATGCAGGTTGTGCTCAGGTTAAGAACGTTAATGCCTCGCTTCAGGCTCTGATGGCACAGCGTGCAAACCACTCGGGTCTTGTCGTCAGCACATTGTTTGAAGAAGTGCCATGCCAGGGAACTCCTTGAAGCTGCCTTTGGGGTGCTCGGTCCCAGATGGCGGCGGTCAGTAGCAGGCGGAGTCTCTTGGCGGCGGGTGTTCTGCTTTTGCCCACTGCTCCCTCTTTTGCTACGCTGTTGGCTCGGTCTCACCACTGCCTCTTCCTCCGAACTGTGAAAGTCAGTGGCACGACCTTCATTCCATGTGGGGTCTAGGACCTCATCGTCCCCTGCATCGTCTTCCACCCAGTCTTGATCCCTGACCTCCTGTTCAGTCTGCACACTGCAGAAAGACGCAGCAGTTGGCACCTGTGTTTCGTCATCATCAGAGACATGCTGAGGTGGTATTCCCATGTCCTCATCATCAGGAAACATAAGTGGTTGTGCGTCAGTGCATTCTATGTCTTTCACCGCTGGGGAAGGGCTAGGTGGATGCCCTTGGGAAACCCTGCCAGCGGAGTCTTCAAACAGCATAAGAGACTGCTGCATAACTTGAGGCTGAGACAGTTTCCCTGGTATGCATGGGGGTGATGTGACAGACTGATGGGGTTGGTTTTCAGGCGCCATCTGTGCGCTTTCTGCAGAAGACTGGGTGGGAGATAATGTGAACGTGCTGGATCCACTGTCGGCCACCCAATTGACTAATGCCTGTACCTGCTCAGGCCTTACCATCCTTAGAACGGCATTGGGCCCCACCATATATCGCTGTAAATTCTGGCGGCTACTGGGACCTGAGGTAGTTGGTACACTAGGACGTGTGGATGTGGCAGAACGGCCACGTCCTCTCCCAGCACCAGAGGGTCCACTAACACCACCACGACCATGTCCACGTCCGCGTCCCTTACTAGATGTTTTTCTCATTGTTATGGTTCACCACAACAACAAAAATATTATTTGGCCCAATGTATTGTATTCAAATTCAGCGGGATATAAATTTGAGGCCTAGTATTTAGGCGCTGGGCGACCGGTATGGATTTAGTGACAGAATTAGACTTGGAAATGCACAGTAGTGTGTGTGTGAAGTTATTCTGAATGACCCTATGTGCACCTTGAATATTATATACCCTTTTAGGGATAGATTTCAAATAGCTCTGATATAGCAGAAACCACTAAATTATGAAATTGCTAAATTGGGAATTGTATTTCAACCCAGAACAAAAAATGTGCTTTGACGGACACTAAATAACTTTCCCAGCCACAACAGGACAGCGGTAACGAGAGATTTAGCGGGATATAAATTTGAGGCCTAGTATTTAGGCGCTGGGTGACCGGTATGGATTTAGTGACAGAATTGGACTTGGAAATGCACAGTAGCGTGTGTGTGTGAAGTTATTCTGAATGACCCTATGTGCACCTTGAATATTATATACCCTTTTAGGGATAGATTTCAAATAGCTCTGATATAGCAGAAACCACTAAATTATGAAATTGCTAAATTGGGAATTGTATTTCAACCCAGAACAAAAAATGTGCTTTGACGGACACTAAATAACTTTCCCAGCCTACAACAGGACAGCGGTAACGAGAGATTTAGCGGGATATAAATTTGAGGCCTAGTATTTAGGCGCTGGGTGACCGGTATGGATTTAGTGACAGAATTGGACTTGGAAATGCACAGTAGCGTGTGTGTGTGAAGTTATTCTGAATGACCCTATGTGCACCTTGAATATTATATACCCTTTTAGGGATAGATTTCAAATAGCTCTGATATAGCAGAAACCACTAAATTATGAAATTGCTAAATTGGGAATTGTATTTCAACCCAGAACAAAAAATGTGCTTTGACGGACACTAAATAACTTTCCCAGCCACAACAGGACAGCGGTAACGAGAGATTTAGCGGGATATAAATTTGAGGCCTAGTATTTAGGCGCTGGGTGACCGGTATGGATTTAGTGACAGAATTGGACTTGGAAATGCACAGTAGCGTGTGTGTGTGAAGTTATTCTGAATGACCCTATGTGCACCTTGAATATTATATACCCTTTTAGGGATAGATTTCAAATAGCTCTGATATAGCAGAAACCACTAAATTATGAAATTGCTAAATTGGGAATTGTATTTCAACCCAGAACAAAAAATGTGCTTTGACGGACACTAAATAACTTTCCCAGCCACAACAGGACAGCGGTAACGAGAGATTTAGCGGGATATAAATTTGAGGCCTAGTATTTAGGCGCTGGGTGACCGGTATGGATTTAGTGACAGAATTGGACTTGGAAATGCACAGTAGCGTGTGTGTGTGAAGTTATTCTGAATGACCCTATGTGCACCTTGAATATTATATACCCTTTTAGGGATAGATTTCAAATAGCTCTGATATAGCAGAAACCACTAAATTATGAAATTGCTAAATTGGGAATTGTATTTCAACCCAGAACAAAAAATGTGCTTTGACGGACACTAAATAACTTTCCCAGCCACAACAGGACAGCGGTAACGAGAGATTTAGCGGGATATAAATTTGAGGCCTAGTATTTAGGCACTGGGTGACCGGTATGGATTTAGTGACAGAATTGGACTTGGAAATGCACAGTAGCGTGTGTGTGTGAAGTTATTCTGAATGACCCTATGTGCACCTTGAATATTATATACCCTTTTAGGGATAGATTTCAAATAGCTCTGACATAGCAGAAACCACTAAATTATGAAATTGCTAAATTGGGAATTGTATTTCAACCCAGAACAAAAAATGTGCTTTGACGGACACTAAATAACTTTCCCAGCCACAACAGGACAGCGGTAACGAGAGATTTAGCGGGATATAAATTTGAGGCCTAGTATTTAGGCGCTGGGTGACCGGTATGGATTTAGTGACAGAATTGGACTTGGAAATGCACAGTAGCGTGTGTGTGTGAAGTTATTCTGAATGACCCTATGTGCACCTTGAATATTATATACCCTTTTAGGGATAGATTTCAAATAGCTCTGATATAGCAGAAACCACTAAATTATGAAATTGCTAAATTGGGAATTGTATTTCAACCCAGAACAAAAAATGTGCTTTGACGGACACTAAATAACTTTCCCAGCCACAACAGGACAGCGGTAACGAGAGATTTAGCGGGATATAAATTTGAGGCCTAGTATTTAGGCGCTGTGTGACCGGTATGGATTTACTAACAGAATTGGACTTGGACATGCACAGTAGCGTGTGTGTGTGAAGTTATTCTGAATGACCCTATGTGAACCTTGAATATTATATACCCTTTTAGGGATAGATTTCAAATAGCTCTGATATAGCAGAAACCACTAAATTATGAAATTGCTAAATTGGGAATTGTATTTCAACCCAGAACAAAAAATGTGCTTTGACGGACACTAAATAACTTGCCCAGCCACAACAGTACAGCGGTAACGAGAGATTTAGCGGGATATAAATTTGAGGCCTAGTATTTAGGCGCTGGGTGACCGGTATGGATTTAGTGACAGAATTAGACTGGGATATGGCCAAAAAATAACCACACTATTGCTGGTTAAATGCACTTGGTGACGGGCGCAGCTTGCCCCTGATGTAGTATATGGCCAAAAAATGAACAGACTATTGCTGGTTAAATGCACTTGGTGTCACAGCTTGACCAACCACACTACTGAGGGTTAAATGCACTTGGTGACGGGCGCAGCTTGCCCCTGATGTAGTATATGGCCAAAAAATGAACAGACTATTGCTGGTTAAATGCACTTGGTGTCACAGCTTGACCAACCACAATACTGAGGGTTAAATGCACTTGGTGACGGGCGCAGCTTGCCCCTGATGTAGTATATGGCCAAAAAATGAACAGACTATTGCTGGTTAAATGCACTTGGTGACGGGCGCAGCTTGCCCCTGATTTAGTATATGGCCAAAAAATGAACAGACTATTGCTGGTTAAATGCACTTGGTGTGATAGCTTGACCAACCACACTACTGAGGGTTAAATGCACTTGGTGACGGGCGCAGCTTGCCCCTGATGTAGTATATGGCCAAAAAATGAACAGACTATTGCTGGTTAAATGCACTTGGTGTCACAGCTTGACCAACCACACTACTGAGGGTTAAATGCACTTGGTGACGGGCGCAGCTTGCCCCTGATGTAGTATATGGCCAAAAAATGAACAGACTATTGCTGGTTAAATGCACTTGGTGACGGGCGCAGCTTGCCCCTGATTTAGTATATGGCCAAAAAATGAACAGACTATTGCTGGTTAAATGCACTTGGTGTGATAGCTTGACCAACCACACTACTGAGGGTTAAATGCACTTGGTGACGGGCGCAGCTTGCCCCTGATGCAGTATATGGCCAAAAAATAAACAGACTATTGCTGGTTAAATGCACTTGGTGTCACAGCTTGACCAACCACACTACTGAGGGTTAAATGCACTTGGTGACGGGCGCAGCTTGCCCCTGATGTAGTATATGGCCAAAAAATGAACAGACTATTGCTGGTTAAATGCACTTGGTGACGGGCGCAGCTTGCCCCTGATTTAGTATATGGCCAAAAAATGAACAGACTATTGCTGGTTAAATGCACTTGGTGTGATAGCTTGACCAACCACACTACTGAGGGTCAAATGCACTTGGTGACAGGCGCAGCTTGCCCCTGATGTAGTATATGGCCAAAAAATAAACAGACTATTGCTGGTTAAATGCACTTGGTGTGACAGCTTCACCCTGATGTAGGCTTTAGCCAAAAAACAACCACTCCATTGAGGGTTAAATGCACTTGGTGACAGGCGCAGCTTGCCCCTGATGTAGTATATGGCCAAAAAATAAACAGACTATTGCTGGTTAAATGCACTTGGTGTGACAGCTTCACCCTGATGTAGGCTTTAGCCAAAAAACAACCACACCATTGAGGGTTAAATGCACTTGGTGACGGGCGCAGCTTGCCCCTGATGTAGTATATGGCCAAAAAATGAACAGACTATTGCTGGTTAAATGCACTTGGTGTCACAGCTTGACCAACCACACTACTGAGGGTTAAATGCACTTGGTGATGGGCGCAGCTTGCCCCTGATGTAGTATATGGCCAAAAAATGAGCAGACTATTGCTGGTTAAATTCACTTGGTGACGGGCGCAGCTTGCCCCTGATTTAGTATATGGCCAAAAAATGAAAAGACTATTGCTGGTTAAATGCACTTGGTGTGATAGCTTGACCAACCACACTACTGAGGGTTAAATGCACTTGGTGACGGGCGTAGCTTGCCCCTGATGCAGTATATGGCCAAAAAATAAACAGACTATTGCTGGTTAAATGCACTTGGTGTCACAGCTTGACCAACCACACTACTGAGGGTTAAATGCACTTGGTGACGGGCGCAGCTTGCCCCTGATGTAGTATATGGCCAACAAATGAACAGACTATTGCTGGTTAAATGCACTTGTTGACGGGCGCAGCTTGCCCCTGATTTAGTATATGGCCAAAAAATGAACAGACTATTGCTGGTTAAATGCACTTGGTGTGATAGCTTGACCAACCACACTACTGAGGGTCAAATGCACTTGGTGACAGGCGCAGCTTGCCCCTGATGTAGTATATGGCCAAAAAATAAACAGACTATTGCTGGTTAAATGCACTTGGTGTGACAGCTTCACCCTGATGTAGGCTTTAGCCAAAAAACAACCACTCCATTGAGGGTTAAATGCACTTGGTGACAGGCGCAGCTTGCCCCTGATGTAGTATATGGCCAAAAAATAAACAGACTATTGCTGGTTAAATGCACTTGGTGTGACAGCTTCACCCTGATGTAGGCTTTAGCCAAAAAACAACCACACCATTGAGGGTTAAATGCACTTAGTCGCAGCTTGTGCTGGCGCACCACAATACACAAAATGGCCGCCGATCACCCCAGAAAAATGTGACTGACAAACGGTCTGGGCAGCCTAAAAACAGTGAGCAATTGAGTATCAGCAGCTCAATGATCCACAGCTGCAGATCGATCAATAATCAAGTACTTTGGAGGAGTTAATCTGCCTAATCTCGCCCTACTGTCGCAGCCGCAACCTCTCCCTACGCTAATCAGAGCAGAGTGACGGGCAGCGCTATGTGACTCCAGCTTAAATAGAGGCTGGGTCACATGGTGCTCTGGCCAATCACAGCCATGCCAATAGTAGGCATGGCTGTGATGGCCTCTTGGGGCAAGTAGTATGACGCTTGTTGATTGGCTGCTTTGCAGCCTTTCAAAAAGCGCCAAGAAAGCGTCACAAAAGCGCCAAGAAAGCGACGAACACCGAACCCGAACCCGGACTTTTACGAAAATGTCCGGGTTCGGGTCCGTGTCACGGACACCCCAAAATTCGGTACGAACCCGAACTATACAGTTCGAGTTCGCTCATCCCTAGTTATTAGTAACTACATATATGAAAATTGAAATTAGGGTCTAAATGTAACAGTTATCCTTTAAGAAACTGTCTCCCATTTTTAACCACATATAATATTAAAGGAATTATCCAACATTATATCAGACCTCATCTAAACGCTCGTGCATGAACACTTCTACCATCGATATTTCTTCATGTTGGTAGCAGTCAGGGAAAGGCTCAGGGATTGTCAGGAGGTGGCCTAGCCTGCTGTTTTGTTTAATTTTGGTTGTGTTTGGTTTGCTTCCCTTCCCTCACCTTCCGTGACAAGGACTTTTCGTATCAGCTTGTGGTGCTGGTTGCTGTGGCGTGCTGACAAAGCTATTCCACATTTCGGCCATGCTAACCCTCCCTTCTGAGGTGCTGGCGGTGGCCCAGCTGCGTTGGCGATTTCTTCCTCCTCCTCCTCTGCATTCGCCTTGTGCTTCCACTGAGCACCTGTTGTCAGGTGTGAATGCCATCAGTAACACATCTACCAACGTGCACTTGTACTCGTGCATCTTCCGATTATGCTCCAGTGATGGAATTAAGGACAGCACTTTGTCCTTGTAGTGGGAATCCAACAGTGTGGCCACACAGTAATCAGCACTGGTTAGAATGTAGAGGCACTGCAGCATGTAGTCGCTCATGTGTGCCAGGCTGCCCAGAGGCAACGACAAGCTGTCCTCTGTGGGAGGTGTATTGTCTGTGTCCTCTCTACCCCCCCAGCCACGCTCTATTGATGCCCATAAGCTACATTGGGTGCCACCCTGCTGTGAGCACGGTTCCTCCTCCTCATCATCCTCCTACTCCTCATCCTGCATCCGGTTATAAAAGCCTTTAAAATGGTAACTAGCAGGGGTGAGAAAGGTATATTGGCAATTATATAATTACACGTGTGTCAATACAATATATAAATATTTATTGATACTGGCATCTTACTTTTAAGCCTACTATTGTAGGTAATTCATGGATAATTTTTGGACTTCTTACTATAGTCATCATAGACATTCTATGGACTTGTTCCAGAAGTGGAGGCAGAAAAATATTGTTAATTGTACTGTGTCTGTTGTTAACTGTCTTTTTGAAAATCGAAGTTGGAGAATTTCATAAAAAAGTTCTGATGAAAAATAATTGTGTTTTTGTAAAATGTATGTTTTATGTATTTTTTATATGGTAAAATATTTTCTTAGAATTCTGCACTGTGCCATTCTTTTGTTATTCCCTCTGAAATGTTTATGAATAAATTTGCAACTGTGTTTTATCTTTTCAACTGGGCATGTCTCTACACAATCTTACCAATGTTTATCACTGATAGGACAGTTTGCGAGTGTGCTGGGACACTGGCAACACCTAATAATTAGTCTTAATTAGGGTTGAGCAAACCCAAACTGTAAAGTTTGGGTTGGTACCGAACTTTAGGATTTTTTGACCCCGGACCCGAACCCGAACATTTCAGTAAAAGTTTGGGTTCGTTGTTTGGCGATTTCTCTGCACTTTTTGAAAGGCTGCAGCCAATCAACAAGCGTTTAACTTGTGTGACTTTAGAAGCCATCATAGCCATGTCTACTAATGGCATTGCTGTGATTGGCCAGTGCAGCATGTGACCCAGCCTCTATATAAGCTGGAGTCACGTAGCGCTGCATGTCACTCTGCTGTTACTCCCTGCTGGTGATTTCAGGGAGAGAATAGGACAGAACTCGAAAATAACGCGATCTACATACATTTAGTTGTGTGGGTGCAGTGCATAATCTTTTTACCATGCCTCGAGCCCAGTGACAGTAAAAATTTACTTTTATCCGTCTGTTAGTTAGGTGGGCGGTGGCAATTTTATGCAAGCTCAGTGCACCAGAATTGCATCTGAGCTTTTGTGACATTCAAATCCAAGCTTGAAATACTGCACTAATAATTTTTTTTTTTAAACACTCTTTTTTAGCAATATACAACATCTGGTGCATTTGCAGGATTAGTCAGTGTGCAATTTAAGCTAAAAATACAGTCATAATTTTTTGGGCAAAAGACACTATTTTACAGCCCTAGCTGCATCTTCACGTTTGAAATTTAATCGTTTTATACAGCTTATATATTATGTTATTTTAAAAAAACTACCTTTCTTTTCTAAATACTTAATATTGCAGCACTTGCTGTATCTGTGATTGTTTAAAACAAATTTAAAAAATTTTAATAATTTTCTGGCTTTGAAAAAACACCAATTTTGGGCATTATCCAACATATGGATTATTCAGTGTGCAATTTAGGCTAGAAATACAGCCATAATTTCCTGGGATTTTAAAAACACACTTTTTATTGGCAAAATACACAATTTTACTGCCTTTTCAGCATCAGCACTTGTAAAATTAAAGGGTTATATACTGCTGTCATATTCAGTTATAAAAAAAACACCCATTTTAAGCAAAAAAAGTAAATTTTGCAGCCTTTGATGCATGTGTCATTGTGAGAAACACACTTTAGATACTGTGGTTCTATTCAGTTATTTGAAAAACAGCCATTTTGTGCAAAAAACTTAAATTCAGGCCTAGTCTGGATCAGTCCATGTGAGATACACCCTTTAGATACTGTGGTTATATTCTTCTAGTAATAAAACACCATTTGTGGGCAAAATACACAATTTTACAGCCCTAGCTGCATCAGCACGTGTGAAATTCAAGGGTTATATACTGCTGTCATATTCAGTTATTAAACAAACACCCGTTTTGGGCAAAAAAGTTAATTTTCCAGCCTTTGCTGCATATGTCATTGTGAGATACACACTTTAGATATTGTGGTTATATTCAGTTATTTGAAAAACAGCCATTTTGTGAAAAATTCTGGCCTAGTCTGGATCAGTACGTGTTAGATACACCCTTTAGATACTGTGGTTCTATTCAATAATTTGAAAAACAGCCTCTTTGGGCGAAAAACTTTAATTGCGGCCTAGTCTGGATCAGGACATGTGAGATACACCCTTTAGATACAGTGGTTCTACTAAATAATTGAAAAAGCAACAATTTTGGGGAAAAAAACTTTAATTGCAGCCTAGTCTGGATCAGTCCGTGTGAGATACACACTTTAGATACTGTGGTTATATGCTTCTATTAATAAAACACCCTTTTTGGGCAAAATACACAATTTTTCAGCCCTTGCAGCATGAGCATGTGTGAAATTCAAGGGTTATATACTGCTGTCATATTGAGTTATTAAACAAACACCCATTTTGGGCAGAAAACTTTAGATGCGGACTAGTCTGCATCTGTACGTGTGAGATACATCCTTTACATACTGTGGTTCTATTCAGTTATTTGAAAAACAGCCATTTTGTGCAAAAATCTTAAATTTCGGCCTAGTCTGGATCAGTACGTGTGAGATACACACTTTAGATACTGTGATTATATTTGATTATTTGAAAAACAGCAATTTTGTGAGAAAAAAAAAACTTAAATTACGGCCTAGTCTGGATCAGTATGTGTGAGATACACCCTTTAGATACTGTGGTTCTTTTCAATAATTTGAAAAACAGCCATTTTGGGCAAAAAACTCAAATTTCGGCTTAGTCTGGATCTGTACGTGTGAGATACACACTTTAGATACTGTGGTTATATTCTTTTATTAAAAAAACACCCTTTTTGCGCAAAATACACAATTTTACAGCCCTTGCTGCATCAGCACGTGTGAAATTCAAGGGTTATATACTGCTGTCATATTCCGTTATTAAACAAACACCCATTTTGGGCAAAAAATATAATTTTGCAGCCTTTGTTGCATATTTCATTGTAAGATACAAACTTTAGATACTGTGGTTCCATTCAGATATTTGAAAAACTGCCATTTTGTGCAAAAATCTTAAATTCCTGCCTAGTCTGGATCAGTCGGTGTGAGATACACACTTTAGATACTCTGGTTATATTCTTCTATTAATAAAACACCCTTTGTGGGCAAAATACACCATTTTTCAGCCCATGCTGCATCGGCACGTGTGAAATTCAAGGGTTATATACTGCTGTCATATTCAGTTAATAAACAAACACCCATTTAGTGAAAAAAAACTCTTTTTTTTATAAATGTTTTTATTTTCCATATAAAAAAATTACATACAAAAAATATTACATGATTGCCATTAATAATATCATATTTACCATCATATCATTATTCCATTTCACAAAAAAGAGTAAACCCCCCCACACCCTTAGGTTGTCTTGGTTTCTCCCAGGAAAAATGAATTTCATAATCTCATATCGGGGGCTACATTCTCCCTTCATTCATTATTTGTTTATTTAGTTTTATTTATTTATTTGTTCCCTTTTCTTTTTCTCATTTTTTTTGCCTTTTTGCACCCTCTTTTAAAGATTTTTCCATTCTTCAATATTTGGTGGTCTATCCGCACCCCACTCCCCAGTTATAATAACCCGCGCCATCATTAATCCTTTTTCCCATTTCACCTCACTCTTTCTTTCCAGACCTGTCCCCCTGATATATCCTAACACAGCTACAGAAATCTCCAATGGCAAAATACTGCCAGTTTCTCTAGTAAGTTCTTTAAATACTTGAGGCCAATAGACCTGTATAAGAGGACAAATTAGATGGGTAAAATCCGCGTTTTCCATTCTACATTTCCAACATCTAGAATCCTTTGTTTTATACATCCTACTCAGCAAAGAAGGAGTTATATATGTACGATGTAGGATAAAGAACTGTATCAACCGGAAATGACTAGATATAGTAACCCTTTTCATACTTTTATAAATAAATCTCCAATCTATAGTGTCAAAATCCATTTCTTGTGCCCATTTACTTTCACTCTTAAATTTAGTCACACCACCCAACCCCCTCTGTACATTCTTGTATATCTGTGAAATTGATACTTTAGTGATGCTACTATTGTAGCAAAATTGTGCAAATTCTGAGTTTTTAGTAATTAAATCATCTTTATTCTTGGTTGAGTCAAATGCATGCTTCAATCGAAAATATCTAAACCGTGTAAGAGAATCTAGCTCAGTACTAAACCCCAATTCCTCTAATGTTTTGAGCTTCGCTTCAACCACAATCTGTGAAACAAACTTAATACCACTTTTTTCCCAAAATATGTAATCTTCCAATCTCTGAAACTCCACAAATAAGGGTGAACCCTAATGCGTGTTTTATTCCAAAAAATTTTTTGGTATTAACCCATATTAAGTGCATCATATGACTAATTGGACAATTCCTTCCCTTAATTTTTATAATCCCTGTTTCAAGAAAACGGAAGATATTATATTGGAAACTTTCAAACTCACCCACCAAATATTGATACAATCCGCCATCCTCCGTCATTAACCACTGCAACTGGGAGGCAAAATAGTAACCTCGAAAGCAGGGGATGGACTATCTTCTTCATTTAACCACAGATATTTTTTATTTCATCTTAACCCTTTTTCTCCCCCATATGAGATCATTAATCAATCTTTCCAATACATTGAAAAAATGGTCCCCTATCCACACAGGACATGAAGATATCACATATAGAATCTGGGGTAAAAGAACCATTTTAATAATGGCGATTCGATCAGCCTGTCTCATCAATAGTTTTTGCCACGTACATGTTTTATTTTTAACCCTTTTAAGAAGTGGGGAGACATTAAGTTCTATATAATCCTGAATCCTCGAGCTCACTCTTATTCCAAGGTATTCAAATGAGTCTGTGGATTTTAATATTTTGATATTTATATCATTTTGCACTATTTCATGTCCTATTGGGAGCAGCACCGATTTTGTCCAGTTTACCTTAAACCCGGATATTTGTCCAAATTGATTAATTATCTTCATTAAATAAGGCAATATGGATGCCCTCTCTTCCAAGAAAAACAAAACATTATCCGCATACAAGCATATTTTATCCAGTACACCCCTGTCCCCAAACCCTTTTATTTTCTCATCTGCCCGGACCTTACAGGCAAGGGGTTCAACAAATATAGCAAATAATAATGGGGAGAGGGGGCACCCCTGCCTAGTACCTCTTTGTAGTGTAAGAGGCTCTGATATCACGCCATTAACTTTTATCCTCACTTTAGAGTGGTTATACAGTAATTGTACCCATCTATTGAATTTTTCTCCCAGATTCAACTCATACATTTTTTTCCAGAGGTATGCCCACTCCACCCTGTCAAATGCTTTTTCCGCGTCCAATGACAGGATGGAGTGGGCACCCTCCCCACCCATCTGGATATTCAGCAAAGCCCGTCGGATGTTTGTTTGGGCTTGATGTTTTGGCACAAACCCTGATTGATCTGGGTGGATTAGTTTTTCTATAACTTTTTTCAAACGGGTTGCTAATAATTTGGCACATATTTTAAAATCGGTGTTTAGAAGAGAGATGGGTCTATATGAATCCACCATACTCTCATCCTTCCCTTTTTTCCTTACCAAAGTTATTACAGCCTCCGATAGAGATGAAGGGAGACTGCCCTTATCCATTGATTCATTCAGAACCTGTAAGAAAACTGTAAGAACAGACTCTCCATATCGTCTATATATTTCAAAGGGAAGGCCATCCAAACCAGGTGTGGAATTACCCTGGATGGATTTCAACGTTTCTCATAATTCCTCCCGCTTAATAGGACTATTCAGAAATTCACTATCCTCCTCGGAGAGTCTAGGGAGCGATATACCTTCAAGGAAGAGTTCTATGTCTCTATCATTCCCTACCACTGTGTCGAGGAGTAATATTTAACAAACTCTCGTTCGATTTCTCCCTAATTGGATGTCATCCCCCCATCTCTCTTCCCGACACTCTTAATTCTGTTACTTTCCTTTTGATTTTGTATAAGTATAGACAACAATCTCCCTGGTTTTCCAGACTCACTAAAATATCGTGCCCCCTCAAAAAATGTTTTTTGTTGTGCCTTATCAGCTAAATATTTTTTAATGCAATTTTAGCCTCTTCTAGTCGACTCTCCAATTCAGGTAGATTATTCGCAAGAAGTTCCTCCTGTATTTCCTTTATTTTATCTCCCAACTCATTCTCCTTTTTAACAAATACCGTTAAAGATACCACGTAAATACGCTTTGAAAGCGTCCCACACGTAGCCTATTTGTGTAGATCCTAAATGAATTCGCCAATACTCCTTAAAGGGCTTCTGTCACTCCACTAAAGTGATTTTTTTTTTTTGGGCTAGTGAAATTAGTTATATTGCGATATATGACAATATAATTGTGTTACTTACTTTGATCCAGCAGTTTCTGCAAAAAACAAAGTTTTAATATATGTAAATTCGGTCTCTACCAGCAAGTAGGGCGGCTACTTGCTGGTAGCTGCTGCAGAAATCCGCCCCCTCGTCTTGTTGATTGACAGGGCCAGCCGGGATCTCCTCCTCCAGCCAGCCCTGTCGGTATTTCAAAAATCGCGCGCCTGTGTTGATTCGGCGCAGGCGCTCTGAGATGAGGAGGCTCGTCTCCTCAGAACTCCCTCAGTGCGCCTGTGCCGATGACATCACCGAAATAGAAGACGTCATCGGTGCAGGCGCACTGAGGGAGTGCTGAGGAGACGAGCCTCCTCATCTCAGAGCGCCTGCGCCGAATCAACACAGGCGCGCGATTTTTGAAATGCCGACAGGGCTGGCCGGAGGAGGAGATCCCGGCTGGCCCTGTCAATCAACACGACGAGGGGGCGGATTTCTGCAGCAGCTACCAGCAAGTAGCCGCCCTCCTTGCTGGTAGAGACCGAATTTACATATATTAAAACTTCGTTTTTTGCAGAAACTGCTGGATCAAAGTAAGTAACACAATTATATTGTCATATATCGCAATATAACTAATTTCACTAGCCCAAAAAAAAATAATCACTTTAGTGGGGTGACAGAAGCCCTTTAATCTTTGCATTAATGCCTTCATCATTATCAATTAAGTTCAGCCAATGCGGATTTAATCGGAATTCTCTGCCTTTTATCATACGACTATTCTTTTTGAATGTAAGGCTAATAGGGGAATGGTCTGAAATGCTGTTAACCTCATACCTCATACCTGAGATCTGATCTAACAGTTCCAGGCTAACTAGTGCCGGGTCTATTCTCGACATTATTGTGCTTCCACGACTAAAACACGAGAAGGCCCTCTTATTATCATAGAGGTATCTCCACACATCTATTAATGACAATTTATGGGAAATTCTTTCAAGCAGTGTCTGTTGATTTGTATCATATTTATCATTGGAGGTAACAGAAAATCTATCTAACCTCATATTCGTGACGTTGTTAAAATCTCTCATTATTATTACGGGGCATTTACTTCTGGAGTCTGCAAACTCAACCAGGCGATGTATAACATATAAGGAAAATGGCAGGGTTATATAGACAAAAGCCATAATACAAACTATACCATTCCACTGACAGTGAAGAAATACATATCTACCCCTCTCATCTATTTTCTGATCAAGTGGGAGGTAGTCTACGTCACAATGGATATAGACGCTGACCCCACATGAGTAAGTAGAGAAACACGAATGATACTTGTACTTAGCCCACTTCTTCATAAACAAGTTCATCTTATCCTGTGTGTTATGTGTCTCCATCAGTCCTACTATCACTGGGAGATGTCTGGTAATAATATAAAAAACTATAACACTCTTAACTAGGGATGAGCGAACTCGAACTGTATAGTTCGGGTTCGTACCGAATTTTGGGGTGTCCGTGACACGGACCCGAACCCGGACATTTTCGTAAAAGTCTGGGTTCGGGTTCGGTGTTCGTCGCTTTCTTGGCGCTTTTGTGACGCTTTCTTGGCGCTTTTTGAAAGGCTGCAAAGCAGCCAATCAACAAGCGTCATACTACTTGCCCCAAGAGGCCGTCACAGCCATGCCTACTATTGGCATGGCTGTGATTGGCCAGAGCACCATGTGACCCAGCCTCTATTTAAGCTGGAGTCACATAGCGCCGCCCGTCACTCTGCTCTGATTAGCGTAGGGAGAGGTTGCGGATGCGACAGTAGGGCGAGATTAGGCAGATTAACTCCTCCAAAGGACTTCACTTGATTAATCGATCGATCTGCAGCTGTGCATCATTGAGCTGCTGAAATTCAAATGCTCACTCACTGTTTTTAGGCTGCCCAGACCGTTTGTCAGTCACTTTTTTCTGGGGTGATCGGCGGCCATTTTGTGTCTTGTGCGGTGCTGCGACCAAGTGCATCCAAGCTGCGACCAAGTGCATTTAACCCTCAATGGTGTGGTTGTTTTTTGGCTAAAGCCTACATCAGGGTGAAGCTGTCACACCAAGTGCATTTAACCAGCAATAGTCTGTTCATTTTTTTGGCCATATACTAAATCAGGGGCAAGCTGCGCCTGTCACCAAGTGCATTTAACCCTCAATGGTGTGGTTGTTTTTTGGCTAAAGCCTACATCAGGGTGAAGCTGTCACACCAAGTGCATTTAACCAGCAATAGTCTGTTCATTTTTTGGCCATATACTACATCAGGGGCAAGCTGCGCCCGTCACCAAGTGCATTTAACCCTCAGTAGTGTGGTGCGTCAAGCTGTGACACCAAGTGCATTTAACCAGCAATAGTCTGTTCATTTTTTGGCCATATACTAAATCAGGGGCAAGCTGCGCCCGTCACCAAGTGCATTTAACCAGCAATAGTGTGGTTATTTTTTGGCCATATCCCAGTCTAATTCTGTCACTAAATCCATACCGGTCACCCAGCGCCTAAATACTAGGCCTCAAATTTATATCCCGCTAAATCTCTCGTTACCGCTGTCCTGTTGTGGCTGGGAAAGTTATTTAGTGTCCGTCAAAGCACATTTTTTGTTCTGGGTTGAAGTACAATTCCCAATTTAGCAATTTCATAATTTAGTGGTTCCTGCTATATCAGAGCTATTTGAAATCTATCCCTAAAAGGGTATATAATATTCAAGGTGCACATTGGGTCATTCAGAATAACTTCACACACACCCGCTACTGTGTATTTCCAAGTCTAATTCTGTCACTAAACCCATACCTGTCACCCAGCGCCTAAATACTAGGCCTCAAATTTATATCATGCTAAATCTCTCGTTACCGCTGTCCTGTTGTGGCTGGGAAAGTTATTTAGTGTCCGTCAAAGCACATTTTTTGTTCTGGGTTGAAATACAATTCCCAATTTAGCAATTTCATAATTTAGTGGTTTCTGCTATATCAGAGCTATTTGAAATCTATCCCTAAAAGGGTATATAATATTCAAGGTGCACATTGGGTCATTCAGAATAACTTCACACACACCCGCTACTGTGTATTTCCAAGTCTAATTCTGTCACTAAACCCATACCTGTCACCCAGCGCCTAAATACTAGGCCTCAAATTTATATCCTGCTAAATCTCTCGTTACCGCTGTCCTGTTGTGGCTGGGAAAGTTATTTAGTGTCCGTCAAAGCACATTTTTTGTTCTGGGTTGAAATACAATTCCCAATTTAGCAATTTCATAATTTAGTGGTTTCTGCTATATCAGAGCTATTTGAAATCTATCCCTAAAAGGGTATATAATATTCAAGGTGCACATTGGGTCATTCAGAATAACTTCACACACACCCGCTACTGTGTATTTCTAAGTCTAATTCTGTCACTAAACCCATACCTGTCACCCAGCGCCTAAATACTAGGCCTCAAATTTATATCCTGCTAAATCTCTCGTTAACGCTGTCCTGTTGTGGCTGGGAAAGTTATTTAGTGTCCGTCAAAGCACATTTTTTGTTCTGGGTTTAAATACAATTCCCAATTTAACAATTTCATAATTTAGTGGTTTCTGCTATATCAGAGCTATTTGAAATCTATCCCTAAAAGGGTATATAATATTCAAGGTGCACATTGGGTCATTCAGAATAACTTCACACACACCCGCTACTGTGTATTTCCAAGTCTAATTCTGTCACTAAACCCATACCTGTCACCCAGCGCCTAAATACTAGGCCTCAAATTTATATCCTGCTAAATCTCTCGTTACCGCTGTCCTGTTGTGGCTGGGAAAGTTATTTAGTGTCCGTCAAAGCACATTTTTTGTTCTGGGTTTAAATACAATTCCCAATTTAACAATTTCATAATTTAGTGGTTTCTGCTATATCAGAGCTATTTGAAATCTATCCCTAAAAGGGTATATAATATTCAAGGTGCACATTGGGTCATTCAGAATAACTTCACACACACACGCTTCTGTGCATTTCCAAGTCTAATTCTGTCACTAAATACATACCGGTCACCCAGCGCCTAAATACTAGGCCTCAAATTTATATCCCGCTGAATTTGAATACAATACATTGGGCCAAATAATATATTTGTTGTTGTGGTGAACCATAACAATGAGAAAAACATCTAGTAAGGGACGCGGACGTGGACATGGTCGTGGTGGTGTTAGTGGACCCTCTGGTGCTGGGAGAGGACGTGGCCGTTCTGCCACATCCACACGTCCTAGTGTACCAACTACCTCAGGTCCCAGTAGCCGCCAGAATTTACAGCGATATATGGTGGGGCCCAATGCCGTTCTAAGGATGGTAAGGCCTGAGCAGGTACAGGCATTAGTCAATTGGGTGGCCGACAGTGGATCCAGCACGTTCACATTATCTCCCACCCAGTCTTCTGCAGAAAGCGCACAGATGGCGCCTGAAAACCAACCCCATCAGTCTGTCACATCACCCCCATGCATACCAGGGAAACTGTCTCAGCCTCAAGTTATGCAGCAGTCTCTTATGCTGTTTGAAGACTCCGCTGGCAGGGTTTCCCAAGGGCATCCACCTAGCCCTTCCCCAGCGGTGAAAGACATAGAATGCACTGACGCACAACCACTTATGTTTCCTGATGATGAGGACATGGGAATACCACCTCAGCATGTCTCTGATGATGACGAAACAAAGGTGCCAACTGCTGCGTCTTTCTGCAGTGTGCAGACTGAACAGGAGGTCAGGGATCAAGACTGGGTGGAAGACGATGCAGGGGACGATGAGGTCCTAGACCCCACATGGAATGAAGGTCGTGCCACTGACTTTCACAGTTCGGAGGAAGAGGCAGTGGTGAGACCGAGCCAACAGCGTAGCAAAAGAGGGAGCAGTGGGCAAAAGCAGAACACCCGCCGCCAAGAGACTCCGCCTGCTACTGACCGCCGCCATCTGGGACCGAGCACCCCAAAGGCAGCTTCAAGGAGTTCCCTGGCATGGCACTTCTTCAAACAATGTGCTGACGACAAGACCCGAGTGGTTTGCACGCTGTGCCATCAGAGCCTGAAGCGAGGCATTAACGTTCTGAACCTGAGCACAACCTGCATGACCAGGCACCTGCATGCAAAGCATGAACTGCAGTGGAGTAAACACCTTAAAACCAAGGAAGTCACTCAGGCTCCCCCTGCTACCTCTTCTGCTGCCGCCTCGGCCTATTCTGCTGCTGCCGCCTCGGCCTCTTCCTCCGCCTCTGGAGGAACGTTGGCACCTGCCGCCCAGCAAACAGGGGATGTACCACCAACACCACCACCACCACCTCCGTCACCAAGCGTCTCAACCATGTCACACGCCAGCGTTCAGCTCTCCATCTCACAAACATTTGATAGAAAGCGTAAATTCCCACCTAGCCACCCTCGATCCCTGGCCCTGAATGCCAGCATTTCTAAACTACTGGCCTATGAAATGCTGTCATTTAGGCTGGTGGACACAGACAGCTTCAAACAGCTCATGTCGCTTGCTGTCCCACAGTATGTTGTTCCCAGCCGGCACTACTTCTCCAAGAGAGCCGTGCCTTCCCTGCACAACCAAGTATCCGATAAAATCAAGTGTGCACTGCGCAACGCCATCTGTAGCAAGGTCCACCTAACCACAGATACGTGGACCAGTAAGCACGGCCAGGGACGCTATATCTCCCTAACTGCACACTGGGTAAATGTAGTGGCAGCTGGGCCCCAGGCGGAGAGCTGTTTGGCGCACGTCCTTCCGCCGCCAAGGATCGCAGGGCAACATTCTTTGCCTCCTGTTGCCACCTCCTCCTTCTCGGCTTCCTCCTCCTCTTCTTCCACCTGCTCATCCAGTCAGCCACACACCTTCACCACCAACTTCAGCACAGCCCGGGGTAAACGTCAGCAGGCCATTCTGAAACTCATATGTTTGGGGGACAGGCCCCACACCGCACAGGAGTTGTGGCGGGGTATTGAACAACAGACCGACGAGTGGTTGCTGCCGGTGAGCCTCAAGCCCGGCCTGGTGGTGTGTGATAATGGGCGAAATCTCGTTGCAGCTCTGGGACTAGCCAATTTGACGCACATCCCTTGCTTGGCGCATGTGCTGAATTTGGTGGTGCAGAAGTTCATTCACAACTACCCCGACATGTCAGAGCTGCTGCATAAAGTGCGGGCCGTCTGTTCGCGCTTCCGGCGTTCACATCCTGCTGCTGCTCGCCTGTCTGCGCTACAGCGTAACTTCGGCCTTCCCGCTCACCGCCTCATATGCGACGTGCCCACCAGGTGGAACTCCACCTTGCACATGCTGGACAGACTGTGCGAGCAGCAGCAGGCCATAGTGGAGTTTCAGCTGCAGCACGCACGGGTCAGTCGCACTACAGAACAGCACCACTTCACCACCAATGACTGGGCCTCCATGCGAGACCTGTGTGCCCTGTTGCGCTGTTTCGAGTACTCCACCAACATGGCCAGTGGCGATGACACCGTTATCAGCGTTACAATACCACTTCTATGTCTCCTTGAGAAAACACTTAGGGCGATGATGGAAGAGGAGGTGGCCCAGGAGGAGGAGGAGGAGGAGGAGGAAGAGGGGTCATTTTTAGCACTTTCAGGCCAGTCTCTTCGAAGTGACTCAGAGGGAGGTTTTTGGCAACAGCAGAGGCCAGGTACAAATGTGGCCAGCCAGGGCCCACTACTGGAGGACGAGGAGGACGAGGATGAGGAGGAGGTGGAGGAGGATGAGGATGAAGCATGGTCACAGCGGGGTGGCACCCAACGCAGCTCGGGTCCATCACTGGTGCGTGGCTGGGGGGAAAGGCAGGACGATGACGATACGCCTCCCACAGAGGACAGCTTGTCCTTACCCCTGGGCAGCCTGGCACACATGAGCGACTACATGCTGCAGTGCCTGCGCAACGACAGCAGAGTTGCCCACATTTTAACCTGTGCGGACTACTGGGTTGCCACCCTGCTGGATCCACGCTACAAAGACAATGTGCCCACCTTACTTCCTGCACTGGAGCGTGATAGGAAGATGCGCGAGTACAAGCGCACGTTGGTAGACGCGCTACTGAGAGCATTCCCAAATGTCACAGGGGAACAAGTGGAAGCCCAAGGCCAAGGCAGAGGAGGAGCAAGAGGTCGCCAAGGCAGCTGTGTCACGGCCAGCTCCTCTGAGGGCAGGGTTAGCATGGCAGAGATGTGGAAAACTTTTGTCAACACGCCACAGCTAACTGCACCACCACCTGATACGCAACGTGTTAGCAGGAGGCAACATTTCACTAACATGGTGGAACAGTACGTGTGCACACCCCTCCACGTACTGACTGATGGTTCGGCCCCATTCAACTTCTGGGTCTCTAAATTGTCCACGTGGCCAGAGCTAGCCTTTTATGCCTTGGAGGTGCTGGCCTGCCCGGCAGCCAGCGTTTTGTCTGAACGTGTATTCAGCACGGCAGGGGGCGTCATTACAGACAAACGCAGCCGCCTGTCTACAGCCAATGTGGACAAGCTGACGTTCATAAAAATGAACCAGGCATGGATCCCACAGGACCTGTCCGTCCCTTGTCCAGATTAGACATTAACTACCTCCCCATAACCATATATTATTGGACTCCAGGGCACTTCCTCATTCAATCCTATTTTTATTTTCATTTTACCATTATATTGCGAGGCTACCCAAAGTTGAATGAACCTCTCCTCTGCCTGTGTGCTAGGCCTAAATATATGCCAATGGACTGTTGCAGTGGTGGCTGACATGAAGCCTGATTCTCTGCTATGACATGCAGACTAATTCTCTGCTGACATGAAGCCAGATTGTCTGTTACGGGACCTCTCTCCTCTGCCTGGGTGCTGGGCCTAAATTTATGACAATGGACTGTTGCAGTGGTGGCTGACGTGAAGCCTAATTCTCTGCTATGACATGCAGACTGATTCTCTGCTGACATGAAGCCAGATTGTCTGTTACGGGACCTCTCTGCTCTGCCTGTGTGCTAGGCCTAAATATATGCCAATGGACTGTTGCAGTGGTGGGTGACGTGAAGCCTCATTCTCTGCTATGACATGCAGACTGATTCTCTGCTGACATGAAGCCAGATCGTCTGTTACGGGACCTCTCTGCTCTGCCTGTGTGCTAGGCCTAAATATATGCCAATGGACTGTTGCAGTGGTGGGTGACGTGAAGCCTCATTCTCTGCTATGACATGCAGACTGATTCTCTGCTGACATGAAGCCAGATTGTCTGTTACGGGACCTCTCTCCTCTGCCTGTGTGCTAGGCCTAAATATATGCCAATGGACTGTTGCAGTGGTGGGTGACGTGAAGCCTCATTCTCTGCTATGACATGCAGACTGATTCTCTGCTGACATGAAGCCAGATCGTCTGTTACGGGACCTCTCTGCTCTGCCTGTGTGCTAGGCCTAAATATATGCCAATGGACTGTTGCAGTGGTGGGTGACGTGAAGCCTCATTCTCTGCTATGACATGCAGACTGATTCTCTGCTGACATGAAGCCAGATTGTCTGTTACGGGACCTCTCTGCTCTGCCTGTGTGCTAGGCCTAAATATATGCCAATGGACTGTTGCAGTGGTGGGTGACGTGAAGCCTCATTCTCTGCTATGACATGCAGACTGATTCTCTGCTGTCATGAAGCCAGATTGTCTGTTACGGGACCTCTCTGCTCTGCCTGTGTGCTAGGCCTAAATATATGCCAATGGACTTTTGCAGTGGTGGGTGACGTGAAGCCTCATTCTCTGCTATGACATGCAGACTGATTCTCTGCTGACATGAAGCCAGATCGTCTGTTACGGGACCTCTCTGCTCTGCCTGTGTGCTAGGCCTAAATATATGCCAATGGACTGTTGCAGTGGTGGGTGACGTGAAGCCTCATTCTCTGCTATGACATGCAGACTGATTCTCTGCTGACATGAAGCCAGATCCTCTGTTACGGGACCTCTCTCCTCTGCCTGGGTGCTGGGCCTAAATTTATGAAAATGGACTCTTACAGTGGTGGGTGACGTGAAGCCTGATTCTCTGCTATGACATGAAGACTGATTCTCTGCTGACATGAAGCCAGATTGTCTGTTACGGAACCTCTCTCCTCTGCCTGGGTGCCGGGGCCTAAATATCTGAGAATGGACTGTTCCAGTGGTGGGTGACGGGAAGCCAGATTCTCTGCTATGGAACCTCTCTCCAATTGATTTTGGTTAATTTTTATTTATTTAATTTTTATTTTAATTAATTTCCCTATCCACATTTGTTTGCAGGGGATTTACCTACATGTTGCTGCCTTTTGCAGCCCTCTAGCCCTTTCCTGGGCTGTTTTACAGCCGTTTTAGTGCCGAAAAGTTCGGGTCCCCATTGACTTCAATGGGGTTCGGGTTCGGGACGAAGTTCGGATCGGGTTCGGATCCCGAACCCGAACATTTCCGGGATGTTCGGCCGAACTTCTCGAACCCGAACATCCAGGTGTTCGCTCAACTCTACTCTTAACCTTATCTCCCAGTCCACAAACATTCCATGTCACAATCTTACTCATGCGGGCCTCCCACCTGATTTTTCAAAAATGTATTCCATACTATATATACTGGGTCCACCAAGACAGCCATCCAACCAGTTTTCCACTCCTTCTGGGAATCCCACTAACCAAATATTAGATCTCCGAGACATATCCTCCATTGTAGTAATTTTATCTAGGAGGATTTTTTTTCATTATCTATAACTTCTACTCTATTTTTTATTCCCTCAATATCCTTTTTCATTCCTCCAGAGGATATCTTCAGCTCTTTAACTTTTCCCCTAATTTTGTTCATCTCTTCTAAGAGAGAGATTCATAAGGGTGAGATCCACCTGTGCTGAAGCAATCTTAGTAGTCAGCTCCTCCAAGCTATGGTCAGATTGTTGTACCGCACCCAGAATTTCCATCAATTTTTTGTCTACTGAATTTTTTCCTTCCTCCATACTTTCTCCACTGCCTATCCTTTATTCACCCTTTCCATATTCCTCTGAAACCAGTAAATCCCCGCCCTCTCTCTGACTTTCTTTATTTCCCCTCTGTAAGTTTTTATTTTTCTGGGGGGATGTAAGATATTTATCTAATCCAGTTATTGTGCTATTTCCCTTTCCTCCACTTGGTGAGGAAATACCTGCGGATTTTCGATTATATGACTTTGGAGGCATATTTACAGCGAAGAGAATTCCGACAAGGAAGATAAGAAAAAAAAAAATATATATATAGAAGAGGGGGAGGAGAGCACCGGGGGGGGAGAGAAGAAGGAGAATAAAAAAGAGGAAAAACCCACAGTTGAATTTTCGCATCAGTCAAAAAATATACCCACCTACTTTGGATTTTTCTATATAAAGCCTCCCGATCGGGCGAATCAGGTCTGTTTCATCCGTCTTGGTCAGAGGCATGGCACATGAACATCCCGGCAGCAGAAAAACAGTGCAGAGCCGCTCTCGACCACACACTGGAGCTCATAGTACACGGGTGGGAGGGAGCGCGGCACGTCGGCGTCTTCACGTCATGCCGCTACGCTCTCCCAACTATATAAGCTGCAGCATGTGGGCAAAAAACTTTAATTGCGGCCTAGTCTGCATCTGTACATGTGAGATACACCCTTTACATAATGTGGTTCTATTCAGTTATTTCAAAAACAGCCATTTTGGGCAAAAATTTTTATTTCCGGCCTAGTCTAGATCAGAACGTGTGAGATACACCCTTTAGTTACTGTGGTCCTATTCAATTATTTGAAATACAGCCATTTTGGGCAAAAAACTTTAATTGCGGCCTAGTCTGGATCTGTACCTGTGAGATACACACTTTAGATACTGCAGTTATATTATTCTATTAATAAAACACCCTTTTTGGGCAAAACACTTTAATTACGGCCTAGTCTGGATCTGTACCTGTGAGATACATCCTTTACATACTGTCGTTCTATTATGCAATTAATTAAACACCCAAGATCCTAAATTTGAGAATTATGAGGAGAGCGTCAAATAAGGGATGTGGCCCAGGTCGTGGTGCTGCTGGTGGAGCTTCTGTTGCAGGCAGAGGACATGGTCGATCTGTGCCAGCTACATGCACAAGTGAAACCCCTTCCTCAGGTGCGAGTAGGCTACAGAACCTGCAGCGGTATTTGGTCGGGCCGAATTCAGCTCTATGAATGGTGAGGCCAGAACAAGTACAGGCCATAGTAGATTGGGTTGCTGACAGTGCCTCCAGTTACTTTACATTGTCTCCTATCCATTCTCCTGCTGAAAGATCAGAGTTGGCAGCTGCAGCCGAAGTCTTTCACCTAACACCTTGCAAATCAGCCAAGCAGTCTGAGCCCCAAGTCATCCAGCATTCTCTTCTGCTTTTTTATGACTCTGTTAGCAGGGTTTTCCAGGTCCATCCAACTATCCCTGCCCCAGAAGTGGAAGAGATTGAGTGCACCAATGCCCAATCACTTATGTTTGAAGATGAGTACATGGGAGGACCATCGCAGCACGTCTCAGATTATGACGAAACACAAGTGCCAACTGCTGGGGGGGCAGGGGTAAAGACTGGGTGGAAGATGATGTGGAGGACGATGAGGTCCTCGACTCCAAAAGGAATCAAGGTCATGCGAGTGACCTATGTAGTTCAGAGGAAGAGGTGGCGGTCGTACAAAGCCAAAAGCAAAGCAGAAGAGGGAGCAGGGTGCAAAAGCGGAGCGGCCGTCCCCTAGACAGTACACCTGCTACTGCCCACCGCAGCAAGGGACCAAGCACACCAAAGCTAGCTGCATGAAGTTCCCTGGCGTGGCAGTTCTTCAGACAATGTGCTGACGACAAGACACGAGTGGTTTGCACACTGTGCAATCAGAGCCTGAAGCGAGGCATAAACGTTCTCAACCTGAGCACAACCTGCATGACCAGGCATTTAAGTTCAAAGCATGAGCTGCAGTGGAGTGGACACCTCAAAAACCAAGAAAGGTCTCTGGCTCCTCCTGCTTCCTCTTCTGCTGCAGTCTCGTCTTCTTTATCCACCTCTGGAGTGACAGTGCCACCTGCCACCTCGCAAACAGAGGATCTGCCAGCAACACCACCATCTGGGTCACCAGGCATCTCCACAATGTCCCACGGAAGCGTTCAGCTCTTCATCTCCCAAACACTGGAGATGAAGAGGAAGTACCCCCCTACCCACCCGCAATCCCTAGCCCTGAATGCCGCCATTTCTAAATTACTGGTCCTTTGAAATGCTCTCATTCCGTCTGGTGGAGACAGAGAGTTTTAAAGGCCTTATGGCGGTGGTTGTCCTACAGTATGTCGTGCCCAGCCACCACTACTTTTCCTGGCGAGCCATCCCTTCCCTGCACAACCAAGTGGGGGACAAAATCAGGTGTGCACTGCGCAACGGCATCTGTGGCAAGGTTCGCCTCACTACGGATACATGGTCTAGTAAGCACGGTCAGGGACGTTATATCTCCCTAATAGCACACTGGGTAAATGCAGTGGTGGCTGGGCCTGAGGCAGATAGCAGTTTGGAGCATGTCCTTCCACTACCGAGGGTTGCAGGGTGCTTCAGTTTGCCTCCTGTTGCTTCCTCCTTCTACTCCGCTTCCTCATCCTCTACTGGCTCCTCATCCAGTCAGCGTAACACCTTCACCACCAACTTCAGCACAGCCAGGGGTAAACGACAGCAGGCAGTGTTAAAACTTATCTGTTTGGGGGACAAACCCCACACCATGCAGGAGCTGTGGACAGGCCTTGAACAACAGACCGATGAGTGGTTGGTGCCAGTGAGCCTCAAGTCGGCCTGGTAATGTGCGATAATGGGCTAAATCTCATAGCAGCTCTGGGACTAGCCGTTTTGGTGCACATCTCTTGCCTGGCGCATGTGCTGAATTTAGTGGTGCAGAGATTCCTTAAAAATTGCCCCGATATTTCAGAGCTGTTGCATAAAGTGCGTGCTGTCTGTGCGCGCTTTCAGCGTCTCACCCTGCTGCTGCTCACCTGTCCGCGCTGCAGCGTAACTTCGGCTTTCCCGCTCACCGCCTCATAAGCGACGTACTCACAAGGTGGAACTCTACCTTGCACATGCTGGCCAGACTGTGCGAGCAGCAGCAGGTGATAGTGGAGTTTCAGCAGCAGCACACACGGGTGAGTCGCTCTGCGGAACAGCACCACTTCACCACCAATGACTGGGCCTCCATGCAAGTCCTGTGTTCCTTGTTGCGCTGTTTTGAGTACGCCACCAATATGGCCAGTGCCGATAATGCAATTCTCAACGTTACTATCCCACTTCTATGCCTCCTTGAAAAAACGCTGCTGGCGATCATGGAAGAAGATGTGGCACAGGAGGCGGAGGAAGAAGGATCATTTCGTAGGGTTTCCGGGCAGTCAGTTACAAGTGGCTCCGAGGGTGGGTTCCTGCACCCACAAACGCCAGGTACAGAATTTTTCATCCAGGGCACAGTTCTGGAGGATGATGAGGTGGACAATGAGGAGAATGAGATGGAGGAGGAACCATGTTCAAAGCAGGGTGGCACCCAGACCAGCTCATGGCCATCACTGGTGCGTGGCTGGGGGGATACAGAGGACACAGACAATACACCTCCCACAGAGGACAGCTTTTTGTTGCCTCTGGGCAGGCTGGCACACATAGGCGATTACATGCTGCAGTGTCTGCGCAACCATCACCGAGTTGCCCACATTTTAACTTGTGTTGATTACTGGGTGGCCACGCTGCTGGATCCCTATTACAAGGACAACGTACCATCCTTAATTCCCTCACTGGAGCGTGATCGTAAGATGCGTGAGTACAAGCGCAGGACGGTGAAGACAGAGGAAAAGGTCACCAACTCTGCTGGGGCACCGCCAGCACCTCAGAAGGCAGGGTTAGCATGTCCGAAATATCAAAAAGCTTTTTCAGCACGCCACAACAACCAGCACCACCAGCTGATATGGAACGTCTTGTGTGCACACGCCTACACGTACTAAATCACGGGTCTGCCCCCTTCAACTTCTGGTTTTCCAAATTGGGCACATGGCCTGAGCTTGCCCTTTATGCCTTGGAGGTGCTGGCCTGCCCTGCAGCCAGTGTATTATCTGAACGTGTGTTTAGCACGGCAGGGGGTGTTATCACAGACAAGCGCAGCCGTCTGTCCACAGCCAATGTGGACAAGCTCACATTCATTAAAATGAACCAGGCATGGATCCCACACGACTTGTCCGTACCTTGTGCAGTATAGACATGTATACCGGCTTTAACCAGCCATTGTTATACTGCAGCGTAATTGCTCTTTCTTGTATTTTGGATATTACATACTCTTTTGGAGTGTACCCTATTTTAAATTAAAATTAAAACCAAAAACCAGTGTTGGCTACCTCGTCCTCCTCCAATGCTAGTTCCACCTACACCTCTATGTCCACTGCTTCCTCAAACTCCTACTCCATATGGACCTCCACCTCATTAATCCAAAAAATTTTTTTGATTTGTAAGTATTTTATATTGTCATTTCACTACTGTGTCTATTACATTTTTGGGTGAGATTCACCAATTTTTGGGTGTGATATACCACTGCTATACCTAGAAGACAGGTTAAAAAAAATTCACAAATTTGCCTGTTACATTTTTCGGGTAAAATTCACCAATTTTTGGGTGTGATGTACCACTGCTATACCTAATAGACAGGTTAAAAAAATTCGCAAATTTGTCGGTTACATTTTTGGGTGAAATTCACCAATTTTTGTTTGTGATAGACCCCTGCTCTACCTAGTAGACAGGTTTAAAAAAAATTCACAAATTGGTTTGTTATATTTTCAGGTGAAATTCACCAAATTTTGGGTGTGATGTACCACTGCTATACCTAGTAGACAGGTTAAAAAAAAAATCACAAATTGGTTTGTTATATTTTCAGGTGAAATTCACCAAATTTTTGTTGCGATAGACCCCTGCTCTACCTATTAGACAGGTTTAAAAAAATTCACAAATTTGTCGGTTACATTTTTGGGTGAAATTCACAAATTTTTGGGTGTGATGTACCATTGCTATACCTAGTAGATTTTGGACATGAATAAACCCCTGCTCTGCATAGGTGACAGGGAATAACATTTAAGAAATTCTTCTTTAAATGATGCGCTGCACCTCCTTTCATTCAATGCTTAAACTTTAACAAGTTGTCCCACATTTGCGCTTCAATAATTTTTCCCACATTTGCGCTCTAATAATTTGTCCCACATTTGCGCTTCAATAATTTGTCCAACATTTGCACTTTAACAGCTTTTCCCACATTTTCGCTCGATCTAAAAAAATGTAGTCTATTTATCTCCCTTCGATGTGGTCTCGCTTTCTCTCACTCCCTCTCCGGCGTGGAACCCTGATTCACCGATAACCGTGATCAACATGGTAGGCTCAGAAAGGAACATTGTAAGTTGATAGAGAAGATATCCAAATGGGTGGTGGACATCACAGGGACTTGCGATCAGGAAGAAGTTATCTAGAGTCAACAAAGTGGCAGCAGGGCCCCTCCTGGCTAATGTTTCCAAATCCAAAATACCACAGTGACATTCCCTATAATTTTTTATTAATCAATCCAATAACATGTCATCTTAAGAGTCCTGTATTGTGATTTATCGTCACTACCTCCCCAAGTCGGGAGTGGGTAAAAAGCAATTTTGAAACAAAAAAAATTATGTTTTAGTGTCTCCATGTTCTGAGAGCTATATATTTTTTATTTTTTGGGCGATTGTTTTAGGTAGGGGCTCATCTTTTGCGGGATGAGGTGACGGTTTTATTGATACCATTTTGTGGGACATACGCCCTTTTGATCGCTTGGTGTTGCACTTTTTGTGATGAAAAGTAACAAAAAAGCCTTTTTTTGCATTTTTTAAAAAAATTTATGGTTTTTATCGGACAGGGTGGATCATGTGATATATTTATAGAGCTGGTCATTACAGATGCGGCGATACCTAATACGTGTGGGTTTTGTTTTTCATCTGTAATGTATTGCATTGCCTTTTAGTGTATGACACTGAGTCATACACTAACAGGTTGCCTAGGAGACCCAGCCTGAGGCTGGATCTCCTTGGTACCAATAGAATGCAGTTCCCGATGCTGTGCAAGTCATTGGGCAGCCTCTGCACAGCATTGGGCTGCCTTGTGTCGCATCGGATCCCAGTAGCAGCGCGGGGACACAATGCGATCACTCACCCGACACAAACCCCATCTATGTCGCGGTCAGTGCGGAACGCGGCATAGTAGGGGTTAATCCGCTGGCATCGGCTTTTACAGTGATGCCAGCAGATACAGCAGGGGCCTGGCTACCATGGACTGCCGGGCCCCTGCAGTGATCGTGAGCGCACCGCTCCGGTGACCTCGCGATCACTATGACGTACTATTACGTCAAATTGCGGGAACGCAGTGGTTCCCATGATGTAGTAGTACAATTTATGTAAATAGAATATAGAGCTCAGATTATTGTTGACAGCAGCTTCCTCACCAAGACAAATAACAGAAGATCCTCTGTCTGGTGCCTTTCTAAAGAAAGAAGGGATCTGATATTTAATCATTGACTCTTGCAGATAGTTGATTTTAGATATAGAAGGTGAAGAAGACACTATAGAAAATGTTTGGCACCCTCACTTGAAGTCCCATTTAATTGAATTGAAAGGTTAATGATGCTATAACTCAGCAGCCAATATTAATATAGTTTATTAGAAAATTAGTAAATTACCATCTCAGATTTTGTTAGTCGCCTTTCCTGGCACAAAACCCAACTATCGACAGAATCATTGCCCTCCAACCTCAACAATAGTAATTTAGCATAAATTTTAACAATTATTTAATAAGTGTCACGGTGCACTCTGTGCGGAGGCAGGGACGGCCGGGGAGCTGCTCACTCGGCGCTCGATTGTATTGGAACTCAGGAGTCATGTGACACTGGCCTAATCACATGACTCCACCAGCGTCCTATTTAAACAGGCAATCTTCTGGCCACAGATTACCTGTTATCAAGGTCCTTCCTGCGATTACTTACCTGGTTTGTTGTTGTCCTGCTCGTGTTATACTTCCCGTCCGTCTAAACCCTTGGTCTTGGCGTTCCCTCCATGTGAGACCAGGAGATGGAGCGGTGATGTCATTGGGACCGTATGCATCAGGACGCAGCAACACAAGCCACAGATGAAACTGTGATCTTATCACGACCGGCGTGCCTATCACATATACGTGACACAAAGGGAGGGAAAAGGGAAGGCCCTGTCCAAGGGAGAGGGAAAGGTGGTGACCCCTATCTCACCTTGAGGCTGGCACCTGACTGCCCTGACGTCCCTAGACAGGTTCCTCACCCGTACGCCGATTGCGTGCCTAAAACCCTGGCTTTCCCTAAGATGAGCCCTAGATAGTGAATAGGGCGGTGGGAACACTAGTCCACACCACTAACTCTAAAGGAAAACACCAAGGGGAGGACAGACAATACAGACTAAACATATAATCCCAAGTGGGCGACAACAGAAGACAACAAAAAGCCCAAAAGGGATCCGGAGGGTAACACTCTGGAAACAACAACCAGGATTCACAGCTCCAGTGGGTCAGTATAGAAGTCCAGGCAGGAAGCTCTATATCTGGCAACCAGAGAGATGGGAGAGGAGAATATAAGGAGATTGGGAGCGACAGACAAGAAATAGCTGAGAAGGAGAAGCTACGGATCCCTGAGTGAGACAAAAAGGATAGTAAGGCAAACACAGAAAATTATCATTAAGAAACAGCGTGATCTTTAGACATAGAGCACGCAGCCACCCGCTGCGACTTCCTGACCCCGGGTATAAGGAGTCAGACGTGGCTCTTGACACCCTCGTGACAGATCTGCATCGCAGACAGCGGCAGGGAAAACGTGAGTAAGGTGTTTCTTATTTTTTTTATACTAAATATCCACACTGCTGGGAGCACCAGGAAAGGGGGGAAGGAGATCATTTTATATACCTGGCACTACTGGGGAGGAATGGAGGATCATTATATAATGGCACTACGGGGGAACATTATATATACACTCACCAAAAGAATTATTAGGAACACCATACTAATACATTGTTGGACCCCCTTTTGCCTTCAGAACTGCCTTAATTCTACATGGCATTGATTCAACAAGGTGCTGATAGCATTCTTTACAAATGTTGGCCCATATTGATAGGATAGCATCTTGCAGTCGATGGAGATTCGAGGGATGCACATCCTGGGCACGAAGCTCCCGTTCCACCACATCCCAAAGATGCTCTATTGGGTTGAGATCTGGTGACTGTGGAGGCCATTTTAGTACAGTGAACTCATTGTAATGTTCAAGAAACCAATTTGAAATGATTTGAGCTTTGTGACATGGTGCATTATCCTGCTGGAAGTAGCCATCAGAGGATGGGTACATGGTGGTCATGAAGGGATGGACATGGTCAGAAACAATGCTCAGATAGCCCGTGGCATTTAAACGATAGCCAATTGGCACTAAGGGGCCTAAAGGGAGCCCAGAAAACATTCCCCACACCATTACACCACCACCAGCAGCCTGCACAGTGGTAACAAGGCATGATGGATACATGTTCTCATTCTGTTTACGCCAAATTCGGACTCTACCATTTGAACGTCTCAACAGAAATCGAGACTCATCAGACCAGGCAACATTTTTTCAGTCTTCAACAGTCCAATTTTGGTGAGCTCGTGCAAATTGTAGCCTCTTTTTCCTATTTGTAGTGGAGATGAGTGGTACCCGGTGGGGTCTTCTGCTGTTGTAGCCCATTCGCCTCAAGGTTGTGCGTGTTGTCGCTTCACAAATGCTTTGCTGCATACCTCGGTTGTAACGAGTGGTTATGTCAACATTGCTCTTCTATCAGCTTGAATCAGTCGGCCCATTCTCCTCTGACCTCTAGCATCAACAAGGCATTTTCGCCCACAGGACTGCCGCATACTGGATGTTTTTCCCTTTTCACACCATTCTTTGCAAACCCTAGAAATGGTTGTGCGTGAAAATCCCAGTAACTGAGCAGATTGTGAAATACTCAGACCGGCCCGTCTGGCACCAACAACCATGCCACGCTCAAAATTGCTTAAATCACCTTTCTTTCCCATTCTGACATTCAGTTTGGAGTTCAGGAGATTGTCTTGACCAGGACCAGGACCACAACCCTACGTGCATTCAAGCAACTGCCATGTGATTGGTTGACTAGATAATCCCATTAATTAGAAATAAAACAGGTGTTCCTAATAATTCTTTAGGTGAGAGTATATACTGGCACTATGGGGGGAAGCATTATATATTGTAACTAGTGTGGGGCACTAAAGGGGGACATTATCGTTATATTATTACTACTAGGGTACTGTAGGCGCACCTGGCACCCCATGACGATCAGCTGTTTGAGGAGACGGCATGCGCTGTGTTGTCTCCCTTCGCTCACAGCTGTGTGTCTATGGGACAGGAGCAGTGAACAGCACGCGCCGTCTGCTCAAACAGCTGATTGATGGGGTGTCAGGTGTCTGACGTCGGACATTATTACAAGATTTGAGGCCCCACTTTTGATTTTGCCCAGGGCCACATTTTGTCTAAAACCGGCGCTGTTCATAGTGCCACTGTCACGGAAGGTGTACAGGAAACAAGACAATACAAAATGAATATATGACTCACTGGATCCAAAACTAAGGAACCCAATTTTTTTTTTTTTTTTTTTTAACCATTCAGGTTAACCGTTGCAATCGTTATAACTTATTGAAAAAAAAAATAAAAACCAAGTTACTTATTGCTCAGATCAATCATCATTATGGTATTCTTTATTTTATTTTCGGTAATGAAAAAAAATTCTCTTTTTTAAACTCTAACCAAAAATCTCAATTTTTTGTGCTTCCATACACCCTCGGAATCCACTCCTTTCTTCTGACAATCCCATAAGTAAATCACATACAATCTTGATAATACTAATTTAACACACTCTGCCATAGACACCTCTTTTTTCTTAAAAACCACTAAGTTTCTTACGTCCCACAGACTCTCCATAACACACATTACTATGAACCACAATATTCTTGACTTCAACGCTCCACATGCTCCCATTCCAAACATAGCAACATTTAAATTTATTTGTGCAACACCTGTTAAGTCCTCAACCAAAACACCCAAATTCTTCCATACTCCTCTTCCATACCCACATTCCCGAAGCAAATGCCTAACAGTTTCACTTTCCCCACATCCCTCTCTTGGACACCTCTCAGACCTCACCAAATCTCTCCTCTTTTGCACTTCCCGAACCGGCAAAATATTATGAAAACTCATCCATGCGATATCTTTCTGCCTATTAGAAACACCCCCAATTGATAACTTCTTCCACACCTCCACAGCCTCACTCGTTCTCAAGAGCAAAATATCACACGCAATCTCTTTCTGTCTAAACTTTCTAACCACAATATTCTTATCTTTGAATTCATTCATACTTATGGATAATAGATCATTCTTTCTAATAAAGGTTTCAATCGCCACATACCACACTGGACATCTAAAAGCAACCGGAACTCTCGCATCACGTACACACCACTTTAAACCGTACAACATCCATCCAGCTGAGTACCTTAACATACATGAACTCTTACAATTCTTACCCAAGACAGTCAAAAACATCTTAATATATTTGACACCTAGAAAAAAATGCAAATTCGTCAACCCTAATCCACCATTCTCTTCCAACATATACACATACTCCCTTTTTAATTTTTCCATTCTACTTCCCCACAGAAAGATAAAAATCATTCTCTCAACTTTCCTTACATTCCTTGTATCTACCGGATACATAGAAAATACAAAAAGAATAATAGGTAGAATCACCGACTTAATAATCAAAATTTTCCCAGGTAACGTTAGCTCTCTCATCCTCCAAAAATTTAACTTCCTCTCAATTTTTTTGCCACATTCATCCCAACTCTCATCCCCTCTTAAACCTTCATTAAAAAACATACCCAACACTTTGACCGCACTCTCTTCATTCCTTACACCCTCCAACCTAGTATTCTTGTCCCCAAAACACTTAAAAATACACTTCTCCCAATTAACTTTGAAGCCCGATGCACCACAAAAAAAATCCAAACACAATCTTCCCCTTCTAATCGCAGCCATACTATCATCTATGATCACCACATCATCCATATAACTCAAAACACTAACACGTTTGCCCATACTCCCTGGAATCAATAAACCATGCATAACTTTATCTTTCCTCATCAAGACTAATAATACCTCAATCACACAAATAAATAGCATAGGTGACATCGGACATCCTTGTCTCACTCCAGACTCAATCCTAACCACTTTGCTTAACACACCATTCACCAAAAACCTACTTCTAACATCCTTATATAAACACTTAACACAATTTAAAAGGACGGGTGGAAACCCCATCCTTTGCAAAACCATAAACATGAACTCATGCGCCACCCTGTCACAAGCTTTTTCAAAATCAATCATAAATAACATACACTTTTGTTTTCTAACCATACTGTCTCCAATCAAATCCCTTAATAACACCAAATTATCATACATACTTCTACCTGGCACTGCACACACTTGATCTTCATCCACAACCCTTCCAATTACCTCCCTCATTCTAAACGCTAGCAATTTACTAAAAATTTTATAATCAGTATTTAATAAGGAAATTGGCCTCCAATTCTCCAACTTCCTCCTTTCACCTTTCTTATAAATCAGCACCACAACACTCTCTTTCATACTTTCACTTAGAACCCCATACTTCCACATATACTTACAAATTTGCATCAGATCCTCCCCCATCCACTCCCACGCTTTTATGTACAATTCAACCGGTATACCATCCATCCCAGGCGTTTTATTCTTTTTCGCACTCATCACCACTTTTTTAACTTCATCTAAGGAAATTTCATCACATATTGCAGTACATTCATCCTTACTGAGCTTCTTCCCCATATGACACAAAATTTCATTCATCAAAATTTTATCCACCCATTTTTTAGAAAATAAGACCTGATAAAACCCTTCAACCGCATCCATCATCTCATTACCTCTTATACATTCCCCATTTTTACCTAATAACTCAGACATATCAGCTTTCGTACTACATATTTTTTTAAAGAAAAACCTGGAACACTTTTCATTTTTGTCCAAATATTCCACTTTAGACCTATAAATAATCTCCTTCCCTTTTTTCTCCACTATCTTTTTCCTTTGTTTTCTTGCGTCATCCACTAAATCATTCACCTCCACTCCCATTGATCGCAATTTTAATAACCATTCATACCTTGCATTCAAATCCTTGTATTCTTCTCTTCTCATTTTAGCTTTCTTATAACCCCATTTTTAAAAAAAAAGACTTAATCTTGCATTTCACCCACTCCCACCATTTTAGGACATCCACATCTTCATTTTTCCTTTTTTTCCAATGCATATATTCTTTCTTAAAGGCAACCATTATACTTTCATCCTCTAACAGGCAAATATTCATTTTCCACACGCCCCGTCCATATATCACTTCCATATCTCCTTCCATACAACATAACAAAGCCTTGTGATCTGAAAAAAAAGCATCAACCTGCACAAAGTTCCTACATACCACACCCTTACTGAAAAAAATAAAGTCAATCCTAGAGCAAAACCCACCCCCATCAGACTTATAAGTTGGCAAAAGAGACCCTCTTCTAGATGCAGCAGCATCTGAAAGGGAAAAGTCTTTCAAAATCTGACGTAGTCTTCTTCCTGTTATATCCATTTTCTCTCCTTCGATAGTGCAATTGAAGTCCCCTAACAAAATAGTAGGCATTCTTCCAGACAAAAAAACACTCAATTTCTCTAGCAATTCCAGGCGTTCTTCTTTTCTTACTGAACCATACATATTCACCACTCTCACTTTCCATTTTCTATATTTCACTATCGCAATCATACATCTACCTATCTCTACCACCGTATAACTTTCAAAACTAATTTTTTTGCCATTTAGCAAGATCCCAACCCCATCATTCTTATTTCCAGGTGATCCGGACCAAATGGAGTCACCACCTGTCCAATCACTTGCACAGGAATTATCCACAATTCCGCATTCCTGTAAAGCAATAATGTCTGTTTTCTGGTTCTTCAAAAAATCAAAAATGGCTACCCTCCTAGGTCTTGTCTTAACAAGTCTTACATTCAAAGATAATGCATTCAGAGTAACATTGGTAGCCATACATTGATTCGGGCTCTCACATAGTTACCGGTGCCCCACAATTTCCTCAGCCTATATTTCCGGGAGGCTGGCAACCTGAGATAAAGATTCCAGTCCCGGGATCTTCTAAAAAAGGAACATTATCTGGAATTTGCGATATTGGGTATACCCCTGTCCGAATAGGGCTCGCCATATCCTCACCTTCCGGGGACGATAGAAGTTTTTGCCTTTTCGGCGTCATCCCCACCTCCTCGTCTGCTGGTCTCGTTGTGACACTTGTGAAGTCCCCTTGTCCACCCGTCTGCTCCTGAGGTGTTGCAACTCCATCCCATTCGACTACAGGGGTTCTGGAAAGCGATGCGTCCACATCACCCTCCCCTTCCCCCTGCAAACCCGTCTGAATGTCGGAAACCTGAGGAATCATGTCCTCCACAAGGAAAAGGTCCATCTCCCCTTCCTCTTGTACTTCCTCTATCTCTGGTTCAGGGTGTACCACCCCTTCCTCAGAAGTTTCGGCCTTTTCCCCTCTTACCACGTCAGTAAAGAGGCGACTACCTTTTCTTGCAGGGCAGTTCCTAAAAACATGCCCTTCCTGGCCACACACATTGCATACAGGGAGGTTTATACATGATCCCGATAAATGACCAATTTTTACACACCTATTGCATCTCAGGGAAGTTTCGGTACACCTCTCCTGAATGTGACCGTACATTTTACACCGACGACAAAATTCTGGTGCATTGGAAAAAAACAAGATTCCGGCATCCCTCTCAATAGCAAATTTTTGGGGGGGATATCGCAAACCGCCCGGCCCATCCGGGTCCTGGGCAAAACATACATAATACTTGTATTTTCCAGTCCATATCCCTTGTGAGTTTTTGATAGCATGCGAATAATGCACGTATGAGCAATAGTTCTTTAGGAACAACTCAATATGTTCCCTTGCCACATAAGGGTTGAACATTAATACAATAAGATGTACATCATCATTATAAAGCAGGATAAAGGAAAAACCATCCAAAGCCGGGTTATTCTCATTTTCTTTCAAATGATAATGCAAATTCTGGCAAGCGCCTATAGAGCTCAAAACCAGCGTGTACATACCTCCCCTGGGGTCTTGTAGGCATACGATATTTTCTCTTCTGACGAGCAGGATCTTGAACAGAACTTCTTGGACAAGGAACTCCAAAGTAAAAAGGCTCTTCTTCGCTTCCTCCACTGCAATTCCGAATCCGTGCTTGACCCCGGCCCTGGCGTGGCGGATGCACACACCCATGATCGCTATTAACCGCCGTCTACCCCCAAAAGCAGCATGCAGCTAAAGCCTTTAAAAAAGGCGATGCGGCAAGGCCAAGGGCATGACTAAGGTAGCCTCAGACAAGATGATCCTCGTACCTCGACTGTATAACACCTGAACACCCTATAATAGTGAGGGGACACGACCACCAGCTCCCTACACTAGACACGGAGGGAGTCAGGGTCACCTGGGATCCAGCAAACATAAAATCACAAATTAATGTAACACTTATCTTATAGAAGACTGGGAAATAGGATCAGCATGCACACACACTCCAGGAAGTTGTATAAGCCGCACACTAATGCATTATGGGGAGGAATTTAAAGGGATGCAATCAGTCCAACTACAAGACAGCTGAGAGAGGCTAACAAGATGAGGAACTGAAAACCAACACAAAGAAAGCTCAAGGAGGAGGTTCTGAAAGGCATCTGTCAGAGCTTCTCAGATGTCTGGTTGTGACAGTACCCCTCCCTCTACGAGTGGACTCCGGACACTCAGAGCCCACCTTCTCAGGATGGGACCTATGGAAAGCCCTGATAAGACGAGTGACCTTAATGTCCGTCACTGGGACCCACATCCTCTCCTCAGGACCATAAGCCTCCCAATGAACGAGGTACTGGAGAGAACCGCGGACAACACGAGAATCCACAATCCTAGAGACCTGAAATTCCGGATTACCATCAACCATAATTGGAGGAGGAGGCAAAGGCGAGGGTACAATGGGTTGAACATAAGGTTTTAATAAGGACTTATGAAAAACATTATGGATCTTCCAAGTCTGAGGAAGATCAAGACGGTAGGCAACAGGATTGATGACAGACAGGATTTTGTAAGGCCCAATAAACTTAGGACCCAACTTCCAGGAGGGAACTTTCAATTTGATATTCTTGGTAGACAACCACACCAGATCACCAACATTCAGGTCCGGACCAGGCACACGTCTCTTATCTGCCACACGCTTATATCTCTCACTCATGCTCTTTAGATTATCCTGAATCTTTTGCCAAATCGATGACAAAGATGAGGAGAATCTGTCCTCATCAGGTAAACCAGAAGAACCCTCTCCCGAGAATGTCCCAAACTGCGGATGAAACCCATATGCACCAAAAAATGGTGACTTATCAGAGGACTCCTGACGACGGTTATGTAAAGCAAACTCAGCATAGAACAAAAAAGATCACCAATCCTCCTGATTCTTCGCCACAAAACAGCTCAGATATGTCTCCAGATTCTGATTGACGCTCTCTGTCTGGCCATTCGACTGTTGGTGGAAAGCAGAAGAGAATGACAACCGAACCCCCAAGCAAGAACAGAAAGCCTTCCAAAATCTGGAAAAAAACTGCGTGCCCCTATCAGAGACTATGTCTGAAGGAATACCATGCAATTTGACAATGTGATCAATAAATGCCTGCGCCAGCGTCTTAGCATTGGGCAAACCAGGAAAAGGGATGAAATGCACCATTTTGCTAAAACGGTCCACCACCACCAGAATCACAGTCTTCCCCAAGGAACGAGGCAGGTCCATTATGAAGTCCATGGACAGATGTGTCCAAGGACGGGAAGGAATGGGTAAGGGAAGGAGAGGACCTGATGGCCGTGAATGAGGGACTTTGGCACGAGCGCAAGTCTCGCAAGTAGCCACAAAACCCTCAACCGACTTACTAAGCGCAGGCCACCAGAATCTCCTAGCGATGAGATCCACTGTGGCTCTTGCCCCCGGGTGCCCAGCAAGGACAGTATCGTGGTGTTCCTTAAAAATCTTGTGTCTTAAAGCGAGAGGCACAAACAACCTCCCAGGAGGACAAAGATCAGGAGCCTCTGACTGGGCTACCTGCACCTCTGCCTCCAATTCAGGAAAAAGAGCAGAGACCACCACACCTTCAGCCAAAATGGGACCCGGGTCTTCAAAATTCCCACCTCCCGGGAAACAATGTGACAGGGCATCTGCCTTCACATTCTTAACCCCAGGGCGGAACGTGACAACAAAATTAAACCTTGAAAAGAACAAAGACCATCTGGCCTGTCTCGGGTTCAGACGCTTGGCTGACTCCAAGTAGGCCAGATTTTTATGGTCAGTAAACACGGTAATAGGGTGTCTGGCTCCCTCTAGCCAATGGCGCCATTCCTCAAAAGCCAATTTGATGGCCAACAACTCCCTATCTCCCACATCGTAATTTCTCTCTGCGGAGGAGAGTTTCTTCGAGAAAAAGGCACACGGTCGCCATTTGGCAGGAGAGGAACCCTGAGACAAGACCGCACCCACACCCACCTCAGAAGCATTAACCTCAACTATGAAGGGTAGAGAAATATCAGGTTGTACCAAGATGGGAGCGGAAGCAAAACTCTCCTTGATATTAGAAAAGGCCTTACGCGCCTCTACCGACCGGGACGAAAAATCTACCCCCTTTCTGGTCATATCAGTGAGTGGTTTAACAACAGAGGAATAATTCTAAATAAACTTCCTGTAATAATTGGCAAAGCCTAAAAACGCATCAGCGCCTTCTGATTCTCAGGAAGCTCCCACTCAAGCACAGCGCGGACCTTCTCGGGGTCCATGCGAAAACCAGAAGCGGAGAGAAGAAACCCCAGAAATTTAATTTCTGGAACCGCAAACACACATTTTTCCAGTTTCGCGTATAATTTATTCTCCCGCAGGATGAGCAAGACCTAACGTAAGTGTTCCTTATGAGTTTTGAAATCAGGAGAAAAAATCAAAATGTCATCCAAATACACTAATACAAATTTTCCGATTAAATGATAAAAAATGCTGTTCACGAAATGCTGAAAAACGGCTGGGGCATTCATCAAACCAAAAGGCATAACCAAATTCTCAAAATGGCCCTCAGGGGTATTGAAGGCCGTCTTCCATTCGTCTCCTTCTCTGACCCTGACCAGGTTGTATGCCCCTCTTAGATCTAATTTGGAAAAGACTTTAGCCCCAACAATCTGGTTAAACAGGTCCGGGATCAGAGGAAGCAGATAAGGGTCACGAATAGTGATACTGTTCAGCTCCCTGAAATCCAGACAAGGTCTTAAAGAACCATCTTTTTTCTTAACAAAGAAAAAACCAACGGCAACAGGTGACTTCGAGGGTCGTATGTGTCCTTTTCTCAGACTCTCAGGGATATAAGCACGCATAGCGACCCTTTCAGGTTGGGAAAGATTGTATAAACGAGATTTAGGCAGCTTGGCGCCTGGGATGAGATTAATAGGGCAATCGTACTCCCTGTGCGGGGGCAAATCCTGAACTCCATTCTCAGAGAAGACATCCGAAAATTCAGAGAGAAAAGGTGGTACTGTCTTAGTAGAAACCTCAGAAACAGATGTCGTGAGGCAATTCTATCTGCAAAAGTCACTCCAACCATTTATTTGCCTCGCTTGCCAATCAATGGTGGGGTTATGTTTAGTGAGCCAGGGTAGCCCCAACACAAGAGGAGTAGGTAATCCGCTAAGGACGAAACATGACACATCCTCAACATGAGCATCACTCACAATTAAACGGATACTGTGAACTTTGCCCTTTAATGATTTCTGAGAAAGTTGAGCGGAATCAATAGCAAAAACAGGAATATCCTTTCCCAAAGTACATCCCTGGAAACCATGAGTTATCGCAAATTGATTATCAATGAGATTGACAGCTGCTCCACTATCTACAAAAATCTCACAAAAAATGTTCTTGCTCTCTAGCACCACCCTGGCAGGCAGGACAAAACGGGAACTACAAGCAAACGGAAAACCTTCAATCTCTGCCTCAACCTTGCCAATAGTAACAGATGGAACATTTTTAAAAGATTTTTTCCTTTTTGTTTCTTTATTACTCCCAAAAAACTGCCTGAATCTCCTAGAGGGACAAACATTTGCCAAATGATTTATACCTCCACAACAAAAACAAACTTTCCCATGCGGGCTGAATCTTCTATTGTCAGAGGCAATCAACCCCAGCTGCATGGGCTCCTGCTCAGAAGGGACTGACAGCGACTGAGACCCCTGCGCACAGAATGAGACCGCTGCACTGTCCTGGGATTGAGTATGGCAGGAAGGAGTGCTCTCTCCTCTCTCTCTAAGACGCCTGTCAATACGAACGGCCTGAGACATAGCAGAGTCCAAGGAGATAGGCCTCTCATGAAAGGCAAATGCATCTTTCAATCCCTCTGAAAGACCATGGCAAAATTGACTTCGGAGTGCAGCATCATTCCAACCAGTATCAGCTGCCCATCTCCGAAATTCTGAGCAGTATATCTCTGCGGATTGTTTACCCTGGCATAAGAGACGTAGTCTAGACTCAGCCAAAGCAATACGATCCGGATCATCATATATCTGACCCAGGGCTAAAAAGAATTCATCCACTGAACGGAGGGGCCGTGCCCCCACCGGCAGCAAAAAGGCCCACGACTGAGCGTTACCCCTGAGCAGCGATATAATGATCCCCACCCTACGTTCCTCATTACCAGAGGAATGGGGAAGAAGGTGAAAATGGAGTTTGCAAGCCTCTCTAAAATACACAAAATTCTCACTACCCCCGGAGAACGTATCCGGGAGCGAGATCTTAGGCTCAGAACAAATTCCATGAACGCAAGCTGAACCGGTCACTAGAAACTGAGAAAGAGTCTCAGTCAAAAGTGAAACCGGATCCATGCTTGAGACGGTTTTGGCGGCTTATAATGTCACGGAAGGTGACAATACAAAATGAATATATGACTCACTGGATCCAAAACTAAGGAACAAAAGGGAGACCCCTGCATAAGACCTGGCACTCTCCCTGACTGCTCAGCCTATGCGAAGATCCCAATGGTAGATGATCGTATATCCTCGTACCTCGACTGTATAACACCTGAACACCCTATAATAGTGAGGGGACACGACCACCGGCTCCCTACACTAGACACGGAGGGAGTCAGGGTCACCTGGGATCCAGCAAACATAAAATCACAAATGAATGTAACACTTAACTTGTAGAAGACTGGGAAATAGGATCAGCATGCACACACACTCCAGGAAGTTGTATAAGCCGCACACTAATGCATTATGGGGAGGAATTTAAAGGGATGCAATCAGTCCAACTACAAGACAGCTGAGAGAGGCTAACGAGATGAGGAACTGAAAACCAACACAAAGAAAGCTCAAGGAGGAGGTTCTGAAAGGCATCTGTCAGAGCTTCTCAGATGTCTGGTTGTGACAGCCACCCATAGTGCATATAACTAAATAGCTAATCCTCCCAGTTAAGCAGTGATAATTCCTACCTGCATACTTGTACAGATTTGTCTTTTCACAGCTTTAGAAAGCTGGGTAGCTTGCTGCATTCCAATTTTTACTAGTTATATAGTGATAAATGCTTATGTATTGCTAGACAAACTTGCCGTTTGTGGTCTTGACAAAGCTGGATGATAAGACTGTAAAACTGCATTGGTGCTGGCAAAATATGCTGCCCTGGTACCGTATGAAAGCTTCTCAGGGCAGCATTGTGTTTATTTTTGTCCCTTATCACCACCCTGCAGATACTGTTACCCAACCTTCTCAGACTGCATAATGCCAAATAAGCCTATTTATGAATTGATAAGCTGACAGTTTTATCACTCAAGGTCACAAGAAAGCTGGGTAACACCTTATGTGGAGTTGTAATAGGGACTGCCAAGTACTAACTGTACCTATATATATCCCCCTCCACACTTCTGAATAGTGGCATAGCTCGGCAGATTTGTCTTTCAGGGTCCTAGAAAAGCTGGATTACCAGTATGTGGAACTGTAATAGACCTCAAAATATTAAATCTACCAAGACATAGCCCCCTCCTCACTCCTAAATAGTGCTATAGCTTGGTAGATTTGCCTTTCAGGGCCCTGAAAAAGCTGGTGTTACTTGTGAAATGTAAGGGTAATATAATCTAGATGGTGTGTACAGATTCACAAGACTTTTAATCCAGCTTTCCCACACTGATGGTTGTCAGATTTACTGTACCTAGACAGACAGTGAGAAATCATTTATGCCTATATAGGCAAACTTGATATTCAGGCACCTGGGAAAAATGGGCAGCCTGTCTGTAGTGTCAGTGCACTGGTACCACCTAGTATCCTTGCACACACAGGAAGACGTGTTGTAAGAAGCTGCCAAGTTTTCAGTGCTTTCACAGTGATCTGTCTATTTATTTGTATTGAGTTATGCCCCATCCCATTCCTGAACTTTCTGTGTGACTGTGAGGTCATATTAGTGCACATAAACTGATAACAGACAGTCTCCATCTGAAGATGGAGAATCAGGGAGGAATGAGAAAATTGCTTAAATGCAGGATATCTCCTAAAACTGCTTTCTGAAGCATTCAAAGATGTCCAAGCAGAAAGAGGTAAAGACAAATGAATGCCCAATGAATTCAAAAAATATATACTTTATTTAATTATAATAAACATATCATGATTATTAAAATATTAGGGATAACAAGAAAAGAATATGAAGTCAGCAGAAAAACCGGATGCCGCAATCCACTGGCCAGTGTGTCTGCTACCCGCCAAAAGATGGAACACATGTCAAGTATACCAATAATATGCAGCAGGGTGATTCACAATACACTAGCACATAAAATATGACTATTCTAATGTTAGTAAATGTGATCGTCACTCTGGTGCATAGCCGCCAGATGGATCTCAGCCACTAGAGTCTAGCAATGCAAAGGTAAAAAATAAAAATATATGTAGAGCCCTCACATAAGTGAGATCACACACATCAAGCCTTATTATAAAGGATACGAGGGAGCTCATCTGTGGACAACAGATAGAAGATTAAGACATACCATGAGACATGATGGAGGGTAAAGGCAGCAGGCACAGGACAGGCTAGGAACCTCGACGCGCGTTTCGCCTCAGCTTCGTCAGGAGACCTTTTTTCCAGTTCTAGACTCAACTGAAGACAAAATAGAGATTGCATATTGGAAAAAAGGTGGTCTTTGTTGGTAAAGAAGGTGGAACACATGGTCTTTGCACACCTTATTAACATACTCTTTTCACAAGTATAACAATCTCTTTTTTTTAAAACACCCCCTACACAGTCAATTATTTTTTAGTGCAAATGCAACTGTTTGCCTGACAATCTTTTACAGGATTGCACTAACACATTTTTATATGATACTCTGTGCATCTAAAGGGTTGTCCAAATGTTAGTGACTTGTTCATTGCCCAGTCAAATCAATTATCTAGTCATGTAAAGGTGCCTTAACTCACAGGTTGTTTGTCACTATGGAGACACAAATATCTACATATCAGCTGTAGACAAATAACCGTAGGATAATTTATATTGAACACTTATACTGTATCTATCAGGAGTTGAAGGACACAGATATACAATTACAAAAGTAAATATGTTTAAGGTGTGTTTATGTGTTACTTACCTTCCTGAATGGTTCCAGGCCAAAACACAAACACAGTTAAAGGGGTTCTCCGGGAATTAAAAAAAATACTTAAATATTACTTTATTATAAATATATTCCCAAATAACTTTCATTAGTTATAATTAGGGATGAGCGAACTCGAACTGTATAGTTCGGGTTCGTACCGAATTTTGGGGTGTCCGTGACACGGACCCGAACCCGGACATTTTCGTAAAAGTCCGGGTTCGGTGTTCGTCGCTTTCTTGGCGCTTTTGTGACGCTTTCTTGGTGCTTTTTGAAAGGCTGCAAAGCAGCCAATCAACAAGCGTCATACTACTTGCCCCAAGAGGCCATCACAGCCATGCCTACTATTGGCATGGCTGTGATTGGCCAGAGCACCATGTGACCCAGCCTCTATTTAAGCTGGAGTCACATAGCGCCGCCCGTCACTCTGCTCTGATCAGCATAGGGAGAGGTTGCGGCTGCGACAGTAGGGCGAGATTAGGCAGATTAACTCCTCCAAAGGACTTGATTAATTGATCGATCTGCAGCTGTGGATCATTGAGCTGCTGATACTCAATTGCTCACTGTTTTTAGGCTGCCCAGACCGTTTGTCAGTCACTTTTTTCTGGGGTGATCGGCGGCCATTTTGTGTCTTGTGGTGCGTCAGCACAAGCTGCGACCAAGTGCATTTAATCCTCAATGGTGTGGTTGTTTTTTGGCTAAAGCCTACATCAGGGTGAAGCTGTCACACCAAGTGCATTTAACCAGCAATAGTCTGTTTATTTTTTGGCCATATACTACATCAGGGGCAAGCTGCGCCTGTCACCAAGTGCATTTAACCCTCAATGGTGTGGTTGTTTTTTGGCTAAAGCCTACATCAGGGTGAAGCTGTCACACCAAGTGCATTTCACCAGCAATAGTCTGTTTATTTTTTGGCCATATACTACATCAGGGGCAAGCTGCGCCCGTCACCAAGTGCATTTAACCCTCAATGCTGTGGTTGTTTTTTTGGCTAAAGCCTACATCAGGGTAAAGCTGTCACACAAAGTGCATTTAACCAGCAATAGTCTGTTTATTTTTTGGCCATATACTACATCAGGGGCAAGCTGCGCCTGTCACCAAGTGCATTTAACCCTCAATAGTGTGGTTGTTTTTTGGCTAAAGCCTACATCAGGGTGAAGCTGTCACAGCAAGTGCATTTAACCAGCAATAGTCTGTTCATTTTTTGGCCATATACTACATCAGGGGCAAGCTGCGCCTGTCACCAAGTGCATTTAACCCTCAGTAGTGTGGTTGGTCAAGCTGTCACACCAAGTGCATTTAACCAGCAATAGTCTGTTCATTTTTTGGCCATATACTACATCAGGGGCAAGCTGCGCCCGTCACCAAGTGCATTTAACCCTCAGTAGTGTGGTTGGTCAAGCTGTCACACCAAGTGCATTTAAACAGCAATAGTCTGTTCATTTTTTGGCCATATACTACATCAGGGGCAAGCTGCGCCCGTCACCAAGTGCATTTAACCCTCAGTAGTGTGGTTGGTTAAGCTGTCACACCAAGTGCATTTAATCAGCAATAGTCTGTTCATTTTTTGGCCATATACTACATCAGGGGCAAGCTGCGCCCGTCACCAAGTGCATTTAACCCTCAGTAGTGTGGTTGGTCAAGCTGTCACACCAAGTTCATTTAACCAGCAATAGTCTTTTAATTTTTTGGCCATATACTACATCAGGGGCAAGCTGCGCCTGTCACCAAGTGCATTTAACCCTCAGTAGTGTGGTTGGTCAAGCTGTCACACCAAGTGCATTTAACCAGCAATAGTGTGGTTATTTTTTGGCCATATCACAGTCTAATTCTGTCAGTAAATCCATACCGGTCACCCAGCGCCTAAATACTAGGCCTCAAATTTATATCCCGCTAAATCTGTCGTTACCGCTATACTGTTGTGGCTGGGCAAGTTATTTAGTGTCCGTCATAGCACATTTTTTGTTCTGGGTTGAAATACAATTCCCAATTTCATAATTTAGTGGTTTCTGCAATATCAGAGCTATTTGAAATCTATCCCTAAAAGGGTATATAATATTCAAGGTGCACATAGGGTCATTCAGAATAACTTCACACACACGCTACTGTGCATTTCCAAGTCTAATTCTGTCACTAAATCCATACCGGTCACCCAGCGCCTAAATACTAGGCCTCAAATTTATTTCCCGCTAAATCTGTCGTTACCACTGTACTGTTCTGGCTGGGCAAGTTATTTAGTGTCCGTCAAAGCACATTTTTTGTTCTGGGTTGAAATACAATTCCCAATTTAGCTATTTCATAATTTAGTGGTTTCTGCTATATCAGAGCTATTTGAAATCTATCCCTAAAAGGGTATATAATATTCAAGGTGCACATAGGGTCATTCAGAATAACTTCACACACACGCTACTGTGCATTTCCAAGTCTATTTCTGTCAGTAAATCCATACCGATCACCCAGCGCCTAAATACTAGGCCTCAAATTTATATCCCGCTAAATCTGTCATTACCGCTGTACTGTTGTGGCTGGGCAAGTTATTTAGTGTCCGTCAAAGCACATTTTTTGTTCTGGGTTGAAATACAATTCCCAATTTAGCAATTTCATAATTTAGTGGTTTCTGCTATATCAGAGCTATTTGAAATCTATCCCTAAAAGGGTATATAATATTCAAGGTGCACATAGGGTCATTCAGAATAACTTCACACACACACGCTACTGTGCATTTCCAAGTCTAATTCTGTCACTAAATCCATACCGGTCACCCAGCGCCTAAATACTAGGCCTCAAATTTATATCCCGCTAAATCTGTCGTTACCGCTGTACTGTTCTGGCTGGGCAAGTTATTTAGTGTCCGTCAAAGCACATTTTTTGTTCTGGGTTGAAATACAATTCCCAATTTAGCAATTTCATAATTTAGTGGTTTCTGCTATGTCAGATCTATTTGAAATCTATCCCTAAAAGGGTATATAATATTCAAGGTGCACATAGGGTCATTCAGAATAACTTCACACACACGCTACTGTGCATTTCCAAGTCAAATTCTGTCAGTAAATCCATACCGGTCACCCAGCGCCTAAATACTAGGCCTCAAATTTATATTCAGCTGAATTTGAATACAATACATTGGGCCAAATAATATTTTTGTTGTTGTGGTGAACGATAACAATGAGGAAAACATCTAGTAAGGGACGCGGACGTGGACATGGTCGTGGTGGTGTTAGTGGACCCTCTGGTGCTGGGAGAGGACGTGGCCGTTCTGCCACATCCACACGTCCTAGTGTACCAACTACCTAAGGTCCCAGTAGCCGCCAGAATTTACAGCGATATATGGTGGGGCCCAATGCCGTTCTAAGGATGGTAAGGCCTGAGCAGGTACAGGCATTAGTCAATTGGGTGGCCGACAGTGGATCCAGCACGTTCACATTATCTCCCACCCAGTCTTCTGCAGAAAGCGCACAGATGGCGCCTGAAAACCAACCCCATCAGTCTGTCACATCACCCCCATGCATACCAGGGAAACTGTCTGAGCCTCAAGTTATGCAGCAGTCTCTTATGCTGTTTGAAGACTCCGCTGGCAGGGTTTCCCAAGGGAATCCACCTAGCCCTTCCCCAGTGGTGAAAGACATAGAATGCACTGACGCACAACCACTTATGTTTCCTGATGATGAGGACATGGGAATACCACCTCAGCACGTCTCTGATGATGACGAAACACAGGTGCCAACTGCTACGTCTCTCTGCAGTGTGCAGACTGAACAGGAGGTCAGGGATCAAGACTGGGTGGAAGACGATGCAGGGGATGATGAGGTCCTAGACCCCACATGGAATGAAGGTCGTGCCACTGACTTTCACAGTTCGGAGGAAGAGGCAGTGGTGAGACCGAGCCAACAGCGTAGCAAAAGAGGGAGCAGTGGGCAAAAGCAGAACACCCGCCGCCAAGAGACTCCGCCTGCTACTGACCGCCGCCATCTGGGACCGAGCACCCCAAAGGCAGCTTCAAGAAGTTCCCTGGCATGGCACTTCTTCAAACAATGTGCTGACGACAAGACCCGAGTGGTTTGCACGCTAGTGCCATCAGAGCCTGAAGCGAGGCATTAACGTTCTAAAACTTAGCATAACCTGCATGACCAGGCACCTGCAAAGCATGAACTGCAGTGGAGTAAACACCTTAAAAATAAGGAAGTCGCTCAGGCTCCCCCTGCTACCTCTTCTGCTGCTGCCGCCTTGGCCTCTTCTGCTGCTGCCGCCTCGGCCTCTTCCTCCGCCTCTGGAGGAACGTTGGCACCTGCCACCCAGCAAACAGGGGATGTACCACCAACACCACCACCACCTCCGTCACCAAGCGTCTCAACCATGTCACACGGCATGCGTTCAGCTCTCCATCTCACAAACATTTGAGAGAAAGCGTAAATTCCCACCTAGCCACCCTCGATCCCTGGCCCTGAATGCCAACATTTCTAAACTACTGGCCTATGAAATGCTGTCATTTAGGCTGGTGGACACAGACAGCTTCAAACAGCTCATGTCGCTTGCTGTCCCACAGTATGTTGTTCCCAGCCGGCACTACTTCTCCAAGAGAGCCGTGCCTTCCCTGCACAACCAAGTATCCGATAAAATCAAGTGTGCACTGCGCAACGCCATCTGTGGCAAAGTCCACCTAACCACAGATACGTGGACCAGTAAGCACGGCCAGGGACGCTATATCTCCCTAACTGCACACTGGGTAAATGTAGTGGCAGCTGGGCCCCAGGCGGAGAGCTGTTTGGCGCACGTCCTTCCGCCGCCAAGGATCGCAGGGCAACATTCTTTGCCTCCTGTTGCCACCTCCTCCTGCTCGACTTCCTCCTCCTCTTCTTCCACATGCTCATCTAGTCAGCCACACACCTTCACCACCAACTTCAGCACAGCCCGGGGTAAACGTCAGCAGGCCATTCTGAAACTCATATGTTTGGGGGACAGGCCCCACACCGCACAGGAGTTATGGCAGGGTATAGAACAACAGACCGACGAGTGGTTGCTGCCAGTGAGCCTCAAGCCCGGCCTGGTGGTGTGTGATAATGGGCGAAATCTCGTTGCAGCTCTGGGACTAGCCAGTTTGACGCACATCCCTTGCTTGGCGCATGTGCTGAATTTGGTGGTGCAGAAGTTCATTCACAACTCCCCCGACATGTCAGAGCTGCTGCATAAAGTGCGGGCCGTCTGTTCGCGCTTCCGGCGTTCACATCCTGCTGCTGCTCGCCTGTCTGCGCTACAGCGTAACTTCGGCCTTCCCGCTCACCGCCTCATATGCGACGTGCCCACCAGGTGGAACTCCACCTTGCACATGCTGGACAGACTGTGAGAGCAGCAGCAGGCCATAGTGGAGTTTCAGCTGCAGCACGCACGGGTCAGTCGCACTGCGGAACAGCACCACTTCACCACCAATGACTGGGCCTCCATGCGAGACCTGTGTGCCCTGTTGCGCTGTTTCGAGTACTCCACCAATATGGCCAGTGGCGATGACGCCGTTATCAGCGTTACAATACCACTTCTATGTCTCCTTGAGAAAACACTTAGGGCGATGATGGAAGAGGAGGTGGCCCAGGAGGAGGAGGAGGAAGAGGGGTCATTTTTAGCACTTTCAGGCCAGTCTCTTCGAAGTGACTCAGAGGGAGGTTTTTGGCAACAGCAGAGGCCAGGTACAAATGTGGCCAGCCAGGGCCCACTACTGGAGGACGAGGAGGACGAGGATGAGGAGGAGGTGGAGGAGGATGAGGATGAAGCATGGTCACAGCGGGGTGGCACCCAACGCAGCTCGGGTCCCTCACTGGTGCGTGGCTGGGGGGAAAGGCAGGACGATCACGATACGCCTCCCACAGAGGACAGCTTGTCCTTACCTCTGGGCAGCCTGGCACACATGAGCGACTACATGCTGCAGTGCCTGCGCAACGACAGCAGAGTTGCCCACATTTTAACGTGTGCGGACTACTAGGTTGCCACCCTGCTGGATCCACGCTACAAAGACAATGTGCCCACCTTACTTCCTGCACTGGAGCGTGATAGGAAGATGCGCGAGTACAAGCGCACGTTGGTAGACGCGCTACTGAGAGAATTCCCAAATGTCACAGGGGAACAAGTGGAAGACCAAGGCCAAGGCAGAGGAGGAGCAAGAGGTCGCCAAGGCAGCTGTGTCACGGCCAGCTCCTCTGAGGGCAGGGTTAGCATGGCAGAGATGTGGAAAAGTTTTGTCAACACGCCACAGCTAACTGCACCACCACCTGATACGCAACGTGTTAGCAGGAGGCAACATTTCACTAACATGGTGGAACAGTACGTGTGCACACCCCTCCACGTACTGACTGATGGTTCGGCCCTATTCAACTACTGGGTCTCTAAATTGTCCACGTGGCCAGAGCTAGCCTTTTATGCCTTGGAGGTGCTGGCCTGCCCGGCGGCCAGCGTTTTGTCTGAACGTGTATTCAGCACGGCAGGGGGCGTCATTACAGACAAACGCAGCCGCCTGTCTACAGCCAATGTGGACAAGCTGACGTTCATAAAAATGAACCAGGCATGGATCCCACAGGACCTGTCCGTCCCTTGTCCAGATTAGACATTAACTACCTCCCCTTAAGCATATATTATTGTACTCCAGGGCACTTCCTCATTCAATCCTATTTTTATTTTCATTTTACCATTATATTGCGAGGCTACCCAAATTTGAATGAACCTCTCCTCTGTCTGGGTGCCGGGGCCTAAATATATGCCAATGGACTGTTCCAATGTTGGGTGACGTGAAGCCTGATTCTCTGCTATGATATGAAGACTGATTCTCTGCTGACATGAAGCCAGATTGTCTGTTACGGGACCTCTCTCCTCTGCCTGGGTGCTGGGCCTAAATTTATGAAAATGGACTCTTACATTGGTGGGTGACGTGAAGCCTGATTCTCTGCTATGATATGAAGACTGATTCTCTGCTGACATAAAGCCAGATTGTCTGTTACAGGACCTCTCTCCTCTGCCTGGGTGCTTGGCCTAAATTTATGAAAATGGACTGTTGCAGTGGTGGCTGACGTGAAGCCTGATTCTCTGCTATGACATGCAGACTGATTCTCTGCTGACATGAAGCCAGATTCTCTGTTACGGGACCTCTCTCCTCTGCCTGGGTGCTGGGCCTAAATTTATGAAAATGGACTGTTGCAGTGGTGGCTGACGTGAAGCCTGATTCTCTGCTATGACATGCAGACTGATTCTCTGCTGACATGAAGCCAGATTCTCTGTTAAGGGACCTCTCTCCTCTGCCTGGGAGCTGGGCCTAAATATATGCCAATGGACTGTTGCACTGGTGGCTGACGTGAAGCCTGATTGTCTGTTACGAGACCTCTCTCCTCTGCCTGGGTGCTGGGCCTAAATATCTGACAATGTACTGTTGCATTGGTGGCTGACGTGAAGCCTGATTCTCTGTTATGATATGAAGACTGATTCTCTGCTGACATGAAGCCACATTGTCTGTTACGGGACCTCTCTCCTCTGCCTGGGTGCTGGGCCTAAATTTATGACAATGGACTGTTGCAGTGGTGGCTGACGTGAAGCCTGATTCTCTGCTATGACATGAAGACTGATTCTCTGCTGACATGAAGCCAGATTGTCTGTTTCGGAACCTCTCTCCTCTGCCTGGGTGCTGGGCCTAAATTTATGAAAATGGACTCTTACAGTGGTGGGTGACGTGAAGCCTGATTCTCTGCTATGACATGAAGACTGATTCTCTGCTGACATGAAGCCAGATTCTCTGTTACGGGACCTCTCTCCTCTGCCTGGGTGCTGGGCCTAAATTTATGACAATGGACTGTTGCAGTGGTGGCTGACGTGACGCCTGATTCTCTGCTATGACATGTAGACTGATTCTCTGCTGACATGAAGCCAGATTCTCTGTTACGGGACCTCTCTCCTCTGCCTGGGTGCCGGGGCCTAAATATCTGAGATTGGACTGTTCCAGTGGTGGGTGACGTGAAGCCAGATTCTCTGCTATGGGACCTCTCTCCAATTGATTTTGGTTAATTCTTATTTATTTAATTTTTATTTTAATTCATTTCCCTATCCACATTTGTTTGGGTTCGAACTTCTCGAACCCGAACATCCAGGTGTTCGCTCAACTCTAGTTATAATGGCTTGTTTTGTTTGGGGAGCGATCATCAGGAGAAATAAAATGGCCACCATCCTATTAGTACACACAAAACCTGTCCTAATCACACAGAAGGACAAGTTACTTCAGAACACTGAGCTAAAAAACTGCTTTGTCCTCCTTTTTGCTCTGCTTGTCGGGGATTATAATCCTGAACATATCTGATAAGATCTGCAGCTGAATCTCTCAGGAGACATGAGGTACAGAGAGAAGGCGGGATGTGGCTGATGACCAGCAGCACTTTTATGTAGTCTCCTTTATCACAGCCCCACATTACCACAGTCTGTCCTGTCCATCCTATCTGAAGATCTTATCCGTTGTATTCAGGATTATGCTCAGTCTTGTGAAGTAACTTGTGCTACTGTATGATTAGGACAGGTTCTGTGCGTACTAATAGGATGGAACCATTTTATTTTGTCTAAGGATTGCTCCCTAGACAAAATGAGCCATTATAACTAATGAAAGGTATTTGGGAATATATTTATAATTCATTTTATTTTATTTTTTGATTCCCAGAGAACCCCTTTAAGCTCTGCCTTGGAATCACCTCTTATTTAGAGTTGAGCGAACACCTGGATGTCCGGGTGCGAGAAGTTCGTCCGAACTTCCCAAAAATGTTCGTGTTCGGGATCCGAACTCGGCCCGAACTTCGCCCCAAACTCCATTTTAGTCAATAGGGACCTGAACTTTTCGGCACTAAAAAGCCTGTAAAATAGCCCAGGAAAGGGCTAGAGGGCTGAAAAACCTGGCAAAATGTAGGTAAATCCCCTGCAAACAAATGTGGATAAGGAAATGAATAAAAAAAAAATAAAAAAAAGAATTTACCAATATCATTTGGAGAGAGGTCCCATAGCAGAGAATCAGGCTTCATGTCACCCACCACTGGATCAGGCCTCTGTGAGATATTTAGGCCCCGGCACCCAGACAGAGGAGAGAGGTCCCATAGCAGAGAATCAGGCTTCATGTCATAGCAGAGAATCAGGCTTCATGTCACCCACCACTGGAACAGGCCACTGTCTGATATTTTTAGGCCCCGGCACCCAGACAGAGGAGAGATGCCCCATAGCAGAGATTCAGGCTTCATGTCATAGCAGAGAATCAGGCTTCATGTCACCCACCACTGGAACAGGCCACTGTGAGATATTTAGGCCCCGGCACCCAGACAGAGGAAAGAGGTCTCATAGCAGAGAATCAGGCTTCATGTCACCACCACTGGAACAGGCCACTGTCAAATATTTTTAGGTCCCGGCACCCAGACAGAGGAGAGAGGTCCCATAGCAGAGAATCAGGCTTCATGGCATAGCAGAGAATCAGGCTTCATGTCACCCACCACTGGAACAGGCCACTGTCAGATATTTTTAGGCCCCGGCACCCAGACAGAGGAGAGAGGTCCCATAGCAGAGAATCAGGCTTCATGTTACCCACCACTGGAACAGGCCATTGTCAGATATTTTTAGGCCCCGGCACCCAGACAGAGGAGAGGTTCATTCAACTTTGGGTTGCCCCGCAATATAATGGTAAAATTAAAAAAAGAGGATTGAATGAGGAAGTGCCCTGGAGTACAAGAATATATGGTTAATGGGAGGTAGTTATAAATGTCTAATCTGAACAAGGGATGGACAGGTCCTGTGGGATCCATGCCTGGTTAATTTTTAAGAGCGTCAGCTTGTCCACATTGGCTGTAGACAGGTGGCTTCGTTTGTCTGTAATGACGCCCCATGCCGTGCTGAATACACGTTCAGACAAAACGCTGGCCGCCGAGCAGGCCAGCACCTCCAAGGCATAAAAGGCTAGCTCTGGCCACGTGGACAATTTGGAGACCCAGAAGTTGAATGGGGCCGAACCATCAGTCAGTACGTGGAGGGGTGTGCACACGTACTGTTCCACCATGTTAGTGAAATGTTGCCTCCTGCTAACACGTTCCGTATCAGGTGGTGGTGCAGTTAGCTGTGGCGTGGTGACAAAACTTTTCCACATCTCTGCCATGCTAACCCTGCCCTCAGAGGAGCTGGCCGTGACACAGCTGCATTGGCAACCTCTTGCTCCTCCTCTGCCTTCGCCTTGGGCTTCCACTTGTTCCCCTGTGACATTTGGAAATGCTCTCAGAAGCGCGTCTACCAACGTGCGCTTACACTCGCACATCTTCCTATCACGCTCCAGTGCAGGAAGTAAGGTGGGCATTGTCTTTGTACCGGGGATCCAGCAGGGTGGCAACCCAGTAGTCCGCGCACGTTAAAATGTGGGCAACTCTGCTGTCGTTGCGCAGGCACTGCAGCATGTAGTCGCTCATGTGTGCCAGGCTGCCCAGAGGTAAGGACAAGCTGTCCTCTGTGGGAGGCGTATCGTCATCGTCCTCTGTTTCCCCCCAGCCACGCACCAGTGATGGGCCCGAGTTGCGTTGTGTGCCACCCCGCTGTGAACATGCTTCATCCTCATCCTTCTCCACCTCCACCTCATCCTCGTCCTCCTCGTCTTCCAGTAGTGGGCCCTGGCTGGCCACATTTGTACCTGGCCTCTGCTGTTGCAAAAAACCTCCCTCTGAGTCACTTCGAAGAGACTGGCCTGAAAGTGCTAAAAATGACCCCTCTTCCTCCTCCTCCTCCTCCTGGGCCACCTCCTCTTCCATCATCGCCCTTAGTGTTTTCTCAAGGAGACATAGAAGTGGTATTGTAATGCTGAAAACGGCATCATCGCCACTGGCCATGTTGGTGGAGTACTCGAAACAGCGCAACAGGGCACACAGGTCTCGCATGGAGGCCCAGTCATTGGTGGCGAAGTGGTGCTGTCACGCAGTGCGACTGACCTCTGCGTGCTGCAGCTGAAACTCCACTATGGCCTGCTGCTGCTCGCACAGTCTGTCCAGCATGTGCAAGGTGGAGTTCCACCTGGTGGGCACGTCGCATATGAGGCGGTGAGCGGGAAGGCCGAAGTTACGCTGTAGCGCAGACAGGTGAGCAGCGGCAGAATGTGAACGCCGGAAGCGCGCACAGACGGCCCGCACTTTATACAGCAGCTCTGACATGTCGGGGTAGTTGTGAATGAACTTCTGCACCACCAAATTCAGCACATGTGCCAGGCAAGGGATGTGCGTCAAACCGGCTAGTTCCAGAGCTGCGACGAGATTTCGCCCATTATCGCACACCACCAGGCCGGGCTTGAGGCTCACCGGCAGCAACCACTCGTCGGTCTGTTGTTCAATACCCCACCACAACTCCTGCGCGGTGTGGGGCCTTTCCCCCAAACATATGAGTTTCAGAATGGCCTGCTGACGTTTACCCCGGGCTGTGCTGAAGTTGGTGGTGAAGGTGTGTGGCTGACTGGATGAGCAGGTGGAAGGAGAGGATGAGGAAGCCGAGTAGGAGGAGGAGGCTACAGGAGGCAAAGAATGTTGCCCGGAGATCCTTGGCGGCGGAAGGACATGCGCCAAACAGCTCTCCGCCTGGGGCCCAGCCGCCACTACATTTACCCAATGTGCAGTTAGGGAGATATAGCATCCCTGGCCGTGCTTATTGGTCCACGTATCTGTGGTTAGGTGGATCTTGCCACAGATGGCGTTGCACAGTGCACACTTTATTTTATCGGCTACTTGGTTGTGCAGGGAAGGCACGGCTCTCTTGGAGAAGTAGTGGCGGCTGGGAACAACATACTGTGGGACAGCAAGCGACATGAGCTGTTTGAAGCTGTTTGTGTCCACCAGCCTGAATGACAGCATTTCATAGGCCAGTAGTTTAGAAATGCTGGCATTCAGGGCCAGGGATCAAGGGTGGCTAGGTGGGAATTTACACTTTCTCTCAAATGTTTGTGTGATGGAGAGCTAATGCTGCTGTGTGACATGTTGGAGATGCTTGGTGACGGAGGTGGTGGTGTTGATGGTATATCCTCTGTTTGCTGGGCAGCAGGTGCCAACGTTCCTCCCGAGGCAGAGGAAGAGGCTGAGGCGGCAGCAGCAGAAGAGGTAGCAGGGGGAGCCTGAGTGAGTTCCTTGTTTTTAAGGTGTTTACTCCACTGCAGTTCATGCTTTGCATGCAGATACCTGGTCGTACAGGTTGTGCTAAGGTTCAGAACGTTAATGCCTCACTCCAGGCTCTGATGGCACAGCGTGCAAACCACTCGGGTCTTGTCGTCAGCACATTGTTTGAAGAACTGCCATGCCAGGGAACTCCTTGAAGCTGCCTTTGGGGTGCTCGGTCCCAGGTGGCGGTGGCCAGTAGCATGCGAACTCTCTTGGCGGCTGGTGTTCTGCTTTTGCCCCCTGCTCTCTCTTTTGCTACGCTGTTGGCTCGGTCTCACCACTGCCTTTTCATCTGAACTCTGAAAGTCAGTGGCACGACCTTCATTCCATGTGGGGTCTAGGACCTCATCGTCCCCTTCATCGTCTTCCACCCAGTCTTTTTCCCTGACCTCCTGTTCAGTCTGCACCCTGCAGAAGGACACAGCAGTTGGCACCTGTGTTTCGTCATCATCAGAGACGTGCTGAGGTGGTATTCCCATGTCCTCATCATCAGGAAACTAAAGTGGTTGTGCATCAGTGCATTCTATGTCTTCCACCGCTGGGGAAGGGCTAGGTGGATGCCCTTGGGAAACCCTGCCAGCAGAGTCTTCAAACAGCATAAGAGACTGCTGCATAACTTGAGGCTCAGACAGTTTCCCTGGTATGCATGGGGGTGATGTGACAGACTGATGGGCTTGGTTTTCAGGCGCCATCTGTGCGCTTTCTGCAGAAGACTGGGTGGGAGATAATGCGAACGTGCTGGATCCACTGTCGGCCACCCAATTGACTAATGCCTGTACCTGCTCAGGCTTTACCATCCTTAGAACGGCATTGGGCCCCACCAAATATCGCTGTAAATTCTGGCGGCTACTGGGACCTGAGGTAGTTGGTTCACTAGGACGTGTGGCTGTGGCAGAACAGCCACGTCCTCTCCCAGCACCAGAGGGTCCACTAACACTACCACGACCATGTCCGCGTACGCGTCCCTTACTAGATGTTTTCCTCGTTGTTACCGTTCACCACAATAAGAAAAAAAATATTTGGCCCAATGTATTGAATTTAAATTCAGGCCTTTTTTTTACAGGCACCTAACACTATCTATTTAGGTACCGTATTACATTAACACAGGCACAGCAGTAACCACAGATTTAGCTGAATATAAATTGTAGGCCTAGTTTTTAGGCCCTGGATGACAGGTATCCCTTTAAGGACAGAATTAGACTTGGAAATGCACGGTAGCGTGTGAAGTTATTGAGGATGACCCTATCAGCACCTTCAATGTAATATACCCTTTTATGGATAGATTTAAACTTGGCCTGATACAGCAGAAACCACTGATTTAGGGAATTGCTAATTTGGGAATTGAATTTCAACCCAGAACAAAATATATCCTTTGCCAGACAGCAGACAGTATTACAATTGGCTAGCCACAGCTGAAACCCCAGATTTAGGGTACTGCTATTTTGGCAATTGTATTTCACCCCTCAATAAAATAGCAAGCACAGCCAAGCACCTGATGTAGGATATAACAAAAAACAACAACACACTATTGATGGTTAAATGGACTTGGTGGCAGCTTGTGCTGGCGCACCACAAGACACAAAATGGCCGCTGATCACCCCAGAAAAAAGTAACAGAAAAACGGTCTGGGCAGTCTAAAAACAATGAGCAATTAACTAGCAGAAGTTGAATGATACACAGCTGTAGATCGATCACATCATTAAGTGTTTTTGATGAGTAAATCCCTGCCTAATCTCGCCCTAACAGCAGCAGCTGCATCCTCTCCCTACACTAATCAGAGCAGAGTGACGTGCGGCGCTACGTGACTCCAGCTTAAATAGAGGCTAGGTCACATGCTGCACTGGCCAATCACAGCCATGCCAATAGTAGGCATGGCTGTGATGGCCTCTTGGGGCAAGTAGTATGATGCTTGTTGATTGGATGCTTTGCAGCCTTTCAAAAAGCGCCAAGAAGGCGCCAAACACCGAACACAGACTTTTACGTAAATGTTCGGGTTCGGGTCCGTGTCACGAACACCCCAAAATTCGCTACGTACCCGAACTATACCGTTCGGGTTCGCTCATCCCTACTCTTATGTAGTTGAAAGTCTATGGCAGTTTTGGTGCCTTTACATAGTGAAATTACATACCAAAGTAGCAGGTGCAATCTGTGAAGGTGGCATGCTACTCTATTTGAGTATTGCACTATGATACTGTGTTTGCATAGCACTATGATACTGTGTTTGCGTAGTGTACTGTGCTAATCTTGAGTGAACTAGAATCGCACAACAATAGAGTAGCACACCATCTGTATAGATGGGTTTTGTTACACATGTATGGACAAATCTTTCCATCAGTTTAGAAATACAAAATTATACATAATGATAATTTAGACCCCCTTTTTTTATGTTTTTATTGGTTTTATGACTGTATGCAAGATAAGATCTTGGTAAGGCTGATCAAGCATGATTTATGGTGTGAACATAAACAAGTAAGGAAGCAAACAAAAACAGAAACAAAACCATAGCTCCCAGGTCGTGCTCATAGATTTAAAAGAACATAGTGGAGATAATGTCCCCACAGCCAACCATGTTCTTACCAGTTTCATATCCATTTTATAATAACCACTCCTCAGTATGTAGCCATATTTTTGCCCGTGGAAGTCCTAAGATTCGGATGAAGGTTTATCCATCTTGACCACTTAGTATTGAGGGTGTTAAGGGAACCATTATAGCGAGCCAGAACTCTTTTGCATAAATAGATGTTATGGGCAATAGCCTCGACGTCTGATATGGAGGGAACTTTTAGAAATTTCCAACCTCTGGCAATAGCTAGTTTTGATGCATGCAGTATATGACACGTAATGGTGCTGGCCTGGCGTGGTAAAGTGTCAATATTAATTAATAATAGATCTGGCCCTTTTTAATGCCTAATATAATAATATGCAATTTGGTTTTCTTGTATTTAGCATTAACATTATCTCATAAATTCAGTCGGTCATTCTAAGTAAAGGCATTCTGCTGTATTTGTCATTATATCTATATCTAGACCGCTACATCAATTTGCTCTCTATAACCTTCAGTGAATAGCTTGTCTGTGGTTTAAATAAAATAGAGTCAACTTGCTTTGATGTGTGTAGACATGCTTATAGCACTTAATGTTACATTATCTGATCTAGAGGAGAAATAGGCAATTCTACAATAAGAAATTTGATCAATCAGATCTGTTCTGAAAACCTGATCTTAAAGTAAATGTAACAGCATATTTCTTCAGTAAAGAAAATACTGTCATCAGAAAATAGCACTATTTGAAGTCATTATCTGTCTCTTAATATAATCTAGCCTGTGATTCTTGTATATGTCACTTCATTTTCACCAGCAACATGACATATGTCACTTGCTCGCTAAATGTCTGCTTAAAGCACTATGTGAAAAAATTTGATCGTTTCATTTATGGTCACTGCAAACGTTTCATTGACATGTTATCATTTGCTATCTTTGACTAAACATTACACGTCTAATAAAGGACTGATTCAGACTTAAGTTATTACTAATTCCTGCACTAAAATTTCTGAAATATTAAGTCATTACTGATTATAACATTAAGTGTCAATTCACATCACATTCAATTGACATCATTTAAAACAAGTAAAAGTGAGCTGCCAGTTCAAGCACCCCATTTTTATCTTCTGTACTTGATCCAATTGTAACATAAAATGATTATGCTTCAAATAAAGACTTGCAGACTTTATGATGCTATTATGGGGCTGCTATCTTAAAAGATTAGCAATAACTGTCTGAGATGAGTCTAAAACATTGGTGTATTCTTGTAGTGATTGACTTATGTAAATGTATGTCAGTGCTCTTCAGTGATTGGCTGCTGTGGGTATAACTTGTTTGACAAGTATATATCTCATCTTCATATAAAGTTTGAGAAGTATATAAATTTATGACAATATGTTTGCAGAGCCTCAGAACCATTTATGTCTCTAATCAAATGACCTGGTTTAATATTCATAGCATAAAATACACATTTACAATGCTAAATTCCAGCATTTAAAGAGACACTTCAATCAATTTATAAACACACATATTTGACAAATAAAAATAACATATCCAGATCTTAGATAAAAATCTCAGATTGTTGCAAAACTAAGCATGCAGATATTGGGCAGATATGTAAATGAATACAGGTGTCGTCTGATTAGATACTGAGTCTTGCCACAAGAGGGCATACAAGTGCTTTCCCTGCTGCCCTATGAAAAGACTCTCAGAGGCTACTTTTGAGTAGTGTACTTCTTGGTGAGAGATCGTTGAGTGCTAGATAAGCTTCTATAATACACTGGAAGAAATGTTGCCCAGTTGACAGACTTTAAGAGAGGGTGCATCATTGGACTGAGAGACGAATGATGGTTGTTTTGAAAAATTTCTTTCCATCTAGGCCATTCTGACTTAGCTCTAAGGAGTTTTTGGGAGCAGTGATTAGATGAGGGCACTCACACATGGTGAACAGGTTCTAGATGGCCCATACAGACCACCAGTAGAGAGGATAATTTGATCAGCTGAGAAACATAAGCAGATCCTACAGTTTTATTTTCCAACATCATCCCCTTTGTCTCTGCCTGGCCCATTTGCAGTCACTTAACAGAAATAAATTTGGTGCTATGACACCCATTACATGTCCTGTCATTGATAGCCAGCTGCCATCACCATCGTTGAGAGTGGTATCATGAATGAGATACCTAGACTGCTATGTACTGGAGCCAGAATACTAAATCCACTTCTTTTTCAGAATAGTGGAGGTTGGACCTCCACTGATCATAAAGTACTGAAATATCCTAGCAGTACGTCATCACTGTATATGATTGGAATAATTCTATATTTTATTTAAACCTTTGATGGTTCAAAATGTACCAAAATTTGGGGAAAGATTCCAGGGGCCTACTTTTTCTATTGTAGGTCAGAATGTAAAGTGAGTCTCCAGACTTCTCATTATAAAAGTTCATTTACTTCAGTATATACAGTAGGGCAGTTATTTGATAATCATCTTTTTCTTACTGGTGGCTGTATACTCAATCTGCCACTGCTGTTCTAGAGTTCGGAGCTGGTCCGAGTTGCATGAAGGAGAGGAAAGTCAGCAAGGAGCAGGCTGCAGCCTGCTGAGAAATGTAGAGCTATTCCAGTGGCCAGGCCCACAGGGAATAAGGGAAGAGATCCTGGTGGGTCCAAGCCACACGAAGTGGAGAAGCAGCTGAACACACTGGCGACTATGCCCAGCATGAGTCCCTGTTATTACAGTGTTTCGAATTTGCAACTGTACTGGACCTTTTTGTTTGTACTAGTTTTTATACCTAAGGAGGGAGATTTATCATTTCAATTTCCAAACGCAATCATATTTAGTCTTACAATATAATACAAAATTATAACTGTTCCCCTATACATACTTAACCATACTACAAAAAAAATATTTTAAAAAGTTTTTTTTGCTGCAGGAATTACAGTAAATATAAATAATAAAAACTACAATAAAGTGATATATTTATATACTGTATATGCAGCTTATTTTCTGAAGACTACACTGTAGAATTACGGCAAAGAATACTAGCAAGTAAAGCAATTCAGTGAGGGCTAAATGATTAGCTACAAGGAGCACTTACATGTTCACTGGTAATTTAGATAATTGTATTACAGGGTTTGTAGACCTATGATGAATTACCCAGATGCTTTTCTATATTGTGTAATTTGGACATATCTTGCAAATAACCCAAGTAAGTAAAATCTACAGTGTACTTGAGATGCATGGTAGCTGATCCAACTTGAAATAAAAGGGAATTGCTATCTAGCTATCCTTCCTACAGTGGAAAGTTAACAGTGTGAATGAGCTTTCATTATACAAGAACAGGTACCTTCAATTAATTTGGATTTTCTCCGAAAAGAAATCAATAAGAAATAATAAAGTACAAATTAAGTACATAATGGCAGGTTAAACTGCAAATTTAATTCAAAATTAAAGGCAGACTTCTAATAAAGCAACCGTTTTTCCAACCAGATTTAGCATTTATCAAACTTATGGATGTTTTTTTAATGTTTAATTTTTAATAAATGTTTTAATGCTTTATGTATATATATAATATATATATATATATATATATATTATATAGTGACACTGACATATATAGCTATGGATAAAAGCATGTTTGACTGCATGAACAATGTCTAAAAGCACACTGCATGTATTAAGCTTTTTCATATTACAAAGCTTCCAAAGACTGTCCCTTATCAGTGGCCAATGTTTAAACATACACAGTGTTATGAGAAAAATATAGTGGCTTGTTATTACCAAGCGTCCAAAAATTAGGCCCCAACGGCAGTAGATACCTTCCCCTGTTTATACACACATGTTAATTTCAGAAGAAAGAGTGGCTCATTCTGCACAAGTGTCCATATATTATGCTTGAATGGAGGCAGAATGCCTGCACATATTTATACATGCATAAGTGTTAATTGTCAGAAGAAAGAGTGGCTTATTCTAAACAATCCTGAAAAAATTCTCCTTTTTAATTGGGTGCAGAAGCAGTACAGTGTAGATGTGGAAAGAGTGGGGCAATTGTGGCATGTGGCAGCAATAAAAGCACCAGCAGTAGCAGCATAGCATGGAACATACAAGGCAGTAGATATCTGTAAGTGCAGTAGTAGCAGTGGCAACTGTGTAGAGGTAATGGTAGTGACAGTAGAGTTGTGTAATTGGCAGTAGGGAATTAGTAGCAGGGAATAGTAGCTGTGATGGTGTTGCCAGCTGTAGCAGTAGCCATACCATACAATACATGTTGGTAGGCAGGCAGCACAGCAGCATGATGGTGGCAGCAGCAACAATCATACGGTATAGAACATGATGGTAGGCATGCACAAAGATCAGTAGCATTATGGTGGCAGCAGCATCCATGTGGTACACAACATGATGGTAGGCAACCAGACATCAAAGTGACATAATGGTGCCAAGGACGGCAGCAGCCATACAGCATAGAACATCGTGGCAGAAAGACAGACAGCGGCAATGGCAGGATGGGGCACTGCCAGCAAAGGCAAATCTAATCGTTGGTCTAAGCTGGAGAAGTATGAAAAACCCCATAGATCCATGCCTCATTCATTTTGACAAAAGTGATGTTTTGAACACTGGTGGCCAGCTTCATTCCTTTGGGTGTCACAACCACCCTGCCGCATTGAAAACCCTCTCCAAAACAACACTGGAGGCTGGGCAAGAGAGATAGAGAGCATAATGGGCCAGTTTGGCCCCCTGTTTCAGTCGGCCTACCCTCCTGAAGCCAATGAGGTTAGGGAACAAGGTATTAGCTGGATAAAGGCCAGAGTCCAATTATGAGTGAACTTGGGCGTTGAGGCAGTTGGCTTCCGTTTGCTAATTTGCCTCAGCCTGGCACAGCACATTAAAAAATGTCTCCATCATGTTGATGACACTGAACTAGCTGCTGCTACACCTTCTGCTGCTTGTGGTAGAAGAGATGGTGGAATGTGGATGACTCTGTGGGGGGTGGAGAGGGGAAAGCTGTGTACGATGTGTTTCCTGGAAATAAACTAATTTGGCCTCCCTTTTGTCAGGAGGAAAACATTTCTATACATGTATTACATGTATTGACTGCTGCAAAGGAGACCGAATGAAAGAGGACACTCTTCTTGCACTAGCTGGCGGTCTATTTAACCACTGGTTAGGGTTCTATTAACCACTAGATAGGGTTATGTATGTGCTGCAATTGAACACAAAATTATCATTAGTGTCCTTACTCTCTCCACTACTTTTATCAGACAGTGATAATTCATTATAAGCACTTTGTCCCCCCTGTAAGTGTCACTGTCGCTATCACTTCGGCTACCACTGTGCCTATGGGTGCCACTACTATCACCACTAACATAGCTATGCATAAGGTCTCCCGCCTTCCCTGAACACCCTCATGGCTGTCCAAACTCTGATGCTTTTCATGCAACTCATCAACAAGAGAACTTTCATGCATTCTGTATTGCGTGATAATGTTTTGTTCCCTTTGGAAAAAAAGAGAGAGAGAATGCAACTGAAGGTCTTCTCTGGGGTCGCAAGGAGCAGGTGCAGGAGGAATGCTTAGAACACTGGCTCAAAGGCACGATGTCAGAATCAGAAGTGAACTCCTTGTCATCCTGCTGTGACTGAGAGGAGGAATAAATAATCCAGTCCACAATCTAATCCTCTTTGTTATCAAAAATAATGATGCGCCTTTCAGAATCCAGGTAGATCTGTGGTCTACTACTACTGGCTGATGCTGCTACACTCATTCTGATTCTGGAAGGACAAACCATGGGTCATTTTGCAGAAATTTTATTATGAGGCCTATAAATGAAAAGTCACAGGCCTGGTACGCAGAATATTAAAATATTATGAGGTGTAAATAAATATTGCAAATCCCCCCCCTCCTTCCACAAACACACTGTACACTGGTATTAGCAATTTACAATGGTAATAATGCAATTTTTGAAGTGAAATGTATTCGACCTACACGTTCTGATGTAGTAATAACTGTCCTTCACTAAAATATGTGTGACACTGCAATTATTTTTGCACTGATGTCAGAAGTCTTGAAATAGGTGCTGTGGTGCAGTTGCCTTCAGCAACACTGTTATATGTGTGAAATGTGTATGATGCTGCTTAACCCTATCCATCTCTTACGCAATTCTTTAGTGTTCGCAAGAATGTAATGAAACTTTTTTTCTTCCGGTTTTTGCAGGAATCTAATGTAGACGAAAATACCAGAAAATGAGCTGACCTGCCAGCAATTACACCTGACAACAGGGTTCACTCTCCCTGATCAAACTTCTTTATATACCCCCAAATCCCAAATATATTTCCTATTATATCCTTTTCCTATCAAAATTGCATTTTGGCAGAAAGAGCCACAGCACAAGACCCTTTCAGGTTGCAAGTACAATACAGAATGACGCATTGCACTCATTCTACACAGACACCTACCTACAAGAACATTTCATTTTTTCCTCATTTGAATAGAAATACAGCTTCGAAATGTAAGACAGCTAGAAGGCTGTCTTACATTTAGAACGGGCGCTGGATGCGCCGAAGTTATGTGAAGGCTGGTGTCTCTTCATAAGTCCGCCTGATCCACTGCTAGTGCAGAGCTTTATAAATGTGCCTGGATTTTTTTAATGACTTTTTGGAACAATGGCTTTGCCCCTGCTGAGAGACCTTTCCTTTCCGGTCATGTAAATAAAGGACATGTTTTACTGTTTATATAGATACTAGAGATGAGCACCGAATGCGAATTTCCTCACGCTTCATGGTCATGAATCAATTTTTTTCCTAAAATGGCTGCTGCACGTGTAAGGACATGGAGCAAGGAACTCTGGGAACAAGGGATCACCCACAATGCCATGTATGGAGCCAATCAGCAGCCAGCCAGCCCTATGATATCACAGCCCTATAAATAGCCTCAGCCATCTTGGATTCAGCCATTTTTGAGTGTACTTAGTGCAGAGAGAGATGTCAGCAGGTGCTAGCGACAGTCGTAGAAAATACTTTGAAACTTTTATTTTGCTGTATAGAAGTTCAGGAAAAGGATAGGGAGGAATCATTCCACAGCATTGAAGCAGAACAGGGTTCAGTACGGTAGTTTAAAGCCTGGGTGATAGAAACAATCCTATCACACCTTGCTGCACTTACTGCAGAGCCTTGCTATTATACAGCTCTGTAATTCCAGAAAACTGTTCTTTTTATTGGGGTGCAAGTAAAACAGCCATTAACAAGGTTTATTACAAGGAAATATTTCTACGTCTTATTTGCCCTTGTGTGGTGCAGTTATACGTTCTAAAGCATTTTTTGCCTTGTATTAGTGGGGAAAATGGGCTTATCAACCGTTGTGTGGTGAAGTGAGAAAATTACAGCCCTTTTTGGTGTGTATTAGTGGCAAAAAAATGTATATTATTTGCCATTCAGCGGTGCAGTTATATGTTCTAAAGCCCTTTTTGGCGTGTATTAGTGGGAAAAAAATGTACATTATTTGCCTTCAGCGGGGCAGTTATATGTTCTAAAGAATTTTGTGGCATGTATAAGTGGAAAAAAATAAGGGGCTATTTGCTGTTCAGCGGTGCAGTTACATGTTCTAAAGCCCTTTTTGGCGTGTATTAGTGGGGAAAAAACATATATATTATTTGCCGTTCAGCGGTGTAGTTATATGTTCTCAAGCCTTTTGAGGAGTTTAAAAGTCGAAAAAAATAAGGGCCTATTTGCCGTTTAGTGGTGCAGTAAAATGTTCTAAAGCACTTTTGGCATGTATTAGTGGCACAAAAAAAAAGGATTTGCCGTTGCATGGTAAAGTGAGAAAATTACAGCCCTTTTTGGCGTGCATTAGTGGCAAAAAATATATATATTTGCCATTCAGCAGTGCAGTTATATGTTCTAAAGCCCTTTTTGGCGTGTATTAGTGGGAAAAGAATGTACATTATTTGCCTTCAGCGGGGCAGTTATATGTTCTAAAGAATTTTGTGGCATGTATAAGTGGAAAAAAATAAGGGGCTATTTGCTGTTCAGCGGTGCAGTTACATGTTCTAAAGCCCTTTTTGGCGAGTATTAGTGGGGAAAAAACATATATATTATTTGCCGTTCAGCGGTGTAGTTATATGTTCTCAAGCCTTTTGAGTAGTTTAAAAGTCGAAAAAAAAAAGGGCCTATTTGCCGTTTAGTGGTGCAGTAAAATGTTCTAAAGCACTTTTTGGCATGTATTAGTGGCACAAAAAAAAAGGATTTGCCGTTGCATGGTAAAGTGAGAAAATTACAGCCCTTTTTGGCGTGCATTAGTGGCAAAAAATATATATATTTGCCATTCAGCAGTGCAGTTATATGTTCTAAAGCCCTTTTTGGCGTGTATTAGTGGCAAAAAAAAATATATATTATTTGCAGTTCAGCAATGTAATTATATGTTCTAAAGTCTTTTGTTCTGTGTATAAGTGGAAAAAAATAAGGGCCTATTTGAGGTTCAGCAGTGTAGTTATATGTTCTAAAGCCGTTTTTGGCATGTATTATTAGCACAAAAAAAAGCATTTGCAGTTGTGTGGTGAAGTGAGAAAATTACAGCCCTTTTTGGCGTGTATTAGTTGCAAATTTGCCATTCAGAAGTGCAGTTATATGTTCTAAAGCACTTTTTTGCGTGTATAAGGGTCCATTCACACGTCGATGTGTATTTTGCGGATCCGCGGAAACGCAAAACACGGACACCGGCAATGTGCATTCCACATTTTGCGGACCACACATTGCCAGCACTTAATAGAAAATGCCTAATCTTGTCCGCAATTGCGGGACATGTTCTATTTTTTTCAAAAACAGAATTGCGGACCTGGAAGTGCGGATCCGTCAGCGTAACACCTTCACCACCAACTTCAGCACAGCCAGGGGTAAACGACAGCAGGCAGTTTTAAAACATATCTGTTTGGGGGACAAACCCCACACCACGCAGAAGCTGTGGACAGGCCTTGAACAACAGACCGATGAGTGGTTAGTGCCAGTGAGCCTCAAGCTCGTAGCAGCTCTAGGACTAGCCTGGTGCATGTGCTGAATTTGGTTGTGCAAAGATTCCTTAAAAATGACCACAATATGTCAGAACTGCTGCATAAAGTGCGGGCCGTCTGTGCGTGCTTTCGGCGTTTTCACCCTGCTGCTGATCGCCTGTTAGCACTGCAGTGTAACTTCGGCCTTTCCGCTCACTGCCTCATATGCAACGTGCCCACAATGGGGATTTCCACCTTGCACATGCTGTCCAGACTGTGCGAGCAGCAGCAGGCGATGGTGGAGTTTCAGCTGCAGCACGCACGGGTGCGTCGCTCTGCGGAACAGAACCACTTCAGCACCATTGACTGGGCCTCCATGCGAGACCTGTGTTCCTTGTTGTGCTGTTTCGAGTACTCCACCAACTTGGCCAGTGCCGATAATGCCGTTCTCAGCGTTACTATGCCACTTCTATGCCTCCTTGAAAAAACGCTGCTGGCGATGCTGGAAGAGGATGTGGCACAGGAGGAGGAGGAGGAAGAGGGATCATTTCGTAGGGGTTCCGTGCAGTCATTCACAAGTGGCTCCGAGGGTGGGTTCCTTCACCCACAAACGCCAGGTACACAATTGTCCAGCCAGGGCACAGTTCTGGAGGATGAGGAGGTGGAGGATAAGGAGGAGGAGATAGAGGACGAGTAACCATGTTCACAGCAGGGTGGCACACAGACAAGCTCATGGCCATCACTGGTGCGTGGCTGGGGGGATACAGAGGACACAGACTATACACTTCCCACAAAGGACAGATTTTCGTTGCCTTTGTGCAGCCTCGCCCGCAACGCCCGCCGAGTTGTCCACATTCTAACTTGTGCTGATTACTGGGTGGCCACGCTGCTTAATCCCTGTTACAAGGACAACGTACCATCCTTAATTCCCTCACTGGAGCGTGATCGTAAGATGCACAAGTACAAGCGCACGCTGGTAGACGCGCTGCTGGTGGCATTCCCACCTGACAGTGGGGGCACAGTGGAAACACAAGGCGAAGGAGGAGGAAGAGGTTGCCAATGCAGCTGGGGCACCACCAGCACCTCAGAAGGCAGGGTTAGCCAAAATGGTGAAAAGCTTTGTCAGCACACCACAACAACCAGCACCACCTGCTGATATGGAATATCTTAGCAGAAGGCAGCATTTCAGCTACATAGTGAAGCAGTATGTGTGCACACGCCTACATGTACTGAATGACTGGTCTGCCCCCTTCAACTTCTGGGTCTCCAAGTTGGGCACATGAGCTTGCCCTTTACGCTTCGGAGGTGCTGGCCTTCACTGCTGCCAGTGTATTATCTCAACCTGTGTTTAGCTTGGCAGGGGGCATTATCACAGACAAGCGCAGCCGCCTGTCCACAGCCAATGTGGACAAGCTCACGTTCATTAAAATGAACCAGGTATGGATCCCACAGGATTTGTCCGTACCTTGTGCAGAATAGACATGTATTCCCGCCTTACCCAGCCATTGTTATACTACAGCGCAATTGCTCAGTGTTGTATTTTTGATATTTCCTACTCTATTGGGGGTGTACCCTAATAAAAAAAAATATATAAAAAAATAAAAACCAAAAACCAGTGTTGGCTACCTTGTCCTTCTCCACACCTGCTTCCACCTACACTGCTACGTCCACTGCCTCCTCAAAATCCTACTCCTTATGGACCTCCACCTCATTAATCTATTTTTTTTTTCATTTGTACGTATTTTATTTTATGTAATTTCACTAATTGGTCTGATAAATTTTCGGGTGAAATTCATAAATTTTTGGGTGTGATATACCACTGCTATACCTAGTAGACAGGTTTCAAAAATTCACTAATTTGTCTGTTACATTTTCGAGTGAAATTCAGCCATTTTTGGGTGTGATATACCACTGCTATGCCTAGTAGACAGGTTAAAAAAATTCACAAATTTGTCTGTTACATTTTCAGGTAAAATTCAAAAATGTTTGGGTATGATATACCACTGCTCTACCTAGTAGACAGGTTAAAAAAATTCACTAATTTGTCTGTTACATTTTCAGTTGAAATTCACCAATTTTTGGTTGTGATATACCACTGCTATACCTAGTAGACAGGTAAAACAAAATCACTAATTTGTCTGTTATATTTTCGGGTAAAATTCACAAATTTTTGGGTGTGATATACCACTCCTCTAACTAGTATTCAGGTAAAAAAAAAATTCACTCATTTTAGGGTGTGATATATCACTGCTATACATAGTAGACAGGTTGAAAAAAAAACCACTAATTTGTCTGTTATATTTGTCTTTAATTGTCCCTTTTCTTCGATCATTCTGCTTTAAAGGGAACCAGTCACCGGGATTTGATGTATAGAGCTGAGGACTTGGGTTGCTAGATGGTCGCTAGCACATCCGCAATACCCAGTCCCCATAGCTCTGTGTGGTTTTATTGTGGAAAAAAATTTGATCCATATGCAAATAACCCTGAGATGTGTCCTGTACGTGAGATTAGTCCAGCGTGAAGGAGCGCAGCACCGCCCCGCATCCTCAGAATCTCCTCCTTGCTCCCCGACGTCAGACAGCCAGAGCGCCGTAATCTCGCGAAGTATCCACATAGTGTTCCTTCCCTGTGCTGGCATCAGCCTCAGGGAAGGAACAGCGCATGCGTTAGATTACGGTGCTCTGGCTGTCTGATGTCGGGGAGCAAGTAGGAGATTCTGAGGATGCGGGGCGGTGCTGCGCTCCTTCACGCTGGACTCATCTCACGTACAGGACACATCTCAGGGTAATTTGCATATGAAGCAAATAGTTTTTTTTTCCACAATAAAAGCACACAGAGCTATGGGGACTGGGTATTGCGGATGTGCTAGCGGCCATCCAGCAACCCACGTCCTCAGCTCTATACATCAAATCCCGGTGACAGGTTCACTTTAATAATTTGTCCCACATTTCCGCTTCATCCCATTGCAGCCATTGGCATCCCTTGGATGAGGTCTCCCTTTCTCACGCTCCCTCTCTGGCATGGAACCCTGATCCACCGATAACCGTGATCAACATGGTAGGCTCAGAAAAGAATATCAAAAGTTGATAGGGAAGATATCCAAATGGATGGTGGACGTCACAGGAACGTGCGATCAGGCAGAAGTTATCTAGAGTCAGCAAAGCGGCAGAAGGGCCTCTCCTGCCTAACGTTTCCAAATCCAAAATACCTTGAAGGTAAGGGAGGCTTATGAAGCAAGTAAGGAAAAAACATCTAGTAACCTGACTGCATTATGGGAGAGAAATAAAGAGAAAAAAATCACCCAATGGCGCCAACCGCTAATCACACGTGGTAAATGCTATGGTATAGGTATCCCAAAATACGGGAAAAGAAACGCTGTTAAATATATTAATAAAAAGCCCCTATGGGGTCACGAAGAGCAATTGGTATAAAAAATGTAGAATAAAAGGTGACAAACACCGAAACTCACTTCACCAGGGAGGGGTGTAGAGGGATAAAGCTCAAGACACCCAATACAACCACCTACCTCGCCTGGTTCGTATGTAGAGTAGTGGGAAGATACGGCAGTCCACACCAAGGGTCTTCAGGTATAATCCCTTTAATAAGTGAAGAAATCAGGTAGGCTCAACGCGTTTCGGGGATACATAAACCCCTTCCTCAGGAGCAGAGTCAGTAATAGGTTTATACCTATGCATTATGGGAGAAGACTTTAAAGGATAACTGTCACACTGTCACGACCATGTTCATGGTCGTGACTCCTTGGGAGCCGCATGCAGTTGCCCACGGTCTGGTGTTGTGTCAACCGAAGCTAGGGGCACTTAGTTGTTTGCCTCAAGTGCGGTTGCCGCGGTCAACAGGTATGCGTGCGGCTGCCTTTGGTTATGTGTGTGTCTTTGTAGGCACTTTGAATATCTGGTGTGCACTGGGTTTTATGTTATGTGTACACTCTGACATTTTCCCTTCGCCTGTGGCTGCCCGTGGCAACGTGTGGTGTTGTGTACATGTGGTGGCAGTGTCTAGGCCTTTAGGCTGGCTCCCAGGACACGTTTGCCACGCATGTCGTTGTCGACGGTAACAGCTGCAGCGAGAGTTGGTTTGTGTATTCCCCTTTATGTGGTTTCACTACACTCCCTGTTTAAGGAAGGGTTAACTCCCTCAGTGTTTGTGCACTGGGTGTGTCTGAGTGTGGGTGTGGCTACTTTGGGCTATAAAGCCGCTGCTGGTTTCAGTTAGCTGAGGGGTTCTTCAGCCATGGTTGCTGGAGACATCCTCCTGTTATTTACCATCTGCCAGTGGGGGCCACCCTTGTGGTCATAAGTTTATGTCCTTGTGATGTTCAGTTCACCTGCCATATCCATAGGACTGTTTGTGTTCCCCTTTTCCCTGCAGCTTGGCCAGTGAGACCCCTGTTCCTCCGTGTCCAGAAGGAACAGGTCGTCTTACCCTGCCCCTAGTTTAGGGCCACCCTGAGGGCTAGCAGGGACTTCAAGGTTCCGGAGTATGAGCCCTCCTACCATCAGGGTCGGCTCATACAGCTAGGAGTCAGGGTCAGATTAGGGATGCGATTAGGAGGTGACCTGCTCCATAATTCTGTCATCCTGGTCGAGCAGCGACCACCATCTTCTGTCATCGCACGGCTGAGGGTTTTCCCCATCCTCAGCCGTGACACACACTTAGACCCTAATTTCAATTTTCATATATGTAGTTACTAATAACATGATATTCCAGAATCAGTTACTATTAGACTGACTTACCCCATATTTAATAAGATTCAGCCTTTATCAACCAGTCTGCATAAAACTGCAATTTCACTATTCAGTTAAGATGGCCACCACTGCCCTCACCCTGAGGCTAATCCTGCCTGTTCTCACTAGCCATTAACAGTAGCCCCCCAAAAGTGTCAGTAACCACAGCCCTCCCCCTAAAGGGTTAATCTCCTGCAGCACAAAGGGGTCCTCTTACCACATGTTGCTTTCATTTATACACTGAGCAGATGGCAGATCTCCCTTCCCTGCTCTGCGCTGATTCAGCTCTGCATTGTCCCAGTCTGCTGAGTGAGGGAGCGTCTGCCAAGCGCAGGGACAGGGAGAAGTGCACAAAGCCCAGGCACTGTTATCAGATGCTGGGGAGGACCTGGCTTTAATCATTTACCTACAGTCCCTGGCTGTCTGTAATCTGACCTTGCACGCTGCTGCTTCCGTCCTTCAACACAGAGGACTGACCTGCATAGCAACCTGATTTTAAGCATAGTTAAAAATAGGCAGTAGAGGGAACAAAACTGTGGAATTAAGGGGTAATTGAATACACAGTGAAAAGTTTAAATAGGGCCACCAAGGAGATATTAATCACCACAATCCAATACTCAAAAAATAAATAAAAAAATGACAGTTATACTTTTAAGTTGTATAACATCCACTAATGAAACTAGCAACAATTCTGAGCAATTGAACACTGCTCTCTCAAGGGTTAAGAAGGCATTTGAGAATTATAAAAGACTTTCTGAGAAGTACTATTCCCTATTGTCTCATTCCAACATAGAGGAAACTGCATTGGATTTAAAGGACTTTACTTCTACTGACCAGCAGAGGCATAGCACATATCTTGAAGCAAAGGCACAGATAGAAGGTAGATTATCACAGCTACATGAAACTACATTCTGTAAATCTGCTTCTTCCAGACACTCGGGAAAATCATCTAGATCTGCCCACTCCTATCATAAATCCTCTTCTAAGTCACTGCGGTCCTGCTCTGTAAGGTCAACACTGAGCGACCAAATAGTCAAAGCTCGCCAGGTTGCAGCAGCCCAGGTTCAAGCCGCATGTTCTGAAAGAGAAGCAGCCATCAAAGCAGAAGCTAAACACATTCAAGCAGAAACAGAGGCTCAGGTAGAAATCCTTCAGAAGAATAAAGAAAAAGAAGTAGCCTTAGCTGAATTATCTGTCTTGGAACAAGCCCTATTGGAAGAAGAAGGAGCAGCTTGTCCCAGCTTGGCTGCTTGTCAAGACCCTGTTGAAAGGACCCTACAGTTTGTCTTAACCCAGAACCACGACAATGCAGTCCCACCTACAGTTGGAGATTTATCTCATAATCATCCAGCAAGTAGATCAGAAGGTAATGTGTTGCCAAATCAAGCTGGTCAACTACACACACCTACTAACAGAGACACTCCACAACTACCGCATGTCACAAAATTAAGTGAATCAACCTACGAGGCTCATGTGCCACCACAACCCTATGTGAATATAGATTACAAAGGCACAGCAGAAGACTACAGAATGAACTCTATACCCCCTGTGATACAGCTCTGTTTAACTTCAAATGCTCAGAGACCTTCAGACGACAGACCCTTACCTAGTTTGAACCCATCTGCAACACCTTTCTTTCCACCTACAAGCCAACATCTGATACCAACCATGGTCCAAGTCGGTGCTCCATCAGTATCCCCTGTGGCTATAAAACCGAAAGCACTGACGCTGCAGAGTTCAGCAAGTATATGATTCAACGAGAGTTGATTACAATTGGACTGTCTAGATTTGATGACCGCCCAGAAAACTACAGAAGTTGGAGATCTACATTTAAGGCGGTAACAAAGAACTTGGACATTGAACCTCAAGCAGAACTCAACCTACTAATAAAGTGGTTGGGGCATCAATCTTCAGAACAAGTAAAGAGGCTTAAATCTGTTTACATTTATAACTTTAAAGCAGGCCTTGATGCTGCCTGGGAACGTCTAGAACAAGACTATGGGAGCCCCGAAGTAATTGAATCTGCCTTATTCCAGAGACTAAACGACTTTCCTAAGATCTCTGTTAAGGACAATCATAAGCTTAGAGAGTTAGGTGACCTCCTTCATGAACTTGAAATTGCTAAGTTAGATCCTAGTTTACCAGGTCTTAGCTATTTAGACACTGCTCAGGGTGTAAATCCTATTGTAGAAAAGTTGCCTAGTTATCTTCAGAGTAAGTGGACTAGTGTAGGATCAAAGTATAAGTATGAACATCATGTTTCCTCCCCTCCCTTTTTTTATTTTGCAGAGTTCGTGTGGAAGGTTGCAAGATCCAAGAATGACCCAAGCTTCTTCTATCCAGATACAACCACCATTCCTTTAACTACTTCAAGGGGTATTGCCACCAACAGTAAATTTAAGAATTTAAAGCATCCTAAGACCGCGATAAATTCCAACGTCTTGGCTACAGACATTAAGGCAAGCAATCTTAATCAACAGTGTCCTATTCATAATGCGCCACATTCTCTCTCCAAATGTCATGCATTCAAGGACAAGCCTATTGAAGAACACAAGTCATTTCTCAAAGAGCATAATATCTGTTTCAAGTGTTGTGCATCCTCCGATCATTTAGCTAGAGACTGTAAGATCGCCATCAGATGTTCCCTGTGTAACAGTGCCAAACTCGTGGACGCTCTTCATTCAGACCTGTTCAAAAGGAAGCCTTCACCCGTCAGCAACCCCAAGACTACATCAGATGATGGCGGGGAGAGAACTGAGCAATGTGCCAACCCCGTAACCACAAGGTGTACAGAGGTATGTGGAGAAGGGGTTCATAGCAAGTCTTGTAGCAAGATATGTCTTGTAAGGGTTTTCCTAAAGGATGTTCACAAAATTCCATAAAAATGTATGCCATACTCGATGATCAGAGCAATCACTCATTGGCCAGTACAGAATTCTTTGACCTATTCAACATTCATGGAGAGACTGGTCCTATACCTTGCAGACATGTGCAGGAAAGATCGATACTTCTGGAAGAAGAGCCCATGGCTTCATAGTGGCATCAGAATATGAGGACATAGAGTTTCCTCTTCCAACTCTAATCGAATGTGATCAGCTACCGAACAATAGAGAAGAAATCCCCACACCAGAGGTTGCACGTCATCACCCTCATTTGAGCCACATTGCTGACTACATTCCACCACTTGACAAGAATGTTAAGATTTCGATTCTACTAGGGAGAGACATTCCTAGAGTTCATAAAATGTTATGAGTTATGTAACGGTCCAGATGATGCTCCTCAGGCCCAGAAACTTGATCTTGAATGGGTGATAATAGGAGAAGTCTGTTTAGATCAATCTCACAAGCTCTTGGATGTAGCTTCCTACAAAACTAATGTTGCCTATTGGTCGATGAAATGTCCATTGCACTATTATGTGAAGGAAATAATTGATTTTAAAAATGAAGTTCCATATCAAGCACTCCAAGGTATAAACTGCAAGCTCACTTCTCAGAAGGACCTCGGTGGTTCAGTGTACCAGACTACTTGTGATGACAACAAGATTGCCCCTTCAGTCGAAGACAAGGAGTTCATCAAGATTATGGATGAAGAGTTCTTCAAGGACAATTCCAACAGTTGGGTAGCTCCATTACCCTTCCAAGTACCAAGGCTTACTCTCCCTAACATTCGAGAACAAGCTTTAACCAGATTTGCCGCACTTAAGAAAACTCTCTGTAACAAACATGAGATGCAAGAGCACTTTCTAGCATTTATGCAGAAGATTTTAGATAACCTTCACGCTGAGCCAGCACCAGACCTTATGAAAGGTGAAGAATGCTGGTACCTCCCATCTTTTGGAGTCTACCATCCTCGAAACCGGGGCAAATCAGAATAGTCTTTGACTCAAGCGCTCAGTTCTAGGGAACCGTTTTAAATAACGTTCTTCTAACTGGTCCAAATCTAACGAACAACCTTTGTAGGAGTGTTGATGCGGTTCAGGAAGGAACCAATTGCCGTGACAGCTGACATCCAACAGATGTTCCACTGTTTCATAGTCGAAGAGGACCACAGAAATGATCTCAGGTTCTTGTGGCACCGCAACAATGACATTAATGATCAGGTGATAGATTATCACATGAGAGTCCATGTCTTTGGAAATAGTCCATCTCCTGCCGTGGCAACTTATGGACTGAGAAGAACAGCGCAGGGAGGTGAAAAGGAATTCGGATCTGACACCAGGCAATTTATTGAGAGAGATTTTTATGTAGATGATGGCCTGAAATCCTTTTCAACACCTGAAGAAGCTGTCAATCTGATAAAAAGAACTCAACAGTTCCTGTTGACTGCTAACTTAAGGCTTCATAAGATTGCATCTAATAGCAGTGAAGTAATGAGGTCTTTCAATCTTTTTATCAGATTGACGGCTTCTTCAGGTGTTTTCAACGAACCAGTCTTCTACAAACTCAAAAGAAGATATTGATTTCCACCTGGTAGATCCAGATGCTGATCCAGAAATCCACCCTGAAGTAATAACATTGAGTTCCAACATCTGTTCAAGAAGAAACTTGGAAGTGAGACGTTTTGAATGTTTCTCTTCTTGGAAAAGATTGGTGAAAACTATATCAAGATTGAGTCATATTGCGCAGACTTTCCGCAAGCCTAATCAGACATCGTCTTGTCATGGATGGCACACCTGCAAGGAGTCACCCAACGAGTTAGAGTATGAGAAGGCAGAGTCAAAGAGTAGCCCACTATTCAAACTGAACCCAACAATTGACAATGAGGGCATGCTATGAGTCAGTGGACAACTAAATAAGTCAAACTTGCCATGAAGAGAACAGAACCCATTGATAGTACCAAGAAGCCACCATTTGGCAACCTTGATTATCCGGCATTACCACGAGAGAGTCAGACATCAAGGAAGACACTACACAGAAGGTGCAATCAGAGTTGCAGGGTTCTGGATAGTTGTAGTGAAAAGACAAATAGCCAAGATCATTCACAACTGTGTCAAATGTCAGAAGTTAAGAGGTAGACAGCAGTATCAACTGATGGCTGACCTACCAGCAGACAGACTGAGTGAAGATACACCTTTTGCATATGTCGGAATAGATATATTTGGACCATGGACAGTAACGGCTAGAAGAACTCGTGGTGGTCAAGTCAACAGCAAAAGATGGACTGTAATGTTCACCTGCTTAAGTGTAAGAGCTGTACATATCGAAGTAATCGAGTCAATGGGCACTTCGAGTTTTATCAATGCTCTAAGGAGATTTCTTGCTCTAAGAGGTCCCGTGAAGATTTTGAGATCGGATTGTGGAACTAACTTTATTGGTGCTTGTAGAGAGTTAGAGATAGACCAACAACAAGTTGGAAGTTATTTGAGTGATCGGGCTGCGTGTGGAAATTCAACCCACCACACTCTTCACACATGGGTGGAGCATGGGAACGCATGATTGGGATGGCAAGGCGCAGGCTGGATTCAATATTGCTTGATGTGATTTCTTCACGCCTTACCCATGAAGTGCTCACCACATTTCTTGCTCAAGACCATTGATCGCCGTATCTATAGACCCAGAATTTCTGACTATGTTACCTTCAGCTACATTATTGAGCCGGAAGATTGGACAGAATCCAGCGCCAAAGGGTATCTTCGATGAAAAAGACATGTATAAACGTCAGTGGAGATACGCTCAATACCTTGCAGATTGTTTCTGGGACAGATGGAGGAAAGAATACCTCACACTTCTTCAAGGACGTAAAAAGTGGCAAACCCAGAAGCCTAATTTAAAGGAAGGGGACCTGGTCCTGCTAAAAGACCAGCAAGCTCACCGGATCCAGTGACCAGTTGGACTTATTACAAAGGCCATTACCAGTGATGATGGAAGAGTCCGAAGTGTGGAAGTCAGGATCGTTAAGGATGGGGTATCAAAAACCTTCCTGAGACCAGTCACCGAGACAGTCCTAATTCAGCGTTATGTGAAGGAGTCACTTAAGACCTTTAATATAGCTAGCTTATAGACTTGAGAAGGTTAAATAGCATGTTACTGTATGCAATGTTAATAGTATGTTAAAAGAAAATAATGTGGTTTATAGAGGTATCTCACGATACCAGGCGGGGAGTGTGCTGCCACGCAGCTTTTACTGTCTAGCAGTTGTTATTACATGTTATGTTACTACTGTATATTATTTGGCATGATCTTTACATCCCTGCTGTTTTCTGGCTAGTTGGTTGTTCCCACCCTCGATTTCCTGCTGTAACTCCATTTTGTATAGTTGTTATGAAGAGACTGCAGAGTGTGGGAGCCATGTAACTTCATTAGAAATGTACCTATGAAAAAGCCTCTATGTTCATATCCTTACTACCTTGAAGCATAAAGAAGCATTGAAAATTACCTCTGGAGTCTTTATTCATTGAGTAAGCTATCTGTTAAAGTCATCATTCAACCTGACGCACACATCTTTACAGACTGGGTCTACAAGAAGCTTTTCACAGGTACAACCGCTGCTGAGACAGAATAGAAGAACTATAAGAATTCCTAAGTGGAAATACATGTGCTTTGTCCGTTGCGTTGTCCCAATTGAACATGTACCGCTGGGAGAGAAATACTTCAAAGTCGTCACGCACGTACAAATTCACTTAACATACCAAATAACTAAGAAAATAAAAAAATTCTAAGTCTATACGCATGCGCAGTCGCATATGTTGAAGTGGATGTGCTTCGCATATTGGAGAGAAGGACTATGAAAATTCCTAAGTGGAAATACATGTTCTTTGTCATGGAATAATAAAGAAAATCACACGCTTGCGCCGTCCCACAGAATACGTACTGTTGGGAGTGAAATATCTCTAAGTTGACGCGCATGCGTGAGCCTACCTGACATATTGCACAATAAAGAAAATTTCACATGCCTGCGCAGTCCCAATTGAATACGCATTGCCTGGAGAGAAACATTTCAAAGTTCACGCTCATGAGTGAACTAACTTAATACATCGCGAGATCTGACACCGGCAGTCCCAGCATATGCGAATCTATCAGAATGAGGGAGGTGGGGCATAAATTAAGGTGTATACGATGTGATGCTATTCTAGTGGTAGCCGCAAATACGTGACCGAAATACGAGTCTTCAAAAGATGGTCCCCGCCCCGACACTCATATCTGCACGATCCCCTGAAGATGCTGGGAGTCCAGTGAAACATATCGGGATGCAGGGTGTATGAGTGTTTAAGATTTTAGGCTCAGTGGTAGTGAGGGAGCTCTGTAACAGGAGAAAATTTATAGCTAATATAGGCGATAATAAGAAGATAGCTACAAACCGTGTATAGGTTGTAATCAATATTGGCACTAAGCACTTGCTGTGAAGTAACAGCAATAATATTGGCATATAGTAAAAAATGGAGCAACCCACACCACTGATAGCTTTAATCTGTCTATGTATTTTAAAAGGAAATAATAAATAAAATAAATGTTTTAGCTATATATAACAGCACATAACAAAAGACGTACATGGGTCCGGTTGGACCACCAGTTAGTTTGCTAAATTAGTAAATGTTGATATGTACTGTGAGGTCATAAATAACTGCAGTTGAAAACTGTTAGGGGACTCCTCCTTTTTTGTATTATTATCACCGGGGACAATGCGACAGGTGGGGTTTCACCTACGTTTTCCTCTTCCTCAGTGTATGTGGTGAATATTGATAGTCAATCTTCCTGCTCATTAGCTATTGCTGGTATATATTTATCTACTGTTTCATATGAGTTTTCCACAGTCCTACCTTCCCATTCTGTATGGTTATGGGCAGTGAGTCCCTATAAAATGTCCTCATTATTTCTTCTTCCTTTAAGTATATTCTTCTTTTTATAGTATCAACCAGAGGTTTTATGCTAGGGTGGTCTTTCCACGATCTTAGTTTTTCAAATAGCTCTTTTATATCTCTACTTATGTTAAATAATCTTTGTCTTTTTTTATCTATAATGAAACACATTGCTCTTCTTGAAAATTCATGGAACAGTCGTTCCCATTCTGCTATAATACCACTGTTTTCTATATCGCCTGATAGTAGTTTTTCTACTTTTAACCCTTTTGGGACTATGTCCCACCCAAGCTATTTCTCCAGGGATGCAATTTTCCATAGGTCCCTCATTTCTGTAATTAATAGGTGTTCTAATTGTTGTAATGTACTTCAAATATACGGGAAATGTGGGTTATTGTTCCATTGCGTATTGATTTGATGTTTTCTATGCGATCCAAAGAATGTCTGAACTCTCTGTATGCGCTCTTGTCTATCCCACCATAGTTCTGACATGGTGTGTGGGTGTTGGTTATGTATGGATATTTCTAAGCTGCCTACTGTAGAATGCGGTTTCTCAACTAAAACATCTCTATTTTATTCGGTCCACTGGCGCTGATCTTTCTTGTGTGCTACGGTCTCACAACAGTACCGCAACGTCTGCTGCTTCAAGGGAACTAAAAAAATAATGATATACACGGTACTGTGCACTACCTCCCCCTGTACCTATCTTGCTGGTTCTGCTAGGAGGGGATAACCACTCCGTATCAATGTTTTAAATCAAGATTACCTTGTTATTGATTTTCGTTCTGCGGCTGCCTCTTTACTCCTATTGCGGATTTTCTTTACAGGATCTACTGTGGGTTCGGTGTCTGTTTGTTGGAGCATGCCCCGGCCGGTGGGGTAGCTCCATTTCGGTTGCTCATGGTCACGTGGAGCTACCTAGTGATGTCACTTGTACGAGCTATGGATCACCATGAGTACCAAAAATCCAACGTTTTTCAAACAATAATGTTGTTCTTCATCAGGGAATCACTTTGGCACTACTGACACCCCTTCTTTTATAGACCTGTACTACCTTCTTGCATTAACTCTTACCCTGCCACACTCCTTTTCACTCATGCATACTGTTTAATATGTTGTTCCCCCTTTTCTTTATTCAAATGCAAACAGCTCTATCTCCACATTTAAGCCTTTTGGTACCATTGTATCCATATTAAAGATCTATTTTGTTTAAGCTTTAGACATGCTTTTAATGTAATCCCCCCTCGTGCATCCATTTTTACTATTTCTAATCCGCAAAACATAGATCCCTAAAATTTCCCTTCATGTCTGTCCTTAAAATGTCTTTACAGCGGATGTCCCTCAAATGTCCTCTGAATATTATATACGTGTTCTCCCACTCTCTTTTTGTATGAAAATCAATAACAAAGTAATCTTGATTTAAAACATTGATATGGAGTGGTTATGGGCCAAATGGCTCTTATCTGCCGACACATTCTATGTTTCTATGTTTTTCAGTGCTAAAACATAGATTACTTTATGTGCTTTTCAGAAGAGCATATGTAGCTAAGTATTTTTAGGTGTGAAGGATTAAAGTTTTTCACATGGTATGAATTAGGATGTTCCAAAGAGGGGGAGCGCCCCCACTTTTTTTTGTGCATTTACCTTTGATATTTTTTTTTTCAAAGGGCCATTTATATACTTATGTAATTAAATCGTGTCTCCTTAGACACCACTTTACTAGACTAAATAGATTTAAATCTTTAAGTTTTATCTCAGAGCTACATTCTCCAGGTCTTATCAGTTTAGTTGCTCTTCTCTGTTCATTTTCTAACTCCAGGGAATCCTTTGTACAAGATTCTGCCCGGAACTGAACTGCAGATGAGACTGTGCAAATACTATGTAAAGTGGTAATAATGCATTCCTCCATGTCTCTGAATAGGTCATCATTATCAGATTGGCTTGGGTCTGCCTCTCACCACACTCACTGTTCTGCTATATTTAAGAGCTCTTCTGTTCATATCTAGAAACCGAAACACCACAGCTCCATAAATTATGTAGTAGTAATGAATGAATAATTGAATAATGTCTGTTAACACAAGCAGCATGGCAGTAACCAGGCACAGCCACTAGATAGTGTATGGCTATTGGGAAGTTCTGGGACTTCAATAGGTCATCAATAGTACACTTCTGGAAAACTATCTTAATGTACATCATTAGCCTGCTGGTCTTAGAAGCCTTACACCTTAACAATAACATCTTATTCTATTATTTAGTCTATGATGTAATAGCACGCCAAGGTCATTCTCAACAATTGATAACGCCCAGTTTTATGCCCCACAAGCACATGTATCGAATGAATATTAGTATCCAGATGCATAACTGTACATTTAAAGAGGACCTCTCACCTCTCCTGACATGTCTATTTTAATAGGTTCATGTGTTCCATTCCCCATGTAATAATAATTATGGAGCATCTATTTGTATGTCTCTATGTTGTGCCATTCCTTTATTATTTCTACTAGAAGTTATGAATGCATTTCTAGCAGTCTGCAGTAAGGGTACAGAGGGGCGGTAACCAGTTGGGGGTTTGTACCTGCACAGTCTGAAAATGGCAGTAGTGATTGGATAGAGTGAGTTGGTGCAGACCCCCAACTGGTTACCACCCCTATGTACCCTTACTGCAGACTGCTAGCAATTCTTGCATAGCTTGTAGTAGAAATAATAAAGGAACGGCACAACATAGAGCCATAAGAATAGATGCTCCAGAATTGTTATTACATGGGGAATGCATGTAGCTATTAAAACAGGCGTGTCAGGAGTGGTGAAAGGTCCTCTTTCAGCGTTAAGTGTGTCCTAAAGTGTTATTATATTGCCCAATCTTTTGAGAAGTGTAAGCACAGATGCATGACACATCTATCAGCACTCGTTTGCAGATACTTGTTTAGACAGGCCAATGCAAACTGAATGCAGGAGGAATGATTGCTACCACACTTGTTTCTCCCTCAATGAATTATTACCAGCAGCACATCCCGGATTACACAGGGAGATCTGCTACCAATAATCTGGCATCTTCTATTCTAAGAATTTGCTCGTTCATCGACTGATTGGCTGCTTGATTGATTATATGAGTAAATTATTGGAAACAAGCATTCCTATAAAAGCTTGTTCTGGATAATTGGCTGGAAATCATGCAGTCTGATAGGGCCTTTAGTCAGCCATAGCAAATTTTCAATCTTTTGTGGAAAACGGTATGTTTAGTTACATAAGTCAGTACAAAATATTATAATACAGAATATACAGAATATTTTTTTTCCTATGTGAATAATTATCAGTCGATCCCATATTCTTCTTGCCATATCAGACACTATACAATATAATATAAACATTTTATATTTAATCTTTACAGAGCTTAAATGTAAGACATATGTACTGTTGTGGTGATTTTTATCGTTAGAGCTCTCCAAAATGCACATTTATGTACATTTTGTAAGCACATTTAAGCAATTTTTTAAAAGCACATAAAATACAACAGAAATATATAATGTATCCTATTTGTTGAATGCACATTTTATACAATATTTATAACAACATGACTCCTCCATCTAAAACATGTACATTTTAACTTTTTACCGTTTAGCAGAATATTTCCTCATGACATTTTATACTTAAAATTATAATATAGCTCGTTGCCATAAAACAAAATTTGTAGAGATTATTGAAAAACCTGTCAGAGCCTGTTCAAGGTCTATAAAGGCTGTAGCAAATAGCTTTTCTCTTTGCCATGGCGACCGAGTCTGTTTTTACAGTTACTCTGGAAACCAAAGGCTTTCTGTTGCTTGTTCCTTTTCAGTTACTTTTTGCTATTAAACCTTCTGGTTGAGACAAAAGGAGGGGGCTAGGGCGACACTTTCCAGTGGCAAACATGAATGGCAACCTGGAATTTGGAATTGTGAAGCTCAAATAAAAAATAAAAAAAAATGTTCCCAGGCAAGCTAATACTCATATTAAAAATAAAATAGAATAAAATAATAATTATATAACAGTAGATGTGGAAAGAGGAAATGCAATTTTTTTTCTAATTACTACATAGTAATAAAAATACAGCAGATATTTATTAGCAGTTTTAATTTGATATTAAAGCAATATTGGTGAAAAGTTTGGTTTTGCTTCAAGTAAAATCTAAAAAAAACTCACTGAAAAAGGGACTCAGAAAAAAAGAGTTTTCCTTGAAATGGGGAATCAGCTTACACATTTGGCTGAAATATCAACAAATACACCACCATGTTGATCATTTTTTTGTGTGATGCAGTCTGGCATTGTGATTTGTGATATCAGAGAAGAATGTGGTGTCAGAACTTTGAAGGTACAGTTTGAAGGTTCTGGATGCAGCCTGCCTAAACTAATAGTATGGAAGTGACTATTAGACTGTTACCTAGCATGGTGTACCACATTGGTACCTTATGGAATTATTTTTGTGTGCTTTCAAATGCTATGCTATCTACCCCCACCCATGAATAATGGGAGTGTGAGCTTTTATTCGACAGTACTTTCAAGTTGAGCAATCTCCCTCATATTGCATACTAGCTGAAGGACCCGACTTTGCTCGGCTATATTTAATATATTTCATTTAATGTTTGTGTGTCGTTAAAAGATATCAACACTATCCACTATAACAGTAACATCTATAGCACTCCGCCCCCAAAACATTGACCTCCACAGCCCACCACCCCTTAACACTGACCCCCCCAACAGTTCCCCACCCCTTAACCTTGACCTTTACAGCAGCCTTCCCCTTTAAGTGACTTTCACAGCATACCACCCCTTGACATTGACCTCCACAGGGGCCAGCGCCCTTAACAGTGGCCTTTAATGGATAAGGAGCGTGTCCTTTTGAACAGCTCACTCTAAGACGGCAGCACTGTACTGTCTGAGTGTAAGCTGAAGGGAGAAAGTCACCCTCCCACCTCTGCAGTTGACAGAAGTTGATTTTTACCTTAATTTTTTTAATCCCTGTTGGCTGAGTGGGAGGGGGCATGGCCTAACCAGATCTGGGTGTGGCTTAGCGGGACCTAGAAGTTGATTTCTAACTTCATTTTTTCAATCTCAGTCGGCTGAGGAGTGGGAGGGGGCGTGGCCTAACCAGATTGGGGGTGTGTCCTTTTGAACAGCTCACTCTAAGACAGCAGCACTGTGCTGTCTAAGTGTAAGCTGCAGGGAGAATGTCACCCTCCCTCCCACCCCTGCAGCTGATAGAAGTTGATTTTTACCTTCATTTTTTCAATCACGATCGGCTCAGGAGTGGGATAGGGCGTGGCCTAACCAGATCAGGGGCGTGACTTAGCTGAACCTGGGGGAGGGGTGCCTTCCTGCAAGAGTGACACCCCTCTGGGCACCTTACTGGCTCATTTGCATACCAAATATACTTGATTTTCTGAGGATAAAAACATCTATTGCTGGAACAAAGGCACATCTTGAAATAAGGTACTTGGTGCTATTAGGCCATGGCTTTACTTCAATAGCAATTATCCTGGTGACAGATTTCCTTTAAAGCTCATCTACAGCATTGAAGATAAAACGGTTGGGTTGTTATAGAAGCTTGAAGTAAAACTGTGTATGTGGAGGCTGGAGGACCTGCAAGCTTCTATTGGCTAATAATGGTCATGTTACCAAGCTTGTATTGGCTAATGCATTTTTGGGAATATCTCAGGAACGGTACGTCCTAGAGAGCTGAAAACCGTCTAAAACCTTCCCGAACACCTGATGTACCTGTGCGCCAAATTTCGTGATTGTAAATGCGACTGTGCAGATTCCTTTAGCGGACATACACACACACATACACTCAGCTTTATATATTAGAACAGGGCTGGCTAACCTGTGGCTCTCCAGCTGTTGTAAAACTACAATTCCCACCATGCCCTGCTGTAGGCTGATAGCTGTTAGCAGTCTAGGCATGCTGGAAGTTGTAGTTTTGCAACAGCTGGAAAGCCGCAGGTTGGTCAGCCCTGTATTAGAATATATGTATGTAGGTGTTTGGTTGCATGGGAATGTGGACTGATATGGACTAATTTTTCTAATCTCTTAACTTAAGTGTGTAGGTGATTTATTTGTGCTTTGTTCCTTCTTATAGTGAGATTTCCCCACACAAAATAAATGGTCCCAAACCATTGATTTCAAAATGCAACTCAGAAACGGAAAGAAAGCATGTTTTAACCTCATGTAAGGGGAGAAGAGTTTAATTAAGTCTCAACGTGAATGGGCCAGTTGGCTGTTCTGTTAATGTGTTCTTTATGCTTGCCAGGTAGTGATTGGAGTGAATGCAGTTATCAGGTATCAAAGCAAATGGTGGCTACACGTGTTACAAAGTGAAAGTAAGAAGTTAGGGAATGCAAGATCACCCATAATGCCATGCAAACAGGCAATCAGCAGCTAGCCAGTGCCTGTGATGTCACAGTCTTTAAAAGCCTCATCCCGCGCAGTCTCCACTGGTGATGAGCGGCAGGGGTCATATTCGAATTTGTGATATTTCGCAAATATTTTGTTGAATATTCGTCATAAATTAGCAAAATCGTATATTCGTTATATTCTACATTCTTTTTTTTTACGTGAAAATCGTCAAGGTAAAGATTGCGTAATATGCAAATATGACGCAATCAATACAGGCGCAGATCAAAAACTAATATATAGCACTTTTTTGAATATTCGTCATTTTTTCCATTTGAACACACGATTCCTCCTTGCTTCTTGCTTGTAGGCCAATGAGTCATTGGCACACAAGCAACTTAAGCAGGGAGGAATCATGACTTCAGATGGAAAAAATGACGAATATTCTAAAAAACTAATATCTAGCACTATATTCAATATAGTGCTAGATATTAGTTTTTTAGAATATTCGTCATTTTTTCCAACTGAAGTGAACACTTCTGCGTCCTGATTCCGTCTCCATGGAAGGCCACCGTCCTTCACCTTCTTTGAAGTCTATTCATTTATGTAGAAGTATATTCAGTATACAAAAGGAAGAAAAATAATATTTTAAAAAATGACAAAAAATTTCAGTAAATGCATAATACTTGATAAGAGTATCAGATATTCGTGGAATAATAATGTATATGTCCTTCTAGAAGAGAATAGAGTGGAACAATGCATTTTATACAGAGGACGCACTGAAATTGCATTAAAAATGCATGTGCATTTTTCTTGGATTAGATGCGGTTTTTGTTTATATGTATATGATTTCAAGAGGGAATCGCCAAATGGGACCATAATGCTTAATATGTTAGTGAAACACTGGTTTCACAGAATATAACATATCAAGTGACCAAGGTTGGTTTGCCCAAAATGACCGTGATTAGGTAATGTCAAATTCATTTGTATTGTCCTTTTCCTATGTGTTACACTATTCCTTTTCCTATGTGTTACACTGTACACTTCAGATGGAAAAAAATGACGCATAGTCTAAAAAATAGTTATTATATTCGTTTTTTAGAATATTTGTCATTTTTTTCCATCTGAAGTCATGATTCCTCCCTGCTTATAGCCCATCCTGCAAAAGACAAACCCTTACACGGTTACATTGGTGTAAAAAAAAAATTTATGGATGTTAGTGTATGGCGATGAAAAATATAATATAGACCTCTTCAAATGTGATATAACACCCGAAAACCATTTCAAATATTGCGCTCCTTTCCTTCAGCACCCTGACATGTACCCACGAAGAGATTTACGACCACATATGGCGTGTTTCAGTAAACTTCAGAATCCTGGTAATAAATATTGAAGTTTGTTTTGCTGTTAACCCTTGCTGTGTGACAAGAAAAAAAGTGATTAAAATGGAAAATCTGCAGTTTTAAATAAACTGAGGGTGTAGTTTCTAAAATGTGATATTTTTTAGGTGGTTTCTATTATGTAAGTCCCTTAAAGTCTTTTAATTAATGAATTGATCCTTAAAAAAACTGTTATCACAAATTGCTTCCAAAATCCTAAGCCTTCTAACATCCTAAAAAAAATAATTGAATTTTCTAAATCATGCCATCATAAAGTAGATATATGGAGGATGTTAATAACTATTTGGGTAGGAATCACTTTTTGTTTTAAAATCAGACAGAATTCAAATTTAAAAAATTGCTAAATTTTTCAAATTTTCTATTAATTTGAGATATATATATATATATATATATATATATATAAGGAAACTGTATGGCAGCACCAATTCACAATGATAATCACGGGTACTATGTCCTAGGGTGTAGCTGCTTACCCAAAAAATGTAGAAGGAAACGGACAGCACTTCCAATAGACAAAATTGTGATTTATTCAGCCACAGTGGCACAGTGAGGCAACGTTTCTGCTCTGTATTTGATCCGAAACATTGTCTCACTGTGCCACTGTGGCTGAATAAATCGCCATTTTTTCTATTGGAAGTGCTGTCAGTTTCCTTCTATATACAGACCAAAAGTTTGGACACACCTTCTCATTCAAAGAGTTTTCTTTATTTTCATGACTATGAAAATTATAGATTCACACTGCCTTCAGTGTGAATCTATAATTTTCATAGTCATGAAAATAAAGAAAACTCTTTGAATGAGTGTGAATCTATAATTTTACCTTCAGTGTGAATCTATAATTTTCATAGTCATGAAAATAAAGAAAACTCTTTGAATGAGAAGGTGTGTCCAAACTTTTGGTCTGTACTGTATATAGAAGGAAACTGACAACACTTCCAATAGAAAAAATTGTGATTTATTCAGCCACAGTGGCACAGTGAGACAATGTTTCGGCTATGAAACACTATGAATTAACACATGTGGAATTATATACATAACAAAAAAGTCTGAAACAACAGAAAATATGTCATATTCTAGGTTCTTCAAAGTTGCCACCTTTTGCTTTGATTACTGCTTTGCACACTCTTGGCATTCTCTTGATGAGCTTCAAGAGGTAGTCACCTGAAATGGTCTTCCGACAGTCTTGAAGGAGTTCCCAGAGATGCTTAGCACTTGTTGGCCCTTTTGCCTTCATTCTGCGGTCCAGCTCACCCCAAATTATCTTGATTGGGTTCAGGTCCGGTGACTGTGAAGGCCAGGTCATCTGGTGCAGCACCCCATAACTCTCCTTCATGGTCAAATAGCCCTTACACAGCCTGGAGGTGTGTTTGGGGTCATTGTCCTGTTGAAAAATAAATGATGGTCCAACTAAACGCAAACCGGATGGAATAGCATGCCGCTGCAAGATGCTGTGGGAGCCATGCTGGTTCAGTATGCCTTCAATTTTGAATAAATCCCCAACAGTGTCACCAGCAAAGCACCCCCACACCATCACACCTCCTCCTCCATGCTTCACGGTGGGAACCAGGCATGTAGAGCCCATCCGTTCATCTTTTCTGCGTCGCACAAAGACACGGTGGTTGGAACCAACGATCTCAAATTTGGACTCATCAGACCAAAGCACAGATTTCCAGTGGTCTAATGTCCATTCCTTGTGTTCTTTAGCCCAAATAAGTCTTTTCTGCTTGTTGCCTGTCCTTAGCAGTGGTTTCCTAGCAGATATTCTAGTATGAAGGCCTGATTCACACAGTCTCCTCTTAACAGTTGTTCTAGAGATGGTCTGATGGTCCCAACCCCATTTATAAGGCAAGAAATCCCACTTATTAAACCTGACAGGGCACACCTGTGAAGTGAAAACCATTTCAGGTGACTACCTCTTGAAGCTTATCAAGAGAATGCCAAGAGTGTGCAAAGCAGTAATCAAAGCAAAAGGTGGCTACTTTGAAGAACCTAGAATATGACATATTTTCAGTTGTTTCACACTTTTTTGTTATGTATATAATTCCACATGTGTTAATTCATAGTTTTGATGCCTTCAGTGTGAATCTACAATTTTCATAGTCATGAAAATAAAGAAAACTCTTTGAATGAGAAGGTGTGTCCAAACTTTTGGTCTGTACTGTATAATATATATATATATATATATATATATATATATATATATACACACAAAACATATCAACTCAAATTCATCACTATCATTTAGTATGAGAAAATAGTCTTAGAATCGCTTGGATCAGTAAAGCGTTCCAGAATTATTACCAGATAAAGTGACATATGTCAGATTTCAAAAGATGGGGCTTTGGCATTTGGTCCAAACCGGCTTTTGCTGGAAGAGGTTAATGGTCAGGCCTGGCCCTCAATTTTATTTTATTTAATATCCAAAACAGTTGGAATTTTGTTTTTGATTGTTCAATTTAATTAAATCAGCATATAGGTGATCAGTTCACCAATACACAGGGTAGGGCAACAATTCACCTGTGAGTGATAAAGTAATATTAAGGGTCAGGCCTTAATCGTCATTTTATGTTTATTCTATGTCTACAAAGTTAGAATTAAATTTTTTTTGTGGGATCAAGTTAATTAAACAAGTGTTAATGTGAAGATAGACATCAGGACTCAATTATCTGTTTCCATTTATTCTACATCAACACGGTTGGAATTGTATAATTTTTTGGGGGGATGGTGCCCCATGACAAAGTGGGGATGGTGACAGCAGTAGCATAGGCAGTAACAGTAACAATATTGGCCCCATGAAGGAGTGAGGATGGTGGCAGAAGCAGTAGTGGCCTCATAACAGAGTTGGGACGGTGGTGGTAGAATCTCCAGTAGTGGCCTTATGACAGAGTGGAAAAGGTGGCAGAGACAGTGGTGGCTTCATGACAGAGTGAGGAATGGATCAGCAGCGGCAGTAATGTTGTTTTAACATCACTGACCAAATACTGACCATCTTAAAAAGGTATTGTGCTCAATTTGCATCCATTTTGGCCATTTACGTCTCAAATAATTTTTTTTTTTTTTTTTAAGGAGAAAAAGTCCTGCATACAGACAGGACTTTAATGGCCTCTCAGACAGTCGGTCTTTGGTCAGTGTTTTGCATCAGTAATTGTAAGGCAAAAACAGGAGTGTGTCTAAAACAAAGATAAACTGTAATGGAATTATTTGCATATCATCTGTATTTTGGACCCACTCCCGTGGCTTACAAATTATGATCAAATACTGACCAAATACTTAGGTGTAAAAGAAGCCATGAGGATGCTCAAAATACAGGATTTTTTTTTTTTTTTAGGAAGAGCAGTAAAGGAAGCAGGTGGGTGGAATCAGGCAGGTGGCAGCATCAGAATGGTGGCAGCAGCATGTGGCCAGAAGTAAGCCCATTTTGCATAATATTCCAGTATGACCATTAGTGGCACTATGATTGAATCTGTTGCATCATGCACCGGTGTCTGGAAATCCTGGTTGATATACGCCTGATTCATCCTTATGAAGGCTAGTCTCTCAACATTTTGGGAGTAAAGGAGTAACTATGCCCTCAACAGCGTTGAACATCTACTCGGATGCCACACTACTGGCCAGACGGGAAAGCATACCCATGACAAACTCGGCCAGTTGCGGTTATGATTAAAGTTTTCATGCTCGGTAGTTCAGGGGATCTTGGATCATAGGTGACAGGGTACAGTCCAAGTATGCCACCGCCTGCTGGTTGAGGTTCTGCTGCATGTCCTGCTGCTACTGCTGGTTGGTTTCTTCATTAAGCAGCTTAAGAAAATTGCTCAAAATAAACTCCAGACTGAAGTTGCTACATATGTCGCTTTTGCTGTTCCTGCCTACCCCCCCCCCCCCACCAGTCCTGGTAGTGGAGCATGAGTGTAGAGGTTCCCCCCGGTCAGACCTGCATGAGGATGGGCGATGGTGCTCGTAGGCAGCGACCAACCAACTACACAGCAGGTCTCTGTAGTAGTCCATTTTTGTATCCCTCTCAGAAGGTCTAAAAAATGCCATCATTTTTGACTGGTAGCAAAGGTTTAACAATGTGGATAGCCAGTAGTCATCCCTCTGCTGAATCCTGGCAATGCGGCTGTCACTACACAAACATGACAGCATGCATCTGGTCATTTACGCAAGGGACTCGGAGAGCCTCCTGTCACAGTGTAGGGGGAGGAGAGGATCACCAGAATGACAACAGAAGGAAAATGACCAGGAACTAGTCATCAAGGCTAGGGAAAGGGAAATGGTGACCACCTAAGGAAACCCTAAACCTAGCCCTGACTACTGTCAGTATGAATATACCCTGAAGGTGGGAATATTCATACACCGTAAACCTAGGCCCTAGTAACCCTGAAAATACCTAGGATTAGTGACTGGGTCTGAGACTACTGGTTCCTTCCCAGAAGAACGAACCAGCGTCTCCCTGAGGCTTAGTAAACAACGAACAAAAGGGAGCAACAAAATGCAAAGAGAAGTATACTTATCTTCAATAGAAAATGGATGATCAGGAACTCAGATGAGGATCACCCACCAGCTTTTCCAACTCCAGGCAGAGAATATTAACCACATGGTATCAAGTGTGAGTCCAGACTAAATAGAGGAGCAGTAATGACCACAAGCTACACCTCAGACAAGAGGTGTGGTCATTAGCAACAACAACACTGCAATAAGTGAAAACAGATAGGCTGTCAGATTTACACTGTTCATTTTAGGACATGGTGAGATAAAGTCAAGTAACCGAATAATGCCAGTGTGACATCTGACCCTGACACCTGACCCCTGACAATGACTCATGACCCTGACACCTGACACCGACACCTGATCCTGACTTTGATATTTGACTCTGACATATGAATTTGGCTTATCGTCTTCATAGGTCAGGGTCAACGTGAGAATGAGTTATAGATATACTGTGCATTTGTATGCTAAATCACACAACCAAAGAAAGTCTATAGCTGAACTTATACCTCTGTTTCTGAAATGCTATAAGCTGACATATTGCAGTATTGTATGAGCGCATAGGTCAGTGGGTGGTTAGGTTGCTCATTTGTATTCTGGAGTTTTTGGGTTTAGGTTCAAACCTTAAAATGACAAGTTAATGTTTTTAAACATTAGATAAGAGAAAAATTCAAGCAATTTGTGACTCTGAGGTTTGACTCTTCTGACCAGTCAGTGTCAGCGTCGCAATTACTTTAACATTAACATTTTATTGAGCCCTAGAAAAGAGACAAATTAAATTGATGTGTGACCCTGATGTCTGACTCTTCTCTTCTAACTAGTCAGCATCAGCGTCACAATGCCTTTTAACTTCATTGTACTTTTAATATGCTTAATGACATAGATGGGAAAAAAAACTTCAGACTCCAGTCTGAACCTAAAGCTTAGTAGTTTAGAGGCTTACCTCACATGCTGTGTTCTTGGGTTCAAAACCTCTATCAGTCTTCAACAAAATTTACATTTTATTGACCCCTAGAAAAGAGACAAATTCAAGTGATGTGTGACCCTGATGTCTGACTCTTCTTGCTAGTCAGCGTCAGCATCGCAATGACTTTATGCTCAATCACATAAATGAAGAAAATCCTTCAGGTTGCTGTCTGAACCTATAGCTCAGTGGTTTATACGCTTACCTCACATGCAGTGTTCTTGAGTTTAAAACCCCTAAGTCTTTAAAAAACATCAACATTTTATTGAGCCCTAGAAAAAAAAACTTATAGCTTCATTGCACTTTTAATATGCTAAATCACATAGATGAAGAAAATCCTTCAGGTTGCTGTCTGAACCTATAGCTCAGTGCATGCTATAGTAAGCTAAAAGTGTTTGCGACACTGACGCTGACCAGCGAGAAGAGAAGAGTCAGACCTCAGGGTCACACATCACTTGAATTTGTCTCTTTTCTAGGGCTCAATAAAATATATATTTTAAAAAAACTTATAGGCGTTTTGAACCCAAGAGCACGGCATGTTAGGCAAGTATCTTAATGACTGAGCTATAGGTTCAGAAAGCAGTTTGAAGGATTTTCTTCATAAGTGATTGAGCATATTAAAAGTACAATGAAGCTAAAAGTCATTGCGAAGCTGATGCTGACTAGCGAGAAGAGTCAGACATCAGGGTCACACATCACTTGAATTTGTCTCTTTTCTAGGGCTCAATAAAATGTAAAAAAATAATTAAGACTGATAGGCGTTTTGAACCCAAGAACACTGCATGTCAGGCAAGTGTGTAATTCACTGAGCTATAGGTTCAGACAGAAGTTTGAAATATTTTCTATATCTATGTGATTGAGCTATAAGCTAAGCTGTAGACTTTCTTTGGTTGTGTGATTTAGCATACATATACACAATATATCTATAACTTATTCTCACTTTGACCTTGACTTATGAAGACGATAAGTCAAACTCAGATGTCAGAGTCAAATATCAAAGTCAGGGTCAGGTGTCAGAGTCAAGTGTCAGGGCCAGGTTTCAGAGTCAGGGTCAGGTGTCACACTGGCATTATTCTGATACTTGACTATGATATCTGACCATGTACTAAAATGAACACTGTACAGATGACCTAATGTGCAGCCAGTCTTTTAGAACTTCAAACCTCTGTCACTGGAGGGACTGCGACACCTCCCTGCCACCATTTCCACTGCATACTGCCATGGTCGGTAGGGGGTCATCTGTGTCATCTTCATCATCGCCCTCCAGCTCCTCCTGCTCCTCTCCTGTAGTTTGGCCAGATAAACCACTTGCTATGTATAAAATTCCTCCTCTTTGTCCTCATCCTCCTCAGGCCTCAGGTGCCACATCTTCTTGGTGAACCAGGTGACAAGCAAATTAAAGATGTGCGACATACAGGGCACATGGTTCAGCCCTCTCTGACACAGCACAGACAAAATGTACCCATTATCAGTAACCATGGTTCCTATCTCCAGTTGGCGAGGAGACAGCCAATGTTCGATTTCTTTATTGATGATGCGGAGCAGTTCCTCTTCAGTGTGGCTTAGTATGCCTAGGCTGACCAGGGGCATAACCATGTGAAAACGCCTAGCTTTACATAGGTTATATGCTGGAGGACCACTGTAAACTGTTCCTACATTGGAGGGTGAGGACAAGGTGGAGGATGAGGAGGATGGAGGATGAGGATAGGTCACGAAGATACAACGTGAGAATAATAGGGATTCCAGAGGGTGCGGAAGAGAAGAACCCAACTCAATATATACAGAAGTTAATTTTTGCGAATTTTGGGAAAGATGCGTTTTCCTCTTTTTTTATGATTGAAAGAGCTCACCGGGTCCCTGGGGGTAAACCAATCCCAGGGAGACAACCGCGGACATTTCTTGTCAAGTTATTGACTACAGGGGATAAAGATATCCTTTTGAGAAGGGCGAGAGAATGTTCACCGGTTGTACATAACGGGAATAGATTGGCTTTTTTTCCGGATTTTTCTAAAGATATACAAGAAAAGAGACGCACATTTTTGATGGTCAAAAAGAGGCTAAGAGAAAAGGACATTAAATATTCTCTCATATTCCCAGCAAAATTGCGGATTATTTTTAATGATAAAATCCTTTTTTTTGATACTTCGGAAGAAGCCGCGGACTGGCTTGACCGAAACAACTTATGATTTAATTGTCTTATGATCTGGCGGGAATAACAACTGTTACAAGGGGGCTTATCCCCCTAAATTTATTTCTCTTCGCTTCCTAATGAGGGTGGCCGAGTGGGGGGAGTGTGGGAGGGATGGTCATAGGAAAGAAATCTACTACAATACGTGGTAGATTATCTGTATGTGGGGGGAAGGGGGGGTTGGGGTTGGGCTGTGGTGCGTCAAAATGGGTGTGTTTTTCCTCTTTTTTTCTTTTTGCCCTTTTTTTGTTGTATTTCTTTTTTTCCAGCTCCTTTTTCCCACTTAGCCGCTGTCGATAATGTTGACTAGAATTATTGCCTGGAATATACGTGGTCTGGGGGATAGAGGAAAGAGACAAGCGATTTCTGACTTGACTCAGGTCCATCTACCAGCAATAGTATGCTTGTTAGAGACCCACCTCACTGAGGAGACCTCTAGGGTGGTCGACAGGGGATGGGCTGCGCACGCTTACCATTCTACTTTCTCTAACTACTCGAGAGGTGTTACTGTCTTGATACATAGACTTATTGATTTTGTCTGTGAGGCATCCTCTGTTGACCAACAGGGGAGATTTATTTTTTTATATTGTAGGTTAAGGGGGAAGATATGTATTTTGGCCTTTGTCTATATTCCACCGCCATTTTCCTTTTCGGTCCTTAATTCCTTGGTATTATTTATGGATAAATGGCCAGAGTGTCCAACACTGATTATTGGCGACTTTAACTGTGTCATCGATCCTGTACGTGATAGGGTCTCTACGAGTGTCAGGAGCGACAGCCCGGTCCAGGGGTCTCCCCTGGCACGGTTCTGCCTGGAGGCTGGTTTTGAAGATGCTTGGGAATATTTAGGACAGGGGAAGAGGGCTTTTTCATGCTTTAGTAAAGCAGGTAAATCAATGTCCAGAATAGATCTTGCATTGATCAGTAGTAAACATGTGAAATTAATAAAGCGAATGAAATATGAAACGAGGTCAATATCGGATCACTCTCCGTTACTACTTGAATTCTGCTTGTCTCAGGAAGGATATACATCAAAACCCCTTTTTAGACTAAATCCTTACTGGCTATCAGTTATAAAAACACATGAAATAATCCAAAATGAAATTGGCCGATTCTGGGATAATAATTATGGTTCAGCCAAAATTCAAGTGGTATGGGATACGTTTAAGGCGTATATGAGGGGATTGATGGTTAGTAATATCGCGAACCTTAGAAAGGAGTATGGGAAAAAAACAGAAAAACCTAGAAGAACGTGCTGCACAGGCGACAGAATCCTTTTACATGAATAAGTCGGAGCAGAATAGGGAAAATATGCAAAGAGCCACACAAATATATTCTAATTTTTTACTAGATAAGGCCCAACAGAGTCTTTTCTTTAAAGGGCAAAAATACTTTACAGAGTCAGGGCGACCCGGTAAATTTCTCTCCAGAGTAATTTCAAGTCAACAACCTAAAAAATATATAGACAAGGTCCGATTGATTGATGGTAGGATGGTCACTGGACAGGGCCCGGTAGAGAAGGCCTTTGTTGATTATTTCCTTGATTTGTATAAAGCCGAATCTAACATCACAGATGATAAGATAGATTTTTATCTTGATAGGATCATCTTTCCAACTATTACTGAGACGCAAAAGAAAGCACTTGAACTAGAGGTCTCAATCCAGGAACTTGAGGGAGCTATTAAATTATGTTCAGCTAATTCCACTCCTGGTTCAGATGGACTCCCATATGAATTTTATAGTAAATATAGGGATTGCATTCTCCCGAGACTGTTGGAGGTCTTTTCTGAATCAATGGAGGATGGGAAGCTCCCAGACTCAATGATGGAGGCTGTAATAATATTAATTCCAAAAAAAGGCAAGGACCCTTTAGATTTAGAATCTTATAGACCAATCTCACTGCTTAATGCAGATGTAAAGCTCCTTGCGAGGGTCCTGGCTACAAGGCTTTCTAGGGTTATTTCTTCTATTGTCCATCCGGACCAGAGTGGCTTTGTCCAAAACAAGGGTACACATCATAATTTACATCGGCTTTTCTCTAATATTCAGGCCCCTGGGGGGACCACTCGCTCCATCCTGTCGCTGGATGCCTCCAAGGCATTTGACAGGGTGGAGTGGTGCTTCCTCTGGAAGGTTCTGGCAAGGATGGGCTTTGGGGAAAAGTTTATACGTACTCTTAAGTTATTGTATAGATCTCCAAGGGCAAAATTGAGTCTTAATGGAATTTTGAGTAGTAGTATTGATTTAAGAAGAGGCACACGGCAGGGCTGCCCACTGTCTCCCCTATTATTCGATATTTATATTGAACCCCTCGCGATGGCCATTAGACAGGATGATCAGGTTAAAGGATTTGGTACGCTAGGAGTACAAGATCGGATCTCCTTATATGCGGATGATGTTCTGTTTTTTATAGACTATACGGAAATCACTCTTCCTAGGATTATCCAAATGGTTAAAGCATTTGGCGAGGTGTCTGGTCTTCTTATAAACTGGACCAAGACCAGCTTGATGCCAATAGATCCCCTGCCACAGAAAGAGGTTCTCGGGACACAGTTGGATATTGTTGACACCTTTCAATACCTGGGTTTGACTATATCACCTCGGGTTGAAAATTTCGTACAACTTAATTTGATTCCCATAGTGGTAAGGACTAGAGCTAAAATAGGGATCTGGCTGAGACTGCCCCTATCCAGAGCCGATCGAGTTTCACTAGTTAAAATGGTGATATTACCACAATTTCTTTATGTCCTCAGGAATACACCTATTTGGATACAAGACAAATATTTTAAACTTATTGAAAAAATAATCAATGATTTAATATGGGGAAGAAAGCGAGTTCGAATAAAGCTGGAATATCTGTATAAATCTGTGGAGTGCGGGGGTTTAAATCTCCCTTACTTTAAAGGGTATTTTATTGCAGCCCAGTTATTGAGATGCTATGAATCAGAGAATAGTGCATTGTTGGGGAAATTGGTAACTAGCTATGCCCACAATAATATTTTTACCTTGTTGGAATCTGGTCTATTAAAGAGTTACGAGTGGGGCTATAGAGAGACCATAAAATTACTCCTGAAAGTATGGGCTACAACTAGAACATGGTTGAAGATCAAGGGTTCACTGACATTCACGCCTCTTTGGCACAATCTGTATTTACAAAGGCTAGATGATATTGCAGCTGATACATTTTGGCAAAAGAATAAAATTTTGTATATTTCACAGATCGTTAAAGATAGAGAAATTAAACCATTTATAGAGATGACACATAGTATAACAAACCTTTCTTGGTTTAGGTATTTTCAATTGCGTTCAGTCCTATCCAGTTTGGATGATAAATTGGTGCTAGATATAGATAATTCATCTTTTTGAATGATTGGGTAGGGGGTACACTGTCTAGAATAAAAATTTCAAATATATATAAGTTATTACTTAAGGCACGGTTTAGTGACACACAGTCACCAGGACAAAAAGCGTGGGAGGTGGATTGTCTGAATTTACAAGTAGAAGGATGGGAGAATATTTTTGGAAATTTAGTTTCACTATCCCAGAATTTCAACCACGTTCTAATACAATTTTTTATTTGCCATAGATTATATATTACTCCTTTATGGATGAATAAATGTGGATTAAGAGACAAGTCCAATTGCCCCAAATGCGATACTGTAGGAGCAGATTTTCTTCATATGATATGGACTTGTCCAGAACTCACAAACTTCTGGAATACTATAAATAATTGTATTAGGTATAAATTAAAAATACGAATCCCTTTTGAACCACAAGTATTCGTGCTTAATGATCTCTCTAAATTAAATAGTCATAAGTATCAAAAGATCCTCCTGGGCAGGATATTGATGTTGGCTAGAGTGTTGGTCAGTCGAACCTGGTTTGCTCGATATACTCCAGATATAATCACATGGATGAATTTAATTGCTAAGGTAAAAAATTACGAGAAAATTATGTACAAACAGAGGGGGGCTGAGGAGAAGTGGATTAAGATATGGGGTGGTTGGAGAGCTTGATCAGTTGTGTTCAATTTTCTTAATGATAGAGGACTTATTTTGACGCACCACAGGTAGGGGGGGGGAGGGGAGGGTTTCTTTAGGGAATCGGGGTTGGGGGAAATTGTATTCTTTGTTTTCTATCTGTAATGTTTTGATATACTAACAATAAAGATAATTAAATTAAAAAAAGAGGATGAGGAGGCAGAATAGGACATTTGTGCAGAAATCACAGCATTACAATGCAGAGGCGGCTTTGCATCACCTGGCCAAGTTGCTGGTGTGCCTGGTCCGGAACTACATTTACCCAGTGGGCTGTGAACAACATAATATTGTCCTTGAGCATAATTGCAATTCCATGCATCAGCGTTGGTTTGAACTCTACCAGACACCGGGAGGCCCAAGGACTGGCACACATTCTCAACATAAGTGTATAGGGCTGGTACAGCTTTTTTGGAAAAATAATGTTGGCTTGGGACTCTTCACCTTGGCTGGGCACAATCCATTAGTTCTCTGAAATGTACAGAGTTATCTACATGGAAAGGAAGGTACTGTGGTACCAGCAACTTGTGCAGGTGCAAGTTCGCCTTCTGAGTCGTTGGATGAGTGCATTGTGGATGAGTTATCTTTCAGCAGTCGAAACAAGTGACTGCGAGTAGGAGGCGCATCAGAAGCTGTAGACGACGTTGAAGTTGATGGGAAGGAACGACAGCTTCCTTCTGCTGATGTTGGCGACCCCTGACTGCGGGTTGGCGGAAGATGCAGTGGTTGCTGCATCAGGCTGTAAGACTGAGTGGCACGGTTTTCCCAATCCACTTTATAGTGATGTTCCATGTGTTTCCACAGGGCCGTTGTGCCAACATTATCACCCTGGCCGCACTTCACCTTCTGCCTACATATCCAGCATACTGCCATGCAAACATGCCCCAGTGACTTGGTGAAAAATTCCCCACACTGCCTGCCGCTGCTTGTTTAAACCCATACCCTGCTAGTGGGTTCCTCACAGGTAGTCCCATGAGTAGCAGACCATGTACCCCTCCTGTGTTAGGCTACAGATCCACCACTGGTTCTACCCTGCTGTCTCACTGGCATGCTTCCACCCTGCTGTCTCACGGGCATGCTGTCACCCTTGCCCTCTGATGATGACAATGCCCCCTCTTCACCTGGCTTCCACGTACGATTGACAACATTGCCATCTACATTGGTTTGTTCCTCACTAATGTCACCCTCACCTGTCTCTTAAGCATGTCCCTGACCTATCGCAACTTGTGTTTCCACCTGACTGTCATCATTGGTAGTTGTGTGCCTAGAGGAGTCTGCAGCAGACCTCTCCTCCAAGTCTGCGATGGCCTATAACTGCTGACTGTCCTCAAAAAGCTCATCCTCACTTAAAAGCAGAGCAGAGCCGTCTTCATACATTACTTGGCTAGCAGAGTGAGCAGCAAAAGCAAGAGGCAGGTTCAGGACAGGTTAGGACACAGAGGCAGTTCCTAGGCCAACTAAGTGTGGTTGTCAGAGGAACTCACTGTTTTCTGGCTGTGTGTATCTGTCACCTGAGATGATGTTGAAGAGCGAGTCAATCATTTTAGTGCAGCTGTATTGTTGGTCAAAACACGACTGCTGGATGACAGTGGCAGCTTTGGCCTGGTGTTGCGGCTGCTGATACCATCAACCCTTCTTCTGCTGCTACTTGTGCCAACTACCAGGGCCGTCTTTACCAAGGGGCAAAAGGGGCAGCTGCCCTGGGCCCAGTTGCTCCTGGGGGGCCCAAGGCAGCTGCCTCTTGAGCCCTGCTAGCTACTGCCCCGGGTGTCAGGCTGTCGGCTACACAGGCATCATGATCGTACTGTGTTAATGATCTTAATTCTAGGACCTTAATGAGTTTTGATCTAGGACCTTAATGACATCATTACCATGTGACCAGTAACCTAGCAATTACTGGTCACATGGCTATGAGGTCATCACAGGTCCTGTGGAGTGTTGCAAAAGTTAACTGTGGAGCTTTTTTGTGTAAAGATTACATCAGAAAAAGGTGACAGGGGCTGTTATGTTAATATACTGTAAACTACTGTATAGTGGGGTGCTGTATACTGTGTGGTGGGCTGTATACTGTGTGGTGGGCTGTATATTGTGTGGTGGGCTATATATTGTGTAATGGGCTGTATATTGTGTGGTGGGCTGTATACTGGGGGGGTGGCCTGTATACTGTGTGTGGGCCTGTATACTGTGTGGTGGGCTGTATACTGTGGGGGGGCCTGTATAGTGGGGGGGAGTGCTATACTGCTGTACTGTATAGTGTGGGGGGCTGTATACTGTGGGTGCGGTATAGTGTGGAGTGCTATACTGCTGTACTGTATAGTGTGGGGGGCTGTATCGTGTATAGTTTGGGGTGCTGTATACAGTGAGGTGTTGTATACCGTGAGGTGCTGTATACTGTGGGCTGCTATACTGCTCTACTATATACTATGGGGTACTGTATAGTGTGGGGTGCTAAACTGCATACTGTGTGGTGCAGTATACTATAGGGTGCTATATTGCATACTGTGGGTTGCTGTATACTATAGGGTGCTATACTGCATACTGTGGGTTGCTGTATACAATAGGGTGCTATACTGCATACTGTGGGGTGCTGGGGTGCACTGTAACGCTAGGGTGAGCCGAGCCCTGGTCTCCTTCCTGCAGAGCGGTGCCCACTTCCAGCCCAGAACACTAATCCTGAGCCGCTGGAGTCTTCAGAACTGGAAGTATTTACAGTCATTCACTGTACTCTACCAGATGTGTGGATTTTTTGTGTGTGTGTTGTGGTGGAGGGCGTGATTGCATGCTAAGGTGTGGGAAGGCGGGATCCAGGGGGCCCAAGTAAATTTTTGCCCAGGGTCCAATCAATATTAAAGACGGCCCTGCCAACTACAGCTACATTTTTGCCGCTGCCTGTTCCTTTGGAGGAACCGGGCAACTGTCCGTTGGTCCTAGTGTACAGTAACTGAATCAGTAATGTAACAGATTAAGTATGAATGGCGCAGCAGTTGAACAAGAAACGCTCCAATATATTAGACTGCCTGTTGAGACTAAGTCTGACGCACAGTTAACATTACGGCATACATATTAGGACATTGTCAGACATCATCCACAACTCCATCCTCCGTCAGGCAAAACTCCATCAGCCCTCAGACATCAGGCAAAACTCCGTCCTCCGTCAGGCAAAACTCCATCAGACATCAGACAAAACTCCGTCCTCCGTCAGACAAAACTCCATCAGACCTCAGACATCAGACAAAACTCTGTCCTCCGTCACCCAAAACTCCATCAGACCTCAGACATCAGACAAAACTCCGTCCTCCATCAGGCAAAACTCCATCAGACCTCAGACAAAACTCTGTCCTCCGTCACCCAAAACTCCAACAGACCTCAGACATCAGACAAAACTCCGTCCTCCGTCACCCAAAACTCCATCAGACCTCAGACATCAGACAAAACTCCGTCCTCCGTCAGGTAAAACTCCATCAGACCTCAGTCATCAGCCAAAACTCCGTCCTCCATCAGGCATCAGCCAAAACTCCGTCCTCCCTAACTCAAAATACGCCCTACTACACACACTCTTCACCTGACGGAGCTGCTAGCTGCTGGAGAGGCAAAGGACCTGTGATGACGTCATGACCATGTGACGAGTCACGTGTGTGGGAGGGGTCAGATGTGCACAGCAGCTGGTAGAGTGTACAGAACAGTAGCCATCAAATAGAGCTCTGTACTAGAGATGTGTGTGTAACCTGCATGTAGCAGAGCTGTGTACCGTGTTACAGAGATGTATGTGTAACCTGCATGTAGCAGAGCTGTGTACTGTGTTACAGAGATGTATGTGTAACCTGCAGGTAGCAGACCTGTATGTGTAACCTGCAGGTAGCAGAGCTGTGTACTGTGTAGCAGATCTGTATGTGTAACCTGCAGGTAGCAGAGCTGTGTACTGTGTAGTAGATCTGTATGTGTAACCTGCATGTAGCAGAGCTGTGTACTGTGTTACAGAGATGTATGTGTAACCTGCAGGTAGCAGAGCTGTGTACTGTGTAGCAGATCTGTATGTGTAACCTGCAGGTAGCAGAGCTGTGTACTGTGTAGCAGATCTGTATGTGTAACCTGCATGTAGCAGAGCTGTGTACTGTGTTACAGAGATGTATGTGTAACCTGCAGGTAGCAGAGCTGTGTACTGTGTAGCAGATCTGTATGTGTAACCTGCATGTAGCAGAGCTGTGTAGCAGAGCTGTATGTGTAACCTGCATGTAGCACAGCTGTGTACTGTGTAGCAGTGCTGTATGTGTAACCTGCATGTAGCAGAGCTGTGTACTGTGTAGCAGAGCTGTATGTGTAACCTGCATGTAGCAGAGCTGTGTACTGTGTAGCAGAGCTGTATGTGTAACCTGCATGTAGCAGTGCTATGTACTGTGTAGCAGAGCTGTATTTGTAACCTGAATGTAGCAGAGCTGTGTACTGTGTAGAAGAGCTGTATGTGTAATCTGCATGTATCAGAGCTGTGTGCTGTGTAGCGGAGCTGTATGTGTAACCTGCATGTAGCAGGCTGTGTACTGTGTTACAGGGATGTATGTGCAACCTGCATGTAGCAGTGCTGTGTACTGTGTTACAGAGATGTGTGTGTAACCGCATGTAGCAGAGCTTTTTACTGTGTAACAGAGATGTGTGTGTAACCTGGGAACTATAAAAAAGTGTAAAATAAAACATAAAAATTCAGATCACCCCCCTTTTCCCAAAATGAAAATAAAAGAACTAAAAAAATACACATCATGGGTGTCGCAATGTGTAAAAACACCCATTGTATAAAAATATATTCCCCATACGGCAAACGGCAAAACAGAAGAAAAAAGAGTCCAAATGTCCGATTCGCCGTTTTTGGTCGCTTCATTTGCTACAAAAATGTAAATAAAAAGTGATCAAAAAGTCTTAAACACCCCAGAATGGTATCAGTGAAAAGTTCAGATTGCCCCGCAAAAAATGAGCCCCCACCCAGCTCCGTACACATAATTACAAAAAAGTTATAGAGCTCAAAATATGACAACAAAAAAAAAAAATCTGATTCTGTAAATCTCCTGTCACTCCGAGTTACTCAGAATTGGTAACCCTAATTAATAAATACATGCAACATGAATGCATATATGCCGCTTCACACAGATCACAAGTGTTAGGCCTCTTGCACATGAACATTGTTGGTCCATTCCGTGCATTGGGGACAGCAATTTGCAGTTCCCAATGCACGGGCAACGTGCGTGCAGCAGCCGGGACAAATCCAGACCCATTCAACTTGAATGGGTCTGTGAATATGTTCTACTTTTTTGCTGTGCGGAGGCATGGCCAGAAACACCACGGAAGCACTCTGTAGTGCTTCTGTGGGGATCCGATCCGTGTTTCTGTTCCGTTCAAGTGAATGGGTCGACATCACGGATGCGGGATGCACACGGCTGGTGCCCTGTGTATTGCGGAACCGCCGTATGTGGTCCACAATACGACCACAGGCACACAGCGGCCATGTGCAAGAGGCCTTACAAAGATGGGATTTAAGGTGCACATCCTCTTGTGCTTCCCATATTCCACAGATTTAGATCACACAGCTACTTACAGTTGTGCTGATAAGTTTACATACCCTTGCAGAATTTATGATTTCTTAAAGGGGTATTCTCATCTTCTCTTTTTCATACTTACCTTCCTTGAACGTGACGTTCACTTCCTGTATTCTTCTCCCGGCCGGGCCGCGCTTGCGCAGAAGACTGAAGATTCTCTCCCGGCCAGGCCGCGCAGAGTCCTGAACGCGCACGGCGCCGCGCATGTGCCATGGTGACTTATTCCTGGCCTGTATAGTACAGAGTCGGCGTGCGCATTCGCGGCTCTGTACTATACTGGCCAGGAAGAAGTCATCATGGCGCATGCGTGGCGGCATGCGCGTTCAGGACATTGCGCGGCCCAGCCGGGAGAGAATTTTCCGTCTTCTGCGCAAGCGTGGCCCGGCTGGATTCGACAGGAGAGGTGGCCGTGACCAGGGGAGACCAAAGACAACATCAGGTAAGAGGGGACTTATTTTCTAAAAAGGGATGGGAATTGGGTAATAAAATGTATTTAGAAAAATTATCACTGTCAAATCATTAACAGATTTAACAGTGATCATTAAGATGAGAATACCCCTTTAACCATTGTTCAGAGAATATGAATTATAACACGGACACTTTTCTCTCGCTCATGGTTAGTGGTCGGCTGAAGCCATTTATGTCAAACAACGGTGTTTACTCTTTATAAATCATAATCACAACACAAAGTCCCCAAATGACCCTGATCAGAAGTTTACACACCCCAGTTATTAATACCATGTATTGCCCCCTTTAACATCAATGACAGCTTGAAGTCTTTTGTGGTAGTTGTGGATGAGGCTCTTTATTTTCTCAGATGGTAAAACTGCCCATTCTTCCTGTTGAAAAAAAAAAGCAATTCCACCACAGTTTTACGTGATTTTTATTTACGACATTCGATGTGCGATAAAACTGACTGGTTACTTTTATTCTACAGGTCAGATCGAATCCGGCAATACCTTATATGTATAGTTTTTCTTGCGTTTTAATAGTGATAAAAAAAAATATATCCGATTTTTTTTGTCGCCATATTTTGAGCCCCATAACTTTTTTGTAATTATGTGTACAGAGCTGGATGGGGGCTCATTTTTTGCGGGGCAATCTAATCTAATCTTTTTACTGATACCATTCTGGGGTGTTTAAGACTTTTTGATCACTTTTTATTTACATTTTTGTAGCAAATGAAGTGACCAAAAACGGCGAATCGGACATTTGGACTCTTTTTTTTTTTCTGTTTTGCTGTTTGCTGTATGGGGAATATATTTTTATACAATGGGCGTTTTTACACATTGCGAAACCCATGATGTGTCTTTTATTTTAATTTTGGGAAAAGGGGGGTGATCTGAATATTTATGGTTTTTTTTACACTTTTTTATAGTTCCCAGGTTACACACACATCTCTGTAACACAGTACACAGCTCTGCTACATGCGGTTAGACAAACTGCTCTATATACACAGTACACAGCTCTGCTACATGCAGGTTACACATACATCTCTGTAACACAGTACACAGCTCTGCTACATGCAGGTTACACATACATCTCTGTAACACAGTACACAGCTCTGCTACATGCAGGTTACACATACAGCTCTGCTACACAGTACACAGCACTTCTACATGCAGGTTACACACACATCTCTGTAACACAGTACACAGCTCTGCTACATGCTGTTACACACACTGCTCTATATACACAGTACACAGCTCTGCTACATGCAGGCTACACACACATCTCTGTAACACAGTACACATCTCTGCTACACAGTACACAACACTGCTACCTGCAGGTTGCACATACATCCCTGTAACACAGTACACAGCTCTGCTACATGCAGGTTACGCATACAGATCTGCTACACAGTACACAGCTCTGCTACCTGCAGGTTGCACATACATCTCTGTAACACAGTACACAGCTCTGCTACATGCAGGTTACACATACAGCTCTGCTACACAGTACACAGCACTGCTACATGCAGGTTACACATACAGCTCTGCTACACAGTTCACAGCTCTGCTACATGCAGGTTACACATACAGCTCTGCTACACAGTACACAGCTCTGCTACATGCAGGGTACACATACAGATCTGCTACACAGTACACAGCTCTGCTACCTGCAGGTTACACGTACATCTCTGTAACACAGTACACAGCTCTGCTACATGCAGGTTACACATACATCTCTGTAACACAGTACACAGCTCTGCTACATGCAGGTTACACACACATCTCTAGTACAGAGCTCTATTTGATGGCTACTGTTCTGTACACTCTACCAGCTGCTGTGCACATCTGACCCCTCCCACACACGTGACTCGTCACATGGTCATGACGTCATCACAGGTCCTTTGCCTCTCCAGCAGCTAGCAGCTCCGTCAGGTGAAGAGTGTGTGTAGTAGGGCGTATTTTGAGTTAGGGAGGACGGAGTTTTGGCTGATGTCTGAGGGAGGACAGAGTTTTAGCTGATGTCTGAGGTCTGATGGAGTTTTGCCTGACGGAGGACGGAGTTTTGTCTGATGTCTGAGGTCTGATGGAGTTTTGCCTGATGGAGGATGGAGTTTTGTCTGATGTCTGAGGTCTGATGGAGTTTTGCCTGACGGAGGACGGAGTTTTGTCTGATGTCTGAGGTCTGATGGAGTTTTGCCTGACGGAGGACGGAGTTTTGTCTGATGTCTGAGGTCTGATGGAGTTTTGGGGGACGGAGGACAGAGTTTTGTCTGATGTCTGAGGTCTGATGGAGTTTTGGGTGACGGAGGACGGAGTTTTGTCTGATGTCTGAGGTCTGATGGAGTTTTGGGTGACGGAGGACGGAGTTTTGTCTGATGTCTGATGGAGTTTTGCCTGATGGAGGACGGAGTTTTGTCTGATGTCTGAGGTCTGATGGAGTTTTGCCTGATGGAGGACGGAGTTTTGTCTGATGTCTGAGGTCTGATGGAGTTTTGCCTGACGGAGGACGGAGTTTTGTCTGATGTCTGAGGTCTGATGGAGTTTTGGGTGACGGAGGACGGAGTTTTGTCTGATGTCTGAGGGCTGATGGAGTTTTGTCTGACGGAGGACGGAGTTTTGTCTGATGTCTGATGGAGTTTTGGGTGACGGAGGACGGAGTTTTGTCTGATGTCTGAGGTCTGATGGAGTTTTGCCTGACGGAGGATGGAGTTGTGGATGATGTCTGACGATGTCCTAATATGTATGCCGTATAACATACCGAATTTTAACCCTATAAGACGCATTGGCCCATAAGGTGCACCTAGGTTTTAGAGGACAATAAGACATTTTTTTTTCATTGGACCTCAGATCAGCAATCAGAACCCCAATATTATTCAGATCTCAGCTCATGGCCCCAATCAGATCCAATGTTAATAAAACCCTCAGACCTCAGATCAGACTCCAATGTTAATAAGACCCCATTTAGACCTCAGATCAGAGCCCAATATAAAGAAGACCCCCCCATTCAGACTTCACATGAGACCCCATGCCTCATATCAGCCCCCTGCTATATCTCATAACCCCCAGCCATATTTCTTTGCCCCAGCCATGTTTGATCAGCCCCCAACCATGTTTCAGCAACCCCCAACCATATTTGATCAGCCCCCAGCCATGTTTCAGCAGCCCCCAGCCATGCTTCAGCAGCCCCTAGCCATGTTTCAGCAGCCCCAGCCTCAGATCACAAAATAAATAAACCACTTACCTCTCCTGCTACTGGACGCGGCCGCTCCTCACTGCCTGCACTCTGTCTTCCTTCTCCGTCAGCTGTGCTGTAAACTGGCACACACAGCGTGAGGTCAAACAGCGCCCTCGCGCTGTGCGCAGCCGACAGCCAAGGACCAGGAAGCAGTGAGTAGAGCCTTCACCGCTTCCTGGTCCTCCGGTACTAATGAGCGCTTCCATAATGGAAGCACTCATTAGTATTCACCCCATAAGACGCAGGTGCATTTTTCCCCCACTTTGGCACAGCAGGTGAACTAGATAAACGAGATTATATATTAGTCAGCCCATTGAAACTAAGTCTGACACACAGTAAGTCTATATATAACGGAACAGCAGGATGTCAATCACAGTGAAGGGAGGACGGGTAAGGGGCGGGCTTAGCTTGACTTAAAGCAAGGAGGCCCCTGCCCCCTTGACTTCAAGCTGACTCTGAGGATAGCGAAAACACAGATTAAAGCAGCGTTTTTATAAAGTATACAACAACCAGTGGAGGAATGAAAAACATGATTTGGAACACACTGGGGGCTACTGTAAGGTAATGATGTCGGTTTAAAATTTGTTTTGGAGGGGACAGGTTCCTTATAAGTATGAATGGCGCAGCTGGTAAACAAGATGCACAGGAGAATTACATACTCCCTATGCTCTTTCTGCAGTCTCAAAAAAACTCAAAAAAACTCTCCCTATTTTCAAATTATTTTTTTTTATCTGTTTGTTTCAACACTGTCCCTAGTGCATGAGCCCTTGTCACGACTCTCTCTAAGCTCAGCTCACAGTGAAATGGTGAAGACGGCACGGGATGAAACTATTTTAGGGCTGTGACATCATAGGAGATGGCTAATCTGCTGATTGGCTAGCTATATGGCATTATGGCTCATATTACGTTCCCAGACTTCTTACATTGTAACACATGCAATAATCCGATTAGTTACCACAAAGTAAGAGGAAATTCAGTCTTGCAGCAAATTTTACCTAAACTTCAGATCAAAGTGTCTGCCAGCATGTCTGAAAAGTAGGTCCCTTTCCACCTCCTGCAGAGTCACCCCCTCCCTCTGCCAAGAGCAGCAGAAGCCACAGCAGCAGTAGTAGCAGCAGCCATTTCATTCTTCTCAACATGGTGGAGCAGTTTTACCACTTGCCTCGCCAGGCTGAGGCCAGTCAGCAAGCTGACAGCTCCGGCCTCAATACCGAGGTTCATGCCTACCTAAACTCTGGCCAGTCTGTCGCATATGCTGTTCCCTGATAATATGGATTTCTGGGCAGGCAAACTGAAACAGTAGCCCAAACTGGCATAGCACACTCTTCTTCCTCTTGCCCATCCTCCAGTGTCATCTTATAGAGGGTTTACGGCATTGTGGGGGGTGTGGTGATACCTAAACAGACCAAGTTGTCCAAAAAATCACTTTTGTCAAAACGAACCAAGCCTTGATTGGGCAGGATTTTTACACTCCTCCGATGAGGCTAATGAATAGATCTAGCCTTGCTGGTGGGACCCCATCTTGATACTTTTACTGCCTGCCTGCTTCCATCATGTTACCGCCGCCATCATGCCACTGCTGCACCCTGCTGACCAACATGTTCAGTATAGCTGCGTCCTCCATCATGCCACCACCACCATCATGCCACTGCGGCAGCCTGACAACCATCAAGTTCTGTATGGTTTCTGCTGCTGTCTCTATCATTCCACCACCACCATCATGCCACTGCTGTGGCCTGCTAACCATCACCTTATGAAAGGCTGCTGCTGCCTCCATCATGCTACTGCCTGCCTGCCTGCCTGCCAAGATGTACTATATAGCTACTGTAGCAGCTGCAGCTGCTCGCTGCTACTTCTGTTACTGTTATTATTACTACTATTACTACTACTACCCGCAGACAGCCTTGTATGTTTCATGCTAAGCAGCTTCTGTTGTCACTACTATTGCAATTAGAAGGGAGAATTTTTTTAGACTTGTTCACAACGAAACACTTTTTCTTCTGACGATCAACACCTGTGTATGTCATACGGGCAGGCATTCTGACCCTGTCAAGGCATAATTTTTGGATGACACTTTTTTTCATCCTACAACAATCTGCTCCCGATAAGGAATATGAAAAAGCATAACATGCGCTGATGCGGTTTTAAAACAACCTGTATGTTAATGCCGTCAAATGTGCGTTTACCTATGTATGTCAGTGGTACATAATTTACTATCGCTGTAGAGAAAATAAAATCATAAAAAATAAACAAAAAGATTTAAGTTTTCTTAAATATTTCTAAACAGGCCTAGGGGGCTAGAAGGGGGTTATACACCAATCTTCAGGGCAATTGGAGCAACTTTGGTTCCGGTCAAATCAAAATGTAAAAAAAAATCTGTGAACCCTAACCGAACTTTGAGTGGTTCAACCATCTCTAGTCAGAGCACCTAGAGGTCTGCAGATAGGGACCAATCTACAGTAGGAGAAACTCTGCCAATCTGCATGAGTGACCAGAAGGAGATGCTGATATTGGGTTACCCTGCGTTACGACTGGGATGCACACCCTGGGCCAGCAGCACTTTGCCCAGAGTATCAGCCCTCTGAGAGAAAGAGGGTCAGTTAGTGCAGTCAATTCTTCAGCACAGAAGCCTCTTCTGCCATGGAGGAGACTGGAGAATCTAGCTCAGTCAATTACCTGTATTCTTTTGCGCTTGAGTTCCTCCAGTAAAGAAGCACACTATTTTACTGTAAACTCTGACTCTCTATATTGGTTTCCAATTGATGTACAACACGCCTTACCATCCCCTCCAGGGAGCAAAACATGTGGTGAAACCTTGACAGTGTCCGTGGCAGGGGCGTTGCTAGGGTCTCAAAAGATCCGGGGCCCAAGCCCCAATGAATATGGCCCAGTTCTCTGAGTCGCCTCCCCTTCCTCCCACACACTGCATTTTGCTGTACTTGCTATACAGTAGCACATACCTGTCACATCCAGTGCCTCCAGGTGATATCTCCTCCGATGTAGATCTTGTCTGTTATATTCTCCATTTGGTCTGTAAAACTTCTTTCAGCCGCGCCTCGTCTCTGCAGAGTGCTACACATGGACATCTTAGGGTACTTTCACACTAGCGTTTTTCTTTTCCGGTGTTGAGTTCCATCACATGAGATCAATACCGGAAACATATGCATTCTGAATGCAGAGCATTCCGTTCAGTATGCATCAGAATGCATCAGTTCAGTACCGCTTAATTTTTTTGGCTGGAGAAAATACCGCAGCATGCTGCAGTTTTCTCTCCGGCCAAAAATCTTGAACACTTGCCAGAATGCCGGATCCGGCATTAATTTCCATTAAAATGTCTTAGTGCCGGATCCGTCATCCGTCTGGCAAAACGCAGACTTTTAAAAATGCAAAAAATAAATAAACACCGGATCTGTTTTTCTGGATGACGCCGGATGTGTCTATCCGGTACTTCAATGCATTTGTCAGACAGATCCGCATCTGGATCCATCTGACAAATGCCATTCGTTTGTGTCAGGATTGCCGGAATCCTCTGCCGCAAGTGTGAAAGTACCCATAGCTTCCTCACATTTCTATCATCATCTCCCAAACTGGAGTCCCCACAGTGTTATCCTGCTGCTCGCTGTGCTCCCCAATACCCCCAAATACTATCCTGAAGAAAAATGTGTGCCCCCATAGTAATAATGCTCCTCATAGTCCCACCAATAGTAATTCCCTTCTAGAATGCCCTAATTAGTAATACTGCTACCTACAGTGCCCCCAACTGTGATAATGCTCCCCAAAAGTGCCCCCATTAGCAAAGCAACCCTCCAGTATTAATAATACCCTCACAGAGCCCCCAGTAGAAATAAGGCCCCCTATTCTTCCCCCAATGGTAATAAAGCTCTCTACAGACCCCTAAGTAGTAATAAGGCCCCCCATAGTGCTCTTAGTAGAGATATAGAAATATGCGGATCTATAAGTCACTCCTATAGAGCCCCCAGTAGTATTACGAATGCCTATAATGTCCCCTGGATTTAAAATACCTCTGCAGTGCCCCCAGTATTTATACTGCTCCCTACTTTTATAAGGCTAACCCTGAAGTGCCCCCAGTATTTTTAATGCCCCCTGCAGTGCTCCCTGAAGTTATATTCCTTTCTCCACCATACAATCCCATGTAAATAACATCACACTATCTCTCCTGCCCCCTTCAAAATACAGTCATATGTAAATAACATCACTCCCCTCCTTGAAGCCCCTTAAATATATAGCCCCATGTAAATAACACTATTTCACTCCCTCTGCCATAGAGTCCTATGTAAATAACATTACATGATCTCTCCATCCCCCTCAAATATACAGCCCCATGTAAATAACAGCCCTCTCTATCTACAGCCACCTCCAAAATAAAGTCCATTATAATTAACATCACCTCCTCCCCAGCCACCTTCAGCATTACAGTCCAAAGTAAATAATATCACCCCCTTCCAAGCGGCCTCAAAAATGCAATCCCATGTAAACATAATATAAAAATAACATAATTTCCCCCTACCAGCCACTTTCAGCATACAGTACCATGTAAATATTATCACTCCCTACCACAGCTATCATCAACATGCAGTCCCATGTAGATAACATCACTCCCTCCCACAGCCGCCTCCAACATACAGTCCCATGTAAACAACATAATCCCCTCCCATAGCTACCTTCAACATACAGTCCCATTTAAATAACATCACCCTGCCCAAGCCCCCTCCAACATTCAGTCCCATATAAATAACATCACTCTCTCCCATTGTATCTAGCAGGCAGGCAGGACATCCAGGTCCTGGGACAAAACATCAGGGGCCCAGGCTCCGAATTATTTAACCTAGCAATGCCCCTGATCCGGGGCATTTAGCATAGTGCTGGGGCCACTGCAATTCTAATATCCAGTTCCAACAACAGTGATAAAGCCCCTCTATAGTAGCCACAGTAATAGTGTCTCCTATAATACCTCTAGTAGTGCCCCTAGTAGTTATATTGTTCCCCTGCAGTGCCCCTGTAACACCCCAGAGTGGTATTACCACTACTGCACCCTGCTACTATCGCTAATGCACTAATATAATGCCATCTTATGTATGTATGTCTTTCCAGGTCCTCCACAATGTGCATTCATAATCTTGTTATGTACAGTGGAGGAAATAATTATTTGACCCCTCACTGATTTTGTAAGTTTGTCCAATGACAAAGAAATGAAAAGTCTCAGAACAGTATCATTTCAATGGTAGGTTTATTGTAACAGTGGCAGATAGCACATCAAAAGGAAAATCGAAAAAATAACTTTAAATAAAAGATAGCAACTGATTTGCATTTCATTGAGTGAAATAAGTATTTGAACCCCTACCAACCATTAAGAGTTCTGGCTCCCACAGAGTGGTTAGACACTTCTACTCAATTAGTCACCCTCATTAAGGACACCTGTCTTAACTAGTCACCTGTATAAAAGACACCTGTCCACAGAATCAATCAATCAAGCAGACTCCAAACTCTCCAACATGGGAAAGACCAAAGAGCTGTCCAAGGATGTCAGAGACAAAATTGTAGACCTGCACAAGGCTGGAATGGGCTACAAAACCATTAGCAAGAAGCTGGGAGAGAAGGTGACAACTGTTGGTGCGATTGTTCGAAAATGGAAGGAGCACAAAATGACCATCAATCGACCTCGCTCTGGGGCTCCACGCAAGATCTCACCTCGTGGGGTGTCAATGGTTCTGAGAAAGGTGAAAAAGCATCCTAGAACTACACGGGAGGAGTTAGTTAATGACCTCAAATTAGCAGGGACCACAGTCACCAAGAAAACCATTGGAAACACATTACACCGCAATGGATTAAAATCCTGCAGGGCTCGCAAGGTCCCCCTGCTCAGGAAGGCACATGTGCAGGCCCGTCTGAAGTTTGCCAATGAACACCTGAATGATTCAGAGAGTGACTGGGAGAAGGTGCTGTGGTCTGATGAGACCAAAATAGAGCTCTTTGGCATTAACTCAACTCGCTGTGTTTGGAGGAAGAAAAATGCTGCCTATGACCCCCAAAACACCGTCCCCACCGTCAAGCATGGGGGTGGAAACATTTTGCTTTGGGGGTGTTTTTCTGCTAAGGGCACAGGACAACTTATTCGCATAAACGGGAAAATGGACGGAACCATGTATCGTGAAATCCTGAGCGACAACCTCCTTCCCTCTGCCAGGAAACTGAAAATGGGTCGTGGATGGGTGTTCCAGCACGACAATGACCCAAAACATACAGCAAAGGCAACAAAGGAGTGGCTCAAGAAGAAGCACATTAAGGTCATGGAGTGGCCTAGTCAGTCTCCGGACCTTAATCCAATCGAAAACCTATGGAGGGAGCTCAAGCTCAGAGTTGCACAGAGACAGCCTCGAAACCTTAGGGATTTAGAGATGATCTGCAAAGAGGAGTGGACCAACATTCCTCCTAAAATGTGCGCAAACTTGGTCATCAATTACAAGAAACGTTTGACCTCTGTGCTTGCAAACAAGGGTTTTTCCACCAAGTATTAAGTCTTTTTTTGTTAGAGGGTTCAAATACTTATTTCACTCAATGAAATGCAAATCAGTTGCTATCTTTTATTTAAAGTTATTTTTTCGATTTTCCTTTTGATGTGCTATCTGCCACTGTTACAATAAACCTACCATTGAAATGATACTGTTCTGAGACTTTTCATTTCTTTGTCATTGGACAAACTTACAAAATCAGTGAGGGGTCAAATAATTATTTCCTCCACTGTATATGGTTCACCAGCAGGTGGAAGCAAACACGGCAGAGCTATAGTTAGATAAGATAGAATTCACCATTCCATTCTTGCTCCCTTTGGTCAGAAGTAGGCCAGTCCTGCTTGCTACCAGAAGGAGACGGGGCAGTCCTGGTTGTGCTGGTGGAGACTCCATGTTGGAGCTGCCAGGATTCTAATCTATTCCTTGGATGAAGAAAAGTCAGACTAAAAAGTTAAGTGCCGCATAAAGAAAAAAACAAGTTACAAAGTCAGCTTGTCAGTACAGCAGAGTGAGAAAAGGATAGAGCAGAGTTGAGTTTGGCTGCTAGTTTAATGCTAAAGCCTGCTCGAACCAAGACAAAGCTTGTAAACTGTTTGAAGAAATGTTTATTCAAAGTAAAACTGCCATTGAACTTCATCTCAAGGAGTTATTTCTTCAAATCCCTCAATTATTCCCCCTATTTATTGCTTCAGATCCAAAGCCTGGGGTCTAGTCATATCCAAGTAGGAGCACCGTGGCACACATAAAGAGACATTTTAGGCCACAACATACCACTCAGCATTTCTTACACCTGGGATGCAAAAAAGAGGGCTCTGGGGCGTGGCCACCCTTTGCACCCCTAGTAGTTAAAATACCATATGGAGCACCTTCAGTAGTTATACTCCTCCTGTAGTGCCCCAGAAGTTATAATATTCACCATTAGTTGTAATATGCTCCTCCAGTAATGCTCCAAGTAGCTATTATGCCGCCCTTATTTTAGCCTCCAGTGTATAAAATGTCACCATCATATCCCCCCAGAATTTGAAATATCCCCCTTTATAGCCCCCAGTATATACAATGCATCTATTATAGCCCACAGAATATAAAATATCCCCTTTATAGCCCTCACTCCTGCCGTCCACAATGCAAGCTGCAGCAGTCTGATTTGCTTCCATCGCAGCCCAGGTAGTTGGGATGACTTTATTGCTTGAGACCCGGCGCAAGTGTTTCCAATTATGTCATTGCCACTATAATTTGAATGGAGCAATGCCACCTGTTCCATTCACAGTGCTAGTTCCAGTGCCTGAGGCTGCAGAAAACAGCTGATTGCTGGGGGAGTGGGGTGCTGAACCCTCGCAAGTTGGATATTAATGACCTATCCTGAGGATAAGTCATTAATATCAGAAGCCTGGAAAACCTCTTTAAGATCTCGGATGGGAAGCTCCACCTTTTTGCTGTTGGTGCAATTCTAAATGAAAAAGCCATTTGAATTTAATTTGGTATTCTTAAAGCTTTTCTGTGTAGGGGTGATCTGGCTAGGTCTTGATAAAACAAAATAGTTACACTTCATACTTATGCTGGTCTCCTTCTTTCACCCGTCATATAAACAGTTTTTTAGGTTGGTAGTACACTAATAAAAAGTATACACATACATTTTAAGGCTATTTATTTTTATTTTTTTTCATTACTGCACTGTACTCATTTTGAACTAAAAATCTTTTTTGTTCAACTGGTCTTTCTAAAAAAAATTATAGCTTCTTTCTTTATACAGCTTTGAGATTCTCTAGTAGCAGGCTGTGTATTTTTACTGTGTTCCATCAGGCAGGTCAGCTAATGACTTCTTATCTCTGATCTAAAAAAACTGCATTATAGCTCAATTCTTATCTTACTGATAAGAATGTAGCTTAAATAAGTGCTTATGACCTTTTAGTAATTTAGAGATAAGGGGGTCATTAATGATCCAGAAATACGCCTATATTTCTGGCGCAGATTGCAACTCAACAGTTAGTTGTGCTGCAATCTGCGACTTTTCCCCACTCACGCCAGGTCTAAAAAAGTGCGAGTGGCGTGGGTGGTGAAGGGAATGGGTCAGATATAGGGAGTATGAAGACAAGTATCTAGAACGCCAGTCTTAATAAATGACCCCCAAAGTTTATTTGATAACCAGCACAAAGTGAAAGTACGATTCACACAGCTAAACAAACAGTTAACCCTTTGTGATAGAATGGCTAAATATAACTTAATAAAGACTAGATCACTAAAATGAAATCCTAAAAAAAAAAAATTGCTCCTGAAGGTCCGAAGGTGTACATATATAATTATGGTCAATGCCTGCTCTAAGAGAAATATGAGGGGATGAGTTTTTCATGCCACAGTTGTCCCTACTGTCAAATTTTGTGGCCTCTTCGAAGGGCTTCAGCACCCGACAGCCATCTTGAATGAGTTTCCACTGCCTGACCTCAAAAGAAGACATGTTCCCTGATGAGGTGGTCTGGTGCATGACAAAATCATTCATGCATATCTGCTGCTCGTACAGATGCTCTATCATGTGCAATGTTGAATTCCAGCAAATTGGAATGTCGTGGATTAAGAGGTGTAATGGCAGGGAGTTTTGTCATTGCAAGTCCAGGAAAGATACATAAAAATGGCTAAAATGTGAAGACGGTCTCCTGGACATTGTCAGCACCTTGCGCAAATCAGTTTACTTTAAAAAAAAAATACGCGACTAGGTTAATCATGTGGGCCATGTAGGGAGCATGTGTTATTTTCCCCAGGTTCAGCACTGCTACTGTATGATGTCGAGGCCATTGTCACTAACCACATTGTCCAGCTGGAGTGGGCGGGGTGACAGCTAAATGCATGCTTGATGTATTTTAGCAACTGATTGCTTGTGTGGCTACTGTCACTCAGGCCAATCAGCTCCAACACCGAATGCCAATGCTTGACTTGACGAGGGGAAGTGCAAGCAATGCTGTGCCCTGCTGCTGGGGACAGGAGGGTGTCCATGGAGGAAGAGGTGGAGGACACAGATAAGTGCCCGGTGTTGGAGCCAGGCTGACACATTCATGGTGGGTCAAAGGAACCTGGCCTTTTTGCTGGGGTGCCTCTTCTCTGCTGCCACAAAAAACATTAACCAAATGGGCTGTGAAAGACATGTATGTACCTGCCTGTAAGATCTGCTCAAGGTGTCCACTGTGGCGTGCAACTTGCCTCACAATGACAATTGCAAGGAGCCGCCCTTGTTTTTGGGCTTGTGAGATTGCAAGGCAGAGATGGCTTTTGAAAGAAATAACGGTGGCTAGGTAGTTTCCAGCTTGGCTGAGTGCACTCCATCAGCTCCCAAGCAGCAGACTCTACTAAATGGTATGGAAGCAACTGTACCTCCAGCAATTTATTAAGATGGGAATTAAGCTTATGTACCATTGGATTGCTGGGTGTGTAAAGTTGTTTCCTGGCCACACATTCTGTTATCGATGGCTGACAATGGGGTAGAGGAGGAGGAGTCTGAGCTAAAGAAGCAGAAAATGATGATGATGATGTAAAAACCATCATACTGCCCATGGATGTGGCAAGGGAGAGCAAGAGAAGGAGGCAACTCTTGTTGTGGTAACTGGCAGCTGCCTTGTTTAAAGGCGTTATCCAGAAACAGAGCCACACCTGTCCATAGGTTGTGTGTGGTATTGCAGCTCAGCCCCATTAAAAATGAAAGGGGCTTCTTATTCTTCCTTCTAGCTTTATCCCTCATTATCCCTGACACTAAAATAGAAGCTTTATTGTGATTTTACACTGTCCCCAAGATCTTCTACACCCATCCAGCCTCATTTAAAGCCCAACACAAAATTACATTCTGCTCATTCTATAAGGATGCTTACCTGGCTGCTGTCTCACTGATTGGCTTATCCAGGCTGTCAGTCAGCCTGTGATCCAATAAGGGCAAGTTCCCCTTCTTCTCAGGGTCATGTAGGCATGCTCCTTCCTCCCTCGTGGTTTTTACCAATGAAATGTGCAGTAAAATGGCGCTACACACTGTTTTGCTGGATTAGGCTGAAGCAAACCTGAAAAAGATTCGGGTTCTTCTTGTGTATGAATTTTTGGGAAGTTCGTAACGAACCTGGTTTGTTACGACTTGAATTGATTATCTCTATTTTATGGATTACATTTTTTTTTCAAGTCACTCTATGTATTGCACTTCCTGTTCTGGCTCCTTAACTGACAATTTGTTTGGGCCTTTTGCACAGCAAACAGCCTTTCTTGACTTTTTCAGTCAGACCATTCACTTTGGCCAGAGGCAGAAGGGGATGCGTGACTCAATTACATCATCACACATTACTCTGAAAAGTGAAATGCTCTTCTGTCGACATCTTTATCTAATCCTATCAAGAGAACAATAAGGCTGTCATACTGTTTTCCCAATTCTAATCCTATTATTATACTAGCAGATAACATCTTCGACTCACAGCAGCATTAATCTGAAAATAGTTTGCCTAGATATGACCTTTTTTCTCTTCCTTCTGACTGCTACAGTAAAATAATATTTTATTTTGAAGTATTAATGGTAAATAACTGACAAAATGAAAAAGAAAACTTGTCAAAATAGTAAAAAAAATGTGTTATCTATGAATATTGAGTGTCCCTTTAAAAGCACACTGTTGCATACATAATATATGGAAATACAGACGCTGATAAGCTAATCAGCCCTGATAAACTAAATTTCCGGACCTGGCCATACTAATCACACCACAGATAATTTATTTAAAAAAATGAATAAAGTGCAACTGTGACTGTCAGTAGGTGGGGACCCATTGTACCAATTAACCAGTTTGACTTTGGGCTAAACCAAAAGGACATTGTCCTGGTGGTTCCCTGGTATTTATCCTTTAATTCCCAGAGACACCGATGCAAAGCATCAAGGGATCAGGCAAAAGGCACAATTATAATACAGTCCAAGGTCAGGGCAGGGTGAGTACGGGCATGTTTCAGATAGAAATTCAAAGGTCGGGGCAGGCTGCAAGGAGTATAATCAGTAGTCAGGCTAGGTATGGTACACACATGTAGTCAGATAAGAGATTACACCTTTGCTGATTTCTAGACACTAGAGGAACCACCAGTCCGGCTAAATAAGGAAGGCTGATCAACACCTTAGTAAGCACCTGGACAGAGAGCAGAAGGGAAGAATTAACTTCAGCATTGTAAAGAAGTTCACTGAGTACTAGTCCCAATATACACAGGGTGAGTGGGGTGATGCCCGCAACCTTGCCTAGAAAAGCAGTATAGCAGCAGACAGCCGCCAACCTAACAGCAGCAAACACAATAATTTTTTTTACCACTGATAAGTATATCCTATGTCATCAGTAATAGAAAATAGGTAAACGCAAGCTTAGGAGATTGGTGTCACCCATAAAAATAATAAGTGGTTGGAGTTAGGATTCCCAAGATATCCTTGCATATTGCCACCCATCATACAACAGAATGGAACAGGGTGGCATGGATGTCTTGGAACAGAAAAGAGCCTTCCCCAAACTGTTGTCACTAATTTGGAAATGACAATCATATCAAATTGTTTGTTTAACCTTTACTGGAAGTCAATGGTCTAGCAAAATCCCTCCTGTAAATTGTATGGTAGGCATCATATAATTCATTAAGTTGTGTTCACCAAACTCAGTCCCTGAAAACCCATAGTGAGTCCATGTGTATTCAGCTTTATACCATTTAAAATGGATTTTGCAGGGTAGTTTTGATTTGACCGGATCATAGCTTCATTTAGAAATTCCTGTAATTCCCAACTGATAAGCACTTTTGAAACTTGGTTGAGCCTTAGGTAATATTCACATGTAGCAGATAGATACTTGGGGATATACAGTATTACAGTAGCAGCAAAGTGGATGTCATTTTACCAAATCTCATTCACACTCTCTGGAAAAATCAACATGGCAATTGAAATGTGTTGTGAATACTTTAGTAAATCTGCAGTATGTCAATTTATGCTGCAGATTTCACCCTTTCACAGAATCCACAATTCTGGATGTAAATCCACTGCAGATTTTTTAGTGCTGACTTTACATCCATTTGGGACCTAACCTTAAAATTCTGCTAGTTACTCTACACTACGTGCAGAATTATTAAGCAAATGAGTATTTTGACCACATCATCCTCTTTATGCATGTTGTCTTACTCCAAGCTGTATAGGCTCGAAAGCCTACTACCAATTAAGCATATTAGGTGATGTGCATCTCTGTAATGAGAAGGGGTGTGGTCTAATGACATCAACACCCTATATCAGGTGTGCATAATTATTAGGCAAATTCCTTTCCTTTGGCAAAATGGGTCAAAAGAAGGACTTGACAGGCTCAGAAAAGTCAAAAATAGTAAGATATCTTGCAGAGGGATGCAGCACTCTTAAAATTGCAAAGCTTCTGAAGCGTGATCATCGAACAATCAAGCGTTTCATTCAAAATAGTCAACAGGGTCGCAAGAAGCGTGTGGAAAAACCAAGGCGCAAAATAACTGCCCATGAACTGAGAGAAGTCAAGCGTGCAGCTGCCAAGATGCCACTTGCCACCAGTTTGGCCATATTTCAGAGCTGCAACATCACTGGAGTGCCCAAAAGCACAAGGTGTGCAATACTCAGAGACGTGGCCAAGGTAAGAAAGGCTGAAAGACGACCACCACTGAACAAGACACACAAGCTGAAACGTCAAGACTGGGCCAAGAAATATCTCAAGACTGATTTTTCTAAGGTTTTATGGACTGATGAAATGAGAGTGAGTCTTGATGGGCCAGATGGCTGGATTGGTAAAGGGCAGAGAGCTCCAGTCTGACTCAGACGCCAGCAAGGTGGAGGTGGAGTACTGGTTTGGGCTGGTATCATCAAAGATGAGCTTGTGGGGCCTTTTTGGGTTGAGGATGGAGTCAAGCTCAACTCCCAGTCCTACTGCCAGTTTCTGGAAGACACCTTCTTCAAGCAGTGGTACAGGAAAAAGTCTGCAAGGTAAGAAAAACATGATTTTCATGCAGGACAATGCTCCATCACACGCGTCCAAGTACTCCACAACGTGGCTGGCAAGAAAGGGTATAAAAGAAGAAAATCTAATGACATGGCCTCCTTGTTCACCTGATCTGAACCTGATTGAGAACCTGTGGTCCATCATCAAATGTGAGATTTACAAGGAGGGAAAACAGTACATCTCTCTGAACAGTGTCTGGGAGGCTGTGGTTGCTGCTGCACGCAATGTTGATGGTGAACAGATCAAAACACTGACAGATTCCATGGATGGCAGGCTTTTGAGTGTCCTTGCAAAGAAAGGTGGCTATATTGGTCACTGATTTGTTTTTGTTTTGTTTTTGAATGTCAGAAATGTATATTTGTGAATGTTGAGATGTTATATTGGTTTCACTGGTAAAAATAAATAATTGAAATGGGTATATATTTGTTTTTTGTTAAGTTGCCTAATAATTATATACAGTAATAGTCACCTGCACACACAGATATCCGCCTAAAATAGCTAAAACTAAAAACAAACTAAAAACTACTTCCAAAAATATTCAGCTTTGATATTAATGAGTTTTTTGGGTTCATTGAGAACATGGTTGTTGTTCAATAATAAAATTAATCCTCAAAAATACAACTTGCCTAATAATTCTGCACTCCCTGTATGTTTGGTATATGAACTTGCCAGTGATAGGTAAAATTTGTGTTGATTAAAAGATTAATCTTCACACAGCAATATTTTTATCTTTGTTCCATCTACATATTTTTTACTATCGAAAGGAACTGATTGGTTGAGGAAGGTAGGAAAATCTTTTCTAAAAGAATGTTCCTCTTTTTTCTAGAACTAAGGTCAAACAGGGAGCAACTCTTAAATCATACACAACTGTAGAAATATACAAAATTCTAAGTTTACAGGATTTATTTCTGCTCTTACATGGGTTGCACCTCCCTTAATATGCCCTGTTAGGACATTTGGACATCATTGTGGGGGGATGCCAACTCAAAAGCATCCTAAATTACTGGAGAGTCACAAAGTAAAATCCTCATATATTGACCCAGCAATATATTGCATCAGCATTTACTGAATTAAATGGTTGGCTTGCAATGCTACTTTATTCCTGAAGTGAGCACTGCAGTGGAAATGCATTGACAGCCAGCCATAGCTTGCCCTGTCAACCGCTGGCTTACTAGAAATCCATGTGCCATACCAGAACCAATCTTCATGAAAGCCAATTTATCTGTCCCATCAAATAATCTGTCTCTAAATTGAGTGAAGTTTTCTGGTGTTAAATATGCAAGTAGAGAAAAGGCATATAACAGCATCTGGAAACCCAGTGTGATACAGTTTTAGAATTTTGAAAGATATTACAGAATGAATGTTTACTCGGATATAATCCTATGGCCAAACGTGAAGTCACTCGTACAATACAAGGGCTTTTCCCATTAGGTCCATATGGAAGTGCTGTGCAGCTGACCATTGCACGTGATTGCAGTGGCACAGATGAATTTCACTTCTTACTAGTAACACTTTTGGTGGATAGGGTCCAGACCATGATCAGGTCTATCAAAGAGACTCTCAGTTTACGACTGTCTCCCGCTGAACCCCCCAATAGCAAGAACAGAACCCTTTTATAACCAAAGCGCCAGTCAATGGAGTATCCTCATCAACTAAGCCACACGTGCTCACTACAATCTCAGCTGATATGAATATCAAGGGTCTGTTCCTCATTTCCAGTCTTGAACAGAAGGGCAAGGATATTATTATTAAAGGGATTCTCCAGGATTAGAAACCCATGGCTGCTTTCTTCCAAAAAACAGTTCCACAGGTTGTGCGTGGTGTTGCTGTTCATCTCCGTTGCAGTCAATGGTAAAGAACTGCAATACCTCACCCTGTGGACAAGTGTGCTGCTGTTTTTGGGAGAAAGCAGACATGTTTTTCTAATACTGAACAGCCCCTTTCAAGACAAAGCCACAGTCATATAATAAAAAATAATAAAAAATAAAAAATCACATCACCACCAATAAAAGAGTATAACCTATTATTAGTATTGTATTGCCCGGTATAGAAGCCAGGGAACCTCTCCCCATACTGCACATACACTACTGAACAATGCAGCCTTTCTTTTTTAATATTATAATGCTTTACTATTTTTCTGCATGTAGTGAGGTTTTGTGACGCTCTGACTGAATCAGCAAGCAGTCTATGTAGGGATGTTACACTTTGCCAAATGGGCTCTGCATTCTGTCTATTTTCCTAGAGAATGTATTACTCAATCTGCTTATTTTAGTGACGACGTCTCCTTGCATCTACTGCACACAAAAATATAGGATGTCATTGTATTTTACACAAATCAGTTACTTTAAATAAATAGAGATACACAGAATTTACAAATATAATGAACAATTTCATGTGAATAAAGAAGGTGGGCTCTTGTAAATCAGTAGTGACAGCCAAATGGGAAAATTGACATAGCACTGTAATCACTCCCAACATCCTCTGAAGTTATTGATCCAGAACCTCTATAATCCCCTTCACATAACACAGGCAATTTCATGTAATACCTGTAATAACAGTGCATTCAAACTCAAGTAGCCATCAGAAGCATTGTATCTAATGGTGAAGCAGGTCTCTGCTGAGTAAGTAACAACCGCAGTACAAAAAATGACAATGGCTCATTCCTTTTATAGGTAACACTATACAATAAGAGCCGCTTTAAAAGATAAACATTTCTCGCAGCCAAAGAAAACAAACGATTAATTGCATGCTTGCTGTAGTTGTAAGCTGAGCCCAGGAATCAGGAGCGACAGTGCAAACTGGATTTGGGAAGTGATCCACTCTTGGTGCTATCCACGCCGCAGCTATCTGATGTTAATTACAACATGAGGTGACAGCTCAGAAGTATTTAAGCACTGGGTCATTGCACTTTTCCCTGGTGTTGTTTCCATAAAATATTCCACCAATTTTACAGGCTCCTTGCCTGGCTGATGGATCATTCCACCTCCTTATCAAAGCTTTACCAGCTCCTCATTAATATATACAGCAGGATACACTGCTCTATATATCATTGTCTTCTTCTTGGGGAGGGCTAATCAGTCAGCCATTATCAGTCAGTCAGCAGAAGGCAGGCAATCAGACCTGACAGCAAAGAATCATGGGAGATCAGGGAAGGTTAAATGAGGCTGACAGTTGTGATAATGATGATTATACTATAAATTAAGATGTGATGATAAAGGAGAATAAAAGACACAATCTGAAGCAATATTTGGTTTAACATAACTCTCTTTTTTGTACTGCTAAATGGCTATAGCATTTATCACAACGAACAAGAATGGGCATTTAACTACCATGATAAAATGGGACACATCAGATTGAAAATCCTTACGAGTTGTGATTACTGTCAGGTACTATTTTACAGATAGAATGAAAAGCTATGGGAAAATCCTGCGTGGAAAAAAAACATGCATTATTTTTCAGATTGAAAAGAAAATACATCTATTCAAGAAATGTCATTCATTTTTTTTCTGCAAGGAATTGTTGGAGTGCATGTACCCCTTGCTCTAAAACTTTTATCAAAGTCATAGGGTACATTGAGATTTTAGTAGGTTACCTACTGTCAGGACCTCCATCAGGGCAGTACTAACGGTAATGTGGACCTCTACCATCTACATGTCTTGCGGCTGCTCATATGTATTTTTCATGTATTCTGTCATTAGATGGAAATCCTGGAAGTGTAACTGGACATTTATGGTATATACTGTGTGTTCGATATGCTATAAATACAGTATTTCAGCTGCACCCCAGTTTATTCAGTAACACCCTTTAAGTTTTATTTTTGGCCCTTGTGGTTGGTTCAGTCTGACAATGTGGCCCCAAACCGGAAAATGTTGTGCACCCCTGGTCTATACTCTTGCTGTATTCACTAAGGGAGCAGAAGGTGAGCCTGCAAAGTCTTATGGCAGTCACCCTGCACCTGCTTCATTAGTGAGAGTGCAACTGACTGACGTGATGATGTCAGTCAGACGCCACTGGCCCACCCGCTGCTTCGTTAGAAATAGAGCTAGAGTATAGATTAGTTTAGTGAGTTTCCAGGGAGGCTGCCAGTTGGGGCCTGATCTACATATACAGTACTTTAGATATGCCAGATAGTAGGCCCTGGTCCCTCCACCTTTACACGGGACAAAGGGGTCTCCACTAAAGTAGGCCCTTTCTTCATGGAATATGTGGAAAACTATGTAACCATGTGATGAATGGAGGGCTAGCTGGGGAAGAGGGATTCTGGATGGTCAAAGTGTCTGGGATGAAGATGGCCTGTCATTCCCATAGAGAGCAAGGACACAGTAAGTAAACATTCATTACCTGTGGGCAGTATGGTATGCACTTCTATATTAATCTTTGCTGTTATAAATGTATACCCTCATCAATATTTTAAATGTCTAAAGAGGGGTGCTTAAAAAGCTTTTCCATAATTTGCATGTTATATAGTTAAATGGGTTGTCTAATCTCAGACGTTGCTAACATATTGCTAGGATATGTCACCAATATCAGATAGGTGTTGATCCCACCACTGGGACCTGAACCTATGTATAAAACAGGGTCACCAACGCCAATGGGAGGGAGGCGTGCATGTGTGACATGCTCTTTATTCACTTCGGTTGGAGTTCCCAAATTTTTTTTAATTTTTGATCCAAAAATAAATATGTTTTTATATATATATATATATATATATATATATAAATAACAAAAAAAGGAACACCAGCAGCACAAGACAAAAATTGTGGCGGGTGCAATATCCTCATATATATATATATGTATATAGTGGTGACATGGACAGTATACAGTAAGTGCTGGGTGAGATAAATAAAATCCAGAAAGCTGCAGGGGTTTCAGCAAAGCATAGTTTGCTGAGGTAGTTTTGTTTACATTTGTTCTGGGCTGGATTTCATTTGGACTGGTGGATAGGTTTGGTAGTGGGATCTGCCAGTCCACACCCTTCCAGTATGGGTGTTGTCTTTTACCTGAGGTGATCGCAGGTGAGGCCTGCTGTTATCAAGGAAGGATAAAACCAACCCTCTGTGTGTCAGTATGAAGAGAGAAAACTTGGAAACAGAGGCCTACAGAGGCTCTGGGTGGTCTCAGCCAGGAGGGCTGAGGGGCCACGAGGCTATGTGAAGCCTGATCTCTTCCCTACTGGACTTGTGTCTGATGAGCCAACCTGCTAAGGCTTGGAGCCTGAGAACCTGTGTACAAGCTGTGCTTAGAGGTGAGTCAGGGAAAACTACTGTGTATTAGGAAGTGCCTAGACGGGCAGGTGTTTATTTGATGTTTATGTTTGTGTGGGTGCTGAAGTGGCAAAATAAAGCACCAGTTTGGACATTAAATCCTGTTGTCTGTGAAGAAGTCTGTGATTGTGACCCCCTGAGAGAGAGAGATTCCTTACAATTGGTGGATGATGAGTGCATCCAATAAGTGTCCATGCTAAAAGGGCTGGAAGCCCAAGTAAAAAGAGACTGACCTGTGGAGGATTTTTTTTTTTTGCTGTGGTGCAAGAAAAACTTGCTGAAATTTAAAGGGCCAGAAGCCCAAGTTGGAGAAACTGTGTTTCTACAGGAAGGTCTGTTACCATGGGTGTCATGGAGGAATATGTCAGGTGGTTGTGGTGGATAAAGCAGCAGGAAGACTGATTGGTTGCATCCAAAGTGAAATGGTGCAGTTTGATGCAGAGCGGGAGGCTTTGGAGGCGCAACTGCAGCTAGCTCTGAGGAGAAATTTTTCAATGCTGAGGGGACACTTTGTAAAGAAGGTGTCAGTGATGTGCCTGGAGTTCCAGAGGAAAAGGCGATGTGTGCCGTTGCTAAGTGCAAAGTGCAATGGAGGATCATTTGATCAGGAGACATGATGAAACATGTCAAAGATCCTGCCAGCTGGTGATTGGGAGATCCCCGACTTGGGTCACGCTATATTCCCGTCAACAAGTGTCCCGGGTCAGGCCCAAAGATCTGGAATTTGTGAAGAGGGGGCCAGGGACAGATACCACTGTGTCTTTGACCTTTGTAACGGACTATGGCTCTGTACAATGGGAGCTCTTGATATGTGAGACCCTAAAGGAGGAATTCATAATGGGCAAAGACTTTCCATCGTTTTGGCAGCTATGGAGTAGAGAAAGTGCTTCAAATTGTGCGGCTGGAAAATCTGAGGAAAAGTCTTCAGTAGAGTGTGGGATTTATCGTCCGGAAAAAGACATAATTCAAGGCCAAGGTGTTCCCCTTGGCAACCACTGCATTGAGGAGTCTGCATGTGATCGTGGCAGAAACCAAGGGCTGGCAAGATGTCTTGGACACAAAAACTTTGAATCCATATTGCTGTACTTGGATGATGTGATCGTCTACTCCAAGACTTATGAAGAGTATTTACAGCATTTAGCAGAAGTATTCCAAGGATCCGCATTCGAATCTCAATTGTTCTACGAGCTTTGTGCATTGTACAACTGCAAAAAATTGAGGACCACCACATATCACCCACAGGGAAATGGCCTATGCTAAAAGATGAACCAAACCCTGATCAATATGCTCAAGGCCGTACCACCTCGCAAGAGAGCTGAGTGGCTTTTGATTCTGCCTGAACTAGTGTACCTGTACAACAAAACAACTCACTGCTCTGCTGAGTACACCCCATACTACCTCATGTTTGGAAGGCAGGTTCATTTACCTGCAGACTTTGCCATTACCTTTTCTGTATCGGACTCTGAACCACCCCTTCCCCAATCTGAGTGGGTCAAAGAGCATCAGAAATGCTTAGAGGATGCCAGAGAAATAGTGGACTCTAAACTAGAGAAAGCTCAGCAAAAAACAAAAACAAGACTTTGATCAATATGCACATGCTGAGTCCTTGCAACCAGGAGACAAGGTTTGGCTCAGAAACACAGAAACAATCACCCAGTGAGCAAGCTGGATAGTCGCTGGGAACGCGAACCATACACAGTCATGGCTGTCCCCTCATCGGAAGTCTATGAAATCCAGAGAGCGGATAAAGGTACTGTACTCAGCGAGCCCACCGCAACAGGCTCAAGAAGTGCCTGCAGGAACCTGTTTAGGAACAGCCAAGAGAAGTGGATAAATCACTTAAACCACCATTGCCTTAAGTGACTGAGACTCCTTTGCATCTGCAGAACCAAGTCCAGTGGCCGATCCTCCTTCACAAGTCCCGGACACTACTTCTACCCCTGGAGACTCAGAACTGTCCTTGTGGTGATCCCAACAGACCAACAAAGGTATCCCACCTGCCCGTTATCGGGAATCCTTTGAAATGCATGTTTAGTTATAGAGATAAAAGGAACCAAGCCATTGACACATCTTGAGAAACTTGCCCCTTGTTTTGTGCTCATATTTTCTTTTTCTTTTTCACACTTCCTTTTTGTGCCTGAACTTCATGGTCTCCAAACTTTAACTATACTCCATGTGGATTACAAATGACTTTACTACCCCATGTGGATTACAAATAACTTTATTACCTCATGTGGATTGCAAACGACTTTTTGAATTTGATGTTCCTGTTTTGCAACATTACAAGAAAGCACCCAAAGAATAGGCTCAAACGCATACCTGAGCTCTTTGTGATTTCTTCTGTGATATTTTTGCACTAATGTTTTAAAGTTTCAGCAATGTTGAAGTGCTTTAGCCCATTGTATGGACTCTTTCACGAGCACAATGTGACCTCTTTTACACTCTAAATGGACTCTATGTTGTAAGCTAGATAGCTAGCACACTTGCTTCATTACTCACACAGACTGCCTCTCAGGACTCAAAAGTACTAATGGTCCTGTATTTTGCCTTGTGTTAGCTAGATAGCTTAGGTAATATATTGTAATGTATTATTACTGCACAGGCAGGACCAAGTGGTAAGCCACAAGCAGCTCTAACAATTTTAGGACCACATGCCTTTAAAAGGCCGAATCTGTACAAAGATGTGGATTCATTGTCATTTTCTGTCAGGTAGTCACACGTTGTGATGGCAAAGGCAAAAAAACTCTCCCTTTTTGAACGTGGTCGGGTTGTTGAACTGCATAAGCATGGTATCTCACAGCGCGCCATCGCTGCTGAGGTGGGACGCAGTAAGACAGTCATTTGGAATTTCTTAAATTATCCTGAGGGTTATGGAAAACAAAACAAAAAAGTCAAGTGGAAGACCCCCAAAAAATGTCATCAGCACTGAGCCGGAGGATCCATTTGGCTGTCCGTCAAGAAACTGGATGATCCTCAACCCAAATTAAGGCCCTTACTGGTGCTGACTGCAGCCCCATAACCATCAGGTGGCATCTGAGACTGAAGAGCTTCAAAAACAAAAAAAGTCTTCAAAGACCTCGTCTCCTTGAACGCCACAGAACTGCTCATTTGGACTTTGCAAAAGAGCACCAAACATGGGACATTCAAAGGTGGAAGAAAGTTTTATTCTCTGGTGAGAAAAAATGTAACCTTGATGGTCCTGATGGTTTCCAACGTTACTGGCATGACAAGCAGATCCCATCTGGGATGTTTTCTACGCGCCACAGTGGAGGGGGCACCATAATGGTCTGGGGTGCTTTTTCGTTCAGTGGAACAATGGAGCTTCAGGAAGTGCAGGGGCTTCAAACGGCCACTGGCTATGTCCAGATGTTGCAGAGAGCATGCCTCCTGACTGAGGGCCCTCGTCTGTGTGGTAACGACTGGGTTTTTCAACAGGACAATGCTAGAGGACACAATGCCCGCAGGACAAGGGACTTCTTCCAGGAGAATAACATCACTCTTTTGGCCCATCCCGCATGTTCCCCTGATCTAAATCCAATTGAGAACCTTTGGGGATGGATGGCAAGGGAAGTTTACAAAAATGGACAACAGTTTCAGACAGTAGATGGCCTTCATGCGGCCGTCTTCACCACTTGGAGAAATGTTCCCACACACCTATTCCTTATTTCTCTATTTATGGATTATTCTATTTCTCTCCTTTATCCTTTCCCTTTGCTCTCATCTATTTGTTCTATCCTTCAGTCAGCACCGCTGTACTGAAACACTAGAGCCTCTGCCTGTGTCAGAGCGGGGCTTATAGTGCTCCCTTGGCCACTACGCACGCGCCCCTGTTGACAAGCAAACTTGACACGCATACTTCTGGGTACAAGACAGAACAAACCGCTACTGCGCATGCGCACCCGCCCCGACTTCACACGCGCGTCCCATTTGAAATAGGCGCCTGTTTCTTCTCTACACGTGGCGCATCTACCCATCCGTGCAACTGCACGCTACCTCAACAATCTCAGTGCACCTATTCTCAACATCTTCCTTATTCCTCTAAGCGGCACCAGGTAACTATATCTCCCCATTATAGCTATATGATTAGCAACTATCATTTCAGATTATGAGGGATTTGTCATTACATCTGCATGATTACTTTGGCACAATACCAATTTTAAATAATACTTGCACCTTGACACAGTATTCTGCTTAAATGTAATTTTAATGTATACCAGCCGATTGACCAAACTGTACATATTATATATACTGTATTGTAAAGGAACGCCTGGCACCCTGACTGGGCACCTTCCACTGACGGATGCTCCTAGCGCTTCCCAAAGGGCTTCAAGCACTCCACCGGACACCATAACCACCACAGACTCCACGAACCACCGCAGCTTGGTTGAGGTCTCGCCGTCCTCCACCCACGCTGGACCCAAAACCGGGCTTCAGCTTCCAGTGGGTGAACCTCTCCTAAATCCAGAGAACAGGAACCAGGAACAAGCTCTTACAAGAGCTTATACTCAGGGGAGTATTGTGATATAGCAATCCCCAACAGAGCAGTTATCCCATCCCTCAAACATGAGCCAAGACTTCATGAAGGGGTAAAGCAGGACTCTTTAATGGGGCTACCTGTCAGCCTTGTATGCAGGTCTTCTAGCAAGGGACACTCCCCCTCTGCCTGTGACACAATTAACAAAATACAATGGGCATTGTCTGTGACGCAAGCAAAAAATACAATGGGCAATGCCTGTGAAACAAATTATCAAAATACAATGGGCATTGTCTGTGATGCAATCAATAAATTCAATGGGCTCTCCCTGTGATACACTTACCAAACACAATTAACTCAATCACTCACAGGCAGAAAACACACATTTTTCCCCAAAACACAGAAAACACCCCAAAGCCCCACATATCCCCATAAATTATCTCTGATTCGGACATACAACATATCCAAAAATCACCCAGATCGGTTCAGGGGTTTAGGAATTTCCTGGAAGTCTTATTTTTGCCCCACCATGTACATTGTCCCATTCCTAAAATAGTTCCATACACTAGACGGCAAATCACTGCTGGACAATTTAAGAAGAAACATTGCCTTTAAAATCCAATATGCCCAAATAGTGTCACAGGGGCCATAGTTACAAGGTGATTTCATCACACATCTTCCCTCCCAGGGGGAGACTAACCAAGAACCTGACCTCCTGTCGATCAGTACCTGATTTAGTCGAGAAGCACACCCACAACCAAGTACTGCACCTGTAGTTCTCAGGTGTCCAGCTTTGTTCGGACTGTCCTAGGCTGCAGAGGGTATGTTTACTACCCCTGATATCCCTTGTGTTCCTAGGCATGGATCTGTAGGTACATGGTGGGCAGAGGCCAAATGTGCTCTGCCCTAGTTCCGGCACTTCTGCTGGGACAACCTGTAAGCAGTCAGACTCTGGATCAAGCGAAAGTGTAGCAGCGCTCTGCCCAGATGCCAGCTCTTCTGATGGAAGGGGGTCAGTGGGTATTAATGTCTTCTCCACTACCCCCAGGACTCAGTTGAGCAGCTGCTGTTGGAGAGGGAGATCGGTTGTCCCCTCTCTCTGTAATGTACATGGCCGCTGGGGAATGGGACCAGTAGTCTCAACTCCCTGTAGGAGACACTGCCACTGGGGAGAGAGACCGACTGCCTCCTCTCCCTGTGATGCTGGCTGCAACTGGGGAGAGAGACTGGTTGTTTCTTTTCCCTTTACAACACACTGTCACTGGATAGTCAGTCCGATTGTCTTGACTCCCGGTAACGCTGTCTAGTGCTGGGTAGTGGGTGCGACCATCTCCACTCCCAGTGATGCTGGTTGCTGCAGGGACGAGAGACTGACAATCTCCTCTCCCTGTGATGCTGGCTGCCGCTGGGGAGAGACACTTACTGTCTGGACTCTGGGTAACGCTGGCTGTAGTTGGGGATCTGGGCTGGCTTCCCAGCATCCCTGTAGGGCAAGTGGAGAGACTTCGGTCCCATCTCTACCTGCTGTCGGGAGGTCTTCCCAGAACCAGTTGATGAAGTTCCCTACTTTGGGAGCTGGTAGGGAAGCAGGGGGTATCCGCCGCACAGTCTTCCCAGTTGTAGCATGGCAGGTATGGCTCTGCTTGTCAGGTAGGTTGGGGCTGAACGGAGCTGAGCAGGTGTTGGTAGGTCTTCTCCAGCTCCCACTGCCTTGTTACTAGGTGGGTCATGTCTTTGCTCACCTCCCATCTGTCAGTATAAACATGCATGCCCATCCGGTAGTTGTAGATGTCCCAAAGCCCAGACACCTCTGTGCTGCCAAGATCAATTTCCTCCTCCAAGGCCTCCAATAGTAACCCAGGTCCATCATAATCCTTTACTTCGGGTAAGTCGCGCTGGGCCGTCCAGGGGGGTATGTTAACCACTCGTCCAAGGGATGCTCTCCCAAGAGACCCATCCGTGTCGCCACACACTTCTATAGTAGCTGTTCATTACTGGGGAGACTCTAACCTCGCCGCTGCTGGTCATTTTCCAGGGCTTCATACCAGACTTCCTTTCTGTCTGCATCCCTGTAGTCCGCGGCCGACTCCTCCTCCTTGTCATGGAACACTGTCCGAAGACTAGCTGATTCCATCCTGCTGTAGCCAGGGGCGCTGTACGGATACTAGAGTTGCCCTCAATATACTCCAAACGTTACCGGTGTCTCCAAGCTCCTTCTACTTGCACTAGGACGCTATCCCACTGCTGACACCACTGTAACGGAATGCCTGACACCCCCAGACTAGGCACCTTACGATAGCGGATGCTCCTAGCACTTCCCTAGGGCTCCAAGCACTCCACCGGACATCATAACTACCACAGACCCCACTAACCGCCGCAGCTTTGTTAAGGTCTCGCCATCCAACAACCACGCTGGACCCAAGACTGGGCTTCAGCTTCCAGTAGGTGAACCTCTCCTAAATCCAGAGAGCAGAAACCAGGAACAAGCTCTTACAAGAGCTTATACTCAGGTGATTATTGTGATATAGCAATCCCCAACAGTGTAGTTATCCCATCCCCCAAACATGAGCCAAGACTTTGTGAGCCTTTTATGCACTACCCCTCTGCCTGTGACAGAATTAACAAAATACAATGGGCATTGTCTGTGACGCAAGCAACAAATACAATGGACATTGCCTATGACACAATTAACAAAATATAATGCGCATTGTCTGTGACGTAATAAACAAATTTGCTGTGCCTGTGATACAATTACCAAACACAATTAAGTTGCTCATACTCAACAGAAATCACTCATAGGCAGAAAACACAAATTTTTCCCCAAAACACAGAAAACACCCCAAAGTCCCACATATCCCCATAAATTATGCATCCCTTAACAGCTCTGATCTGGGCGTACAACATATCCAAAAATCACCCAGATCGGTTCAGGGGGTTCAGGAATTTCCTGGAAGTATTATTTTTGTCTCACCATGCACATGGTCCCATGCCTAAAATAGTTCCTTACACTCAACAGCAAAACACTGATGGTCAATTTAAGATGGCCGCCGCCACATGTTTGAATCTGTTCCAGTAAATAGTCCAAGGGGCAGAAACAGTGCCTTTAAAATCCAATATGCTCAAATAGTGTCCCAGGGGCCATAGTCACAGGGCAAGAGGCTGGCAAGCAGGCCTCTCCAACTCCCAGTAACGAAGGTGCTTTCATCACATGTATATATTTCTTTTGACATATACAGTACAGACCAAAAGTTTGGACACACCTTCTCAGTCAAAGAGTTTTCTTTATTTTCATGACTATAAAAATTGTAGATTCACACTGAAGGCATCAAAACTATGAATTAACACATGTTGTATTATATACATAACAAAAAAGTGTGAAACAACTGAAAATATGTCATATTCTAGGTTCTTCAACGTAGCCACCTTTTGCTTTGATTACTGCTTTGCACACTCTTGGCATTCTCTTGATGAGCTTCAAGAGGTAGTCACCTAAAATGGTCTTCCAACAGTCTTGAAGGAGTTCCCAGAGATGCTTAGCACTTGTTGGCCCTTTAGTCTTCACTCTGCGGTCCAGCTCACCCCAAACCATCTCGATTGGATTCAGGTCCGGTGACTGTGGAGGCCAGGTCATCTGGCGCAGCACCCCATCGCTCTCCTTCATGTTCAAATAGCCCTTACACAGTCTGGAGGTGTGTTTGGGGTCATTGTCCTGTTAAAAAAAAATTATGGTCCAACTAAACGCAAACCGGAGGGAATAGCATGCCGCTGCAAGATGATGTGGTAGCCATGCTGGTTCAGTATGCCTTCAATTTTGAATAAATCCACAACAGTGTCACCAGCAAAGCACCCTCACACATCACACCTCCTCCACGCTTCACGGTGGGAACCAGGCATGTAGAGTCCATCCGTTTACCTTTTCTGCGTCGCACAAAGACACGGAGTTTGGAACCAAAGATCTCAAATTTGGACTCATCAGACCAAAACACCGATTTCCACTGGTCATGTCCATTCCTTGTGTTCTTTAGCCCAAACAAATTTCTTCTGCTTGTTGCCTGTCCTTAGCAGTGGTTTCCTAGCAGATATTCTACCATGAAGGCCTGATTCGCACAGTCTCCTCTTAACAGTTGTTCTAGAGATGTGTCTGCTGCTAGAACTCTGTGTGGCATTGACCTGGTCTCTAATCTGAGCTGCTGTTAACCTGCGATTTCTGAGGCTGGTGACTGGGATGAACTTATCCTCCGCAGCAGAGGTGACTCTTGGCCTTCTTTTCCTTGGGCGGTCTGCTTGTGAGCCAGTTTCTTTGTAGCGCTTGATGGTTTTTGTGACTGCACTTGGGGATACTTTCAAAGTTTTCCCAATTTTTCAGACTGACTGACCTTCATTTCTTAAAGGAATGATGGCCACTAGTTTTTCTTTACTTAGCTGCTTTTTTCTTGCCATAATACAAATTCTAACAGTCTATTTAGTAGGACTATCGGCTGTTTATCCACCTGACTTCTCCACAACGCAACTGATGGTCCTAACCCCATTTATAAGGCAAGAAATCCCACTTATTCAACCTGACAGGGCACACCTGTGAAGTGAATACCATTTCAGGTGACTACCTCTTGAAGCTCATCAAGAGAATGCCAAGAGTGTGCAAAGTAGTAATCAAAGCAAAAGGTGGCTACTTTGAAGAACCTAGAATATGACATATTTTCAGTTGTTTCATACTTTTTTGATAAGTATATAATTCCACATGTGTTAATTCATAGTTTTGATGCCTTCAGTGTGAATCTACAATTTTCATAGTCATGAAAATAAAGAAAACTCTTTGAATGAGAAGGTGTGTCCAAACTTTTGGTCTGTACTGTATTTCTCTTGTATGTTGTTGATTGATACATATATTTTTTGGCCTCGATACCTACCTTATCGGCTTCATCAGATAAATCCGGATTTGATCTAATTTGTTCCAATATGATTTTCTTAACATTGTAACATCTCTTGTTGCTGTAAAGGCTCTCTGGATAAGACCTCCTTATATTACTTCTTCTACTTTGTGTCCCTTCACATTTTTACAGCCATGATTTGCCTATATATATTGATACAGTCTTTTGTTATTATCTCTTTGTCACAGTTTGATAAAGGCTGCACTTGGCAGAAACGTCACTGTATTTAAAAGCTGCACATCAATGAAGATTCACCTTCTTGCATCACAACGGCTGGAGTTCTCTCTAGCATTCAGAGTGGAGGGACAGACGTGTGAAAGTGCTAGGGACAGCAATTGGAAAAACTTCATTGTGGGGAAAATAAAAACTGAAAAAACGATTTATAAGTGCAGGGAAAGGATAGGGAGGAATCATTTCACAGCATCTTAGTGCAGGGAGAGACGTCAGAAGGCGCTAGGGACATTGATAGGAAGGCAATTTACAAGTGCAGGGAAAAATTATTTGGGGATCCAAATAGCCATTAGACAGCTCTGCCATTCCATCTATTTGTTATTGGGCTGCAAATGCTATGTTGAAAAGCCTTTAGTGGCTTATATCTTAGTATCTTTAGTATTTTGTATCATTACTACAATAAAAATATATACGCATTTCACTTCTGCAGTTATTTCTGTTGAAAGCGTATAGGGGGGTATTACAGTAAAAAAAAATTAATATATACCCACTACACTGTTGCAGTTATTTATGCTGAAAGCGTATAGGGGCATATTTCAGTACTACCAGAAAAATATATACACACTTCACTATTTAATTTTTTTCTGGTTAAAGCGTATCGTGGCCTATTTCATTCCATCAAGAAATATATATTCTCAGGTCACTTCTGCAGTTATTTCTAATAAGAGCGTATAGGGGCATATTTCATTAAAAATATATAAATATATACGCACTGCACTGTTACAGTTGTTTCTGTTAAAAGCATATAGGGGCGTATTTCAGTACTTCAAGAAATATATATAGGCACTTTACTTTAATTTTTTTCTGGTCAAAGCGTATAGTGACCTATTTCAGTCCAACAAGAAATATATATTCTCAGTTCACTGCTGCAGTTATTTCTGGTGAAAGCGTATAAGGGAGCATTTCAGTACTTCAAGAAAAATATATACGCACTGCAATGTTGCAGTTATTAGAGATTTCGCGAACGGCGAACGCGAATTTCCGTAAATGTTCGCGAACGGGCGAACCGCCATAGACTTCAATAGCCAGGCGAATTTTAAAACCCACAGGGACTCTTTCTGGCCACAATAGTGAAGGAAAAGTTGTTTCAAGGGGACTAACATCTGGAATGTGGCATGCCGGAGGGGGATCCATGGCAAAACTCACATGGAAAATTACGTATGTTGACGCAGAGTGTGGTAATTTGAATTTGCAATGCGATTAATATAACCTGCATTAATCGCATTCCGAATTCAACTTAGAGCTAAGTTCCTAATGGTTATATTGCTAGAATTGACGAATATAACGAATATAACACTATATTCTCAATCTTCGTTAAATTCTATCAATAGAACCATTAGGAACCCAGCTCTAAGTTGAATTCGCAATGCGATTAATATAACCTGTATCAATCGCATTGTGATTACAACTTAGATCTGTGTTCATAATGGTTGTATTGCTAGAATTGACGGATATAACGAATATAGCACTATATTCTCAATCTTCATTATAGTCTAGCAATACAACCATTCAGTGGCGTTGCGAGGGGGGTGTGGTGGCGCAGGAGTTCTCACTCACAAGTTCAACTTCTAAACTTCGCTAGCAAGCAAGCACGTCACTCTTTCACGTGGTAAAGGGTGATGGGGGAGTGACTCACTGCAGCCTGGTGAGTGGTGGGGCGCCGCGGCAGCTGCCCTGCAGGAGTCTCTGGTGCAGGGGAGGAGGAGGTAGGTAGAGCAGCTCTGACTTTATAGACCAAACTATTTTAATAATACCCCAATAATAATAAGTTATTAGCCTAACCCCATTCATAAATTACTGGTGGATTATTACAGAGATGGCCCCAGGCCAGGAGACATAAGAGGTTGGGTTGAACTATGGGCTGGGGCCACCCGGCCACATTTACTAATCTTTGCTCAGGGGGGCCCTCATAAATATAGACCCACATGGTGTGGACTGGTCATTTTACTAAGGAATATAGTTTAAACGTTTATGTGCAAAAGAGAAAATAAGAAGTCAGCTCCAATCAGATATCTGCACATAGACCAAGACTCTGGGTCTATGCAGATATCTGATTGGAGCTGACTTAGTGACTTCTTTTTTTTCCTCTTTATCTCTTTATTATGGCTTTGGGGGGGGGGGGGGGGGCAGAGGTGACACCATTTTCTACCGCACCGGGTGACACCAGCCATAGCAACGCCACTGCAACTATTAGGAACCCAGCTCTAAGTTGAATTTGCAATGCGATTAATATAACCTGTGTTAATCGCATTGTGATTACAACTTAGATCTGAGTTCCTAATGGTTGTATTGTTAGAATTGACGAATATAACGAATATAGCACTATATTCTCAATCTTCGTTATATTCTAGCAAAACAACCATTAGGAACCCAGCTCTAAGTTGAATTTGCAATGCGATTAATATAACCTGTATTAATCGCATTGCGATTACAACTTAGATCTGAGTTCCTAATGGTTGTATTGCTAGAATTGACGAATATAACGAATATAGCACTATATTCTCAATCTTCGTTATATTCTAGCAATACAACTATTAGGAACTCATCTCTAAGTTGAATTCGCAATGCGATTAATATAACCTGTATTAATCGCATTGGGATTACAACTTAGATCTGAGTTCATAATGGTTGTATTGCTAGAATTGACGGATATAACGTATATAGCACTATTTTCTCAATCTTCGTTATATTCTAGCAATACAACCATTCAGTGGCGTTGCGAGGGGGGGTGGCGGCGCAGGAGTTCTCACTCACAAGTTCAACTTCTAAACTTCGCAAGCAAGCAAGTACGTCGCTCTGTCATGTGGTAAAGGGGGACGAGGGTGTGACTCACTGCAGCCTGGTGAGTGGTAGGGCGCCGCGGCAGCTGCCCTGCAGGAGTCTCTGGTGCCGGGAGGAGGAGGTAGGTAGAGTAGCTCTGACTTTATAGACCAAATTATTTTAATAATACCCCAATAATAATAAGTGAATAACCTAACCCCATTTGAACTATGGTCTGGGGCCACCAGGCCACATTTACTAATATTTGCTCAGGGGGGCCCTCATAAATATAGACCCACATGGTGTGGACTGGTCATTTTACTAAGGAATATAGTTTAAACGTTTATGTGCAAAAGAGAAAATAAGAAGTCAGCTCCAATCAGATATCTGCACATAGACCAAGACTCTGGGTCTATGCAGCTATCTGATTGGAGCTGACTTAGTGACTTCTTTTTTTCTCTCTTTATTATGGCTTTTAGGGGGGGGGGGGCTGGGGTGACCCCATTTTCTACCGCACCGGGTGACACCAGCCATAGCAACGCCACTGCAACTATTAGGAACCCAGCTCTAAGTTGAATTCGCAATGCGATTAATATAACCTGTATTAATCGCATTGCGATTACAACTTAGATCTGAGTTCCTAATGGTTGTATTGCTAGAATTGACGAATATAACGAATATACCACTATATTTTCAATCTTCGTTATATTCTAGCAATGCAACCATTAGGAACGCAGCTCTAAGTTGAATTCGCAATGCGATTAATATAACCTGTATTAATCGCATTGCGATTAAGACTTAGTCAAATTTGTGACACTGCAGCTTCAGAATGAATCTAAGTTGGATGCTGTCCTTGCTTTTTGATAGGAGGTGGGAGGGTCTGGGAGGGAGGGTATGCTGATTGGCTGGAATGTGTCTGCTGACTGTGAGGTACAGGGTCAAAGTTTGCTCAATGAAGATGTATAGGGGGCGGACTGAACATCGCATATGTTCGCCCACCGCAGCGAACGCGAACAAGCTATGTTCGCCGGCGAATAGTTTGGGACATATCTAGCAGTTATTTGTGTTGAAAACATAGAGGGGCGTATTTCAGTGAAAACAGAGAAATATATATATGCACTGCACTGTTGCAGTTATTTCTGATGAAAGAGTATAGGGGTGTATTTCAGTACTTCAAGAAATATATACATGCACTTCACGCTTTAATTTTTTTCTGGTCAAAGCATCTCGTGGCCTATTTCAGTCCAACAAGAAATATATATTCCAAGTACACTGCTGCAGTTATTTCTAGTGAAAGTGTATGAAGGCGTATTACAGTAAAACAATACAAATATATACACACTGCATTCTTGCAGTTATTTCTGGTGAAAGCGTATAGTGGCGTATTTCAGCACTACCAGAAAAATATATACGCAATTCACTATTTAATTGTTTTATGGTTAAAGTGTATAGTAACCTATTTCATTCCAACAAGAACTATACAGTGCTGCTTATAATTATTCATACCCCTGGCAAATTTTGACTTAAAGTTACTTTTATTCAACCAGCAAGTAATTTTTTGACCTTTGCAAAAGCTCATCTGGACATAGAAGACAAAGAAGAAGACTTCTGGTCTTCTGTGTTATGGTCAGATGAAACTAAAATTGAATTGTTTGGTCACAGTGATGTTTCCTTCATTTGGTGGAAAAAGGAGAAGCCTTCAACCCAAAGAATACCATCCCCACTGTCAAACATGGTGGTGGGAACCTAATGCTTTGGGGGTGTTTTTCAGCCAATGGACCAGGGAACCTAATGACAGTAAACGGCACCGTGAAAAAAGAGCAATACATGAGGATTCTCAACGACAATATCAGGCAGTCTGCAGAAAAACTTGGCCTTGGGCACCAGTGGACATTTCAGCATGACAATGACCCAAAACACACAGCAAACGTGGAGAACAAATGGTTATCAGACAACAACATTAACGTTTTGGAGTGGCCCAGCCAGAGTCCAGACTTGAATCCAATCGAGAATCTGTGGAGGGAGCTAAAGATCAGGGTGATGGCAAAAAGACCCACCAACCTGAAAGATTTGGAGCTCATTGCTAAAGATTAATGGGCAAAAATACCTGTTGAGACATGCAAAAAGCTGGTCTGCAAATATAGGAAGTGTTTGATTGCTGTAATAGCCAATAAAGGCTTTTCTATTGATTATTGAGAAGGGTATGAATCATTTTGGACTGGACACTTTTTGCTCAAATGTACATAAAAGCTGAAAAATGTTTTTTTTTTCCCACAATAATGCCTCTTGTACATCGTCTTATTATCTTTTTGGAGACACCTATGTCATTTTCCGTCAAAAAATGCTTGCTGGTTGAATAAAAGTAACTTTAAGCCAAAATTTGCCAGGGGTATGAATACAGGGAGTGCAGAATTATTAGGCAAGTTGTATTTTTGAGGATTAATTTTATTATTGAACAGCAACCATGTTCTCAATGAACCCAAAAAACTTATTAATATCAAAGCTGAATATTTTTGGAAGTAGTTTTTAGTTTGTTTTTAGTTTTAGCTATTTTAGGGGGATATCTGTGTGTGCAGGTGACTATTGCTGTGCATAATTATTAGGCAACTTAACAAAAAACAAATATATACCCATTTCAATTATTTATTTTTACCAGTGAAACCAATATAACATCTCAACATTCAGAAATATACATTTCTGACATTCAAAAACAAAACAAAAACAAATCAGTGACCAATATAGCCACCTTTCTTTGCAAGGACACTCAAAAGCCTGCCATCCATGGATTCTGTCAGTGTTTTGATCTGTTCACCATCAACATTGCGTGCAGCAGCAACCACAGCCTCCCAGACACTGTTCAGAGAGGTGTACTGTTTTCCCTCCTTGTAAATCTCACATTTGATGATGGACCACAGGTTCTCAATGGGGTTCAGATCAGGTGAACAAGGAGGCCATGTCATTAGATTTTCTTCTTTTATACCCTTTCTTGCCAGCCACGCTGTGGAGTACTTGGACGCGTGTGATGGAGCATTGTCCTGCATGAAAATCATGTTTTTCTTGAAGGATGCAGACTTCTTCCTGTACCACTGCTTGAAGAAGGTGTCTTCCAGAAACTGGCAGTAGGACTGGGAGTTGAGCTTGACTCCATCCTCAACCCGAAAAGGCCCCACAAGCTCATCTTTGATGATACCAGCCCAAACCAGTACTCCACCTCCACCTTGCTGGCGTCTGAGTCGGACTGGAGCTCTCTGCCCTTTACCAATCCAGCCACGGGCCCATCCATCTGGCCCATCAAGACTCACTCTCATTTCATCAGTCCATAAAACCTTAGAAAAATCAGTCTTGAGATATTTCTTGGCCCAGTCTTGACGTTTCAGCTTGTGTGTCTTGTTCAGTGGTGGTCGTCTTTCAGCCTTTCTTACCTTGGCCATGTCTCTGAGTATTGCACACCTTGTGCTTTTGGGCACTCCAGTGATGTTGCAGCTCTGAAATATGGCCAAACTGGTGGCAAGTGGCATCTTGGCAGCTGCATGCTTGACTTTTCTCAGTTTATGGGCAGTTATTTTGCGCCTTGGTTTTTCCACACGCTTCTTGCGACCCTGTTGACTATTTTGAATGAAACGCTTGATTGTTCGATGATCACGCTTCAGAAGCTTTGCAATTTTAAGAGTGCTGCATCCCTCTGCAAGATATCTCACTATTTTTGACTTTTCTGAGCCTGTCAAGTCCTTCTTTTGACCCATTTTGCCAAAGGAAAGGAAGTTGCCTAATAATTATGCACACCTGATATAGGGTGTTGATGTCATTAGACCACACCCCTTCTCATTACAGAGATGCACATCACCTAATATGCTTAATTGGTAGTAGGCTTTCGAGCCTATACAGCTTGGAGTAAGACAACATGCATAAAAAGGATGATGTGGTCAAAATACTCATTTGCCTAATAATTCTGCACTCCCTGTAATTATAGGCAGCATTGTATATTATCAGGTGACTTCTGCAGTTAATTCTGTTAAAAGCGTATAGGGGAGTATTTCCATAAAAAAAAAGAAAAATATATTCGCACTGCACTATTGCAGTTATTTCTGTTGAAAGAGTATAGCGGCGTATTTCAGTAAAAAAGAGAAATATACAGTAGATACGCACTGCACTGTTAAAAGCGTATAGGGGCGTATTTCAGTACTGCAAGAAATATATATACGCACTTCACTCTTTAATTTTTTTCTGGTCAAAGCGTGTTGTGGTCAATTTCAGTGCAATAAGAAATATATATTCTCAGTTCACTGCTGCAGTTATTTCTGTTGAAAGCGTATAAGTGTGTATTTCAGTACTGGAAGAAATATATATACGCACTTCACTTTTTAAAATTTTTCTGGTCAAAGTGTGTTGTGGTCAATTTCAGTGCAACAAGAAATATATATTCTCAGTTCACTGCTGCAGTTATTTCTGGTGAAAGCGTATAGTAGCGTATTTCAGTACTTCAAGAAATATACACTACGTGCAGAATTATTAGGCAAATGAGTATTTTGACCACATCATCCTCTTTATGCATGTTGTCTTACTCCAAGCTGTATACGCCCGAAAGCCTACTACCAATTAAGCATATTAGGTGATGTGCATCTCTGTAATGAGAAGGGGTGTGGTCTAATGACATCAACACCCTATATCAGGTGTGCATAATTATTAGGCAACTTCCTTTCCTTTGGCAAAATGGGTCAAAAGAAGGACTTGACAGGCTCAGAAAAGTCAAAAATAGTGAGATATCTTGCAGAGGGATGCAGCACCCTTAAAATTGCAAAGCTTCTGAAGCGTGATCATCGAACAATCAAGCGTTTCATTCAAAATAGTCAACAGGGTCGCAAGAAGCGTGTGGAAAAACCAAGGCGCAAAATAACTGCCCATGAACTGAGAAAAGTCAAGCGTGCAGCTGCCAAGATGCCACTTGCCACCAGTTTGGCCATATTTCAGAGCTGCAACATCACTGGAGTGCCCAAAAGCACAAGGTGTGCAATACTCAGAGACATGGCCAAGGTAAGAAAGGCTGAAAGACGACCACCACTGCACAAGACACACAAGCTGAAACGTCAAGACTGGGCCAAGAAATATCTCAAGACTGATTTTTCTAAGGTTTTATGGACTGATGAAATGAGAGTGAGTCTTGATGGGCCAGATGGCTGGATTGGTAAAGGGCAGAGAGCTCCAGTCCGACTCAGACGCCAGCAAGGTGAAGGTGGAGTACTGGTTTGGGCTGGTATCATCAAAGATGAGCTTGTGGGGGCTTTTTGGGTTGAGGATGGAGTCAAGCTCAACTCCCAGTCCTACTGCCAGTTTCTGGAAGACACCTTCTTCAAGCAGTGGTACAGGAAGAAGTCTGCAAGGTAAGAAAAACATGATTTTCATGCAGGACAATGCTCCATCACACGCGTCCAAGTACTCCACAACGTGGCTGGCAAGAAAGGGTATAAAAGAAGAAAATCTAATGACATGGCCTCCTTGTTCACCTGATCTGAACCCCATTGAGAACCTGTGGTCCATCATCAAATTTGAGATTTACAAGGAGGGAAAACAGTACACCTCTCTGAACAGTGTCTGGGAGGCTGTGGTTGCTGCTGCACGCAATGTTGATGGTGAACAGATCAAAACACTGACAGAATCCATGGATGGCAGGCTTTTGAGTGTCCTTGCAAAGAAAGGTGGCTATATTGGTCACTGATTTGTTTTTGTTTTGTTTTTGAATGTCAGAAATGTATATTTGTGAATGTTGAGATGTTATATTGGTTTCACTGGTAAAAATAAATAATTGAAATGGGTATATATTTGTTTTTTGTTAAGTTGCCTAATAATTATGTACAGTAATAGTCACCTGCACACACAGATATCCCCCTAAAATAGCTAAAACTAAAAACAAACTAAAAACTACTTCCAAAAATATTCAGCTTTGATATTAATGAGTTTTTTGGGTTCATTGAGAACATGGTTGTTGTTCAATAATAAAATTAATCCTCAAAAATACAACTTGCCTAATAATTCTGCACTCCCTGTATATACACACTTCACTCTTTAATTTTTTTCTGGTCAAAGCGTACAGTGGCCTATTTCAGCCCAACAAGAAATATATATTCTCAGTAAACTGCTGCAGTTATTTCTGGTGAAAGCGTATAGGGGTGTATTACAGTAACAAAATATAAATATATACACACTGCAGTGTTGCAGTTATTTCTGTTGAAAGCGTATAGGGGTGTATTTCACTAAAAGACAAATATATATGCACTGCACTGTTGCAGTTATTTCTGGTGAAAGCGTATAAGGGCGTATTTCAGTACTAACAGAAAAATATATACACACTTCACTATTTTATTGTTTTCTGGTTAAAGCATATAGTACCCTATTTAATTCCAACAAGAAATTTATATTCTCAGGTGACTTCTACAGTTAATTTAGGTGAAAGCGTATAGGAGCGTATTTTATTAAAAAAATAAAAATATACATGCACTGTTGCAGTTATTTCTGTTAAAAGCGTATAGTGGTGTATTACAGTAAAAAAAATATATTTATACGCACTGTACTGTTGCAGTTATTTCTGGTGAAAGCGTATAGGGGCGTATTTCAGTTCTACCAGAAAAATACTGTATGTCACCTTGCCACTCTGTGGTATCCTCCTGCTGCTGCCATCTCAACACTATGTCACCTTGCCACTTTGTGGTATCCTGCTGTTGCCATCTCCACACTATGTCACCTTGCCACTCTGTGGTATCCTACTGCTGCCATCTCTACATTATGTCACCTTGCCACTCTGTGGTGTCCTCCTGCTACTGCCATCTCCACTTTATGTCACATTGCCACTCTGTGGTCTCCTCATGCTGCTGCTATCTCCACACTATGTCATCTTGCCACTCTGTGGTCTCCTCATGCTGTTGCCGTCTCCACACTATGTCACCTTGCCACTCTGTGGTCTCCTGCTGCTGCCATCTCCACATTATGTCACCTTGCCACTCTGTGGTCTCCTCATGCTGCTGCAATCTCAACACTATGCGACAAAGGATCAGCGACAAGTTGGATGGCAAGGGGAAGGTACCAACGCCAAGTATCACACCGTTGACAATAAAAACATGGGAAATGAGCGCTAGTCTCAAAAATAACAGGTTAAATACGAATGCAAGTATACTATAGGATAATATCACCCAAAGACACAGGGGGATAGCATGTGGGGTAAATTAGCAAATTAGAGAGTGAGGTAGAGAAAGGTGCATTAAAAAAATGATCAAACGATGGATAGAACATAAAATTGAATCGATAAACAAATGAAATATGATAATTTTAAAAATAATATTAATCTTAATGATCCACTCACATCACTGGGGGGTCGCCACCAGGATAAACTCAAGACACCTGGGGCAAGTCACCTTCCCGGCCGAGATCGCTTGCAGAATGGCTGAGGTTGGTGCCAACGCACTGGATGTGCAGCTCAGATGTAATTCAGCACACGGATCCAAGAATACGTCATCAATCCACTTTAATAATATATATATATATATATATATATATATATATACGACTCAACGCGTTTCAGTGGTAACAATACCCCCTTTCTCAAGAGCAGAATGCAGAACAAACATAATACATGACTTTAAATAAGTAAATGGTATATATTGTGTATAGGCCAATATAAATAGGCAAAATGCTCTTAAAATAAATATAAAACAAAAATATAAAACATTAAATTACAACGGACCGCGTACAGCAAGATCCGGAAGTGGCATCTTTGGGCTGGTGGAATGCAAGGTGTGTTCCACTAGATCTACATCCGGAAAGACGCCACCGGAAGTGGCATCTTGGGCCTCTGGATAACCTCCCTGTTTTTTCTGCTTGTTTTTTCACTTGACTATCTCCACACTATGTCACCTTGCCACTCTGTGATCTCCTCATGCTGCTGCCATCTCCACACTATGTCACCTTGCCACTCTGTGGTCTCCTCATGCTGTGTCATGGTCTTACCTCCTTGCTGTTCCCTTCGTTTGACATGTGCTGGCGGCCATCTTGGTTTCTGGGTTTTCTTGTAGCCTCCCACCCTGCGGCTCCTCCTTCCCACTGGGAGGAGCTGGATGCCTAGCTCATATATATAGGAGGTCTGTGGCTTCAGTTCCTTGCTTGGTCCTCCTGTGTTCACATGCTTCCAAGACTGCTGCTGCTTCTGGTTCCTGATCCTGGCCTCGTCTGACTACCCCGTTGGTTCCTGATTCCGGCTTCGTCTGACTACCCCGTTGGTTCCTGATTCCGGCTTCGTCTGACTACCCCGTTGGTTCCTGATTCCGGCTTCGTCTGACTACCCCGTTGGTTCCTGTTCCTGGCTTCGTCTGACTACCCTTCTGGTTCCTGACCTCTGTCTCCGCAAGACCCTGCTTCGGTTTAGCCATCCGTTCGGACTTTGCTACGGCTTGCTCTTCAATAAAACCTTCTTATTTTCCACTTATCTCTTGTTGTACGTCTGGTTCATGGTTCCATGACATTAGGACCAAGCCATGAATTCTGACGGTACAGGGCCACCCTCGCTACCTACGCTGGTTGCCAGACTTGATCAGCAGGATCACCTGTTGGGTCGGTTCGCTGTGGCGTTGCAAACCCTGCTTGAACGCACGGCTCATTTAGCTTCCGTTGCCGATGGGTCGGTTGTCGCTCCTGGGCCCGCTCCTACTGCCGCTCCGGTTGTTGCGCCAGAGTCTACCCTGACACCTGTTGCTGCGCCTGTGGGGTTTCAGGGTATGACCGGTTCTGCCCCCCTTCCACAGCGCTTTGGGGGAGAGCCAACTCAGTGCCGAGGTTTCCTTAACCAGGTGGGCATTTACTTCGAGTTGCTGCCACATGCCTTTCCTACTGAGAGATCAAGGGTGGGCTTCTTGATCTCGCTGCTCTCGGACAAGGCCTTGGCCTGGGCCAGCCCTTTATGGGAGAACAACAATCCGGTGGTTGCCGAGTTTTCCGGTTTTGTTGCTTCTCTTCGGAAGGTATTCGATGTGCCAGGCTCGTGCTGCCTCTTCTGCGAAGCTCCTTATGTCCATCAGACAGGGTTCACGATCCGTAGCTGAATACGCCATTGAGTTTCGTACCCTGGCAGCAGAGGTGGGCTGGAATAATGAGGCTCTGGTCGCTGCTTTCTCTCATGGTCTCTCGGATGCCTTGAAGGATGAGGTTGCAGCTAAGGACCTACCAGTGGAGCTCGAGTCTCTTATTTCTTTCCTGATTTTGATTGACACCAGACTCAGGGAGAGACCTTCCTTTAAGGAGAGCCTGCGGAGGTCTCCTAACAGATTGGCGCCTACGTTTGCTGTCCCACCCGTGCCTCCCTCTCCTCCCACGCCTCCTGGGGATGACTTGTCTGGGGGTGAACCCATGCAGCGGGGGTTTGCTCGCCTGTCTGAGGGGGAGAGGGTACTCCGGAGACGCGAGGGCCGATGCATGTACTGTGGTCTCGGTGGGCATTTTCGGTTGGCATGTCCGAACCGTCCGGGAGAACGCTCGCACCTGAGGTCCTGTCGGGGGCAGATCTTGGGTGGAGTCTCCTCGTCCCCGGTTTCCCGTGTTGACAAACCACTGATCACGGTTGTCCTCTCCTGGGTCGGGGGCTCGGTGACGACCCAGGCGTTGGTGGACTCTGGTGCTGGTGGTTTGTTCATTGATAGAGTGTTCGTTGCCGCCAATTCCATTCCTCTGCAGCCTCGAGGTTCCCCACTGGCTCTTGAGGCGATAGACGGCAGACCCCTTCTGCCGCCACACGTGACTCATGAGACCCTTCCAGTGGGGATGGCCATTGGTGCCGTTCACAGAGAGTCGGTCTGTCTCCAGGTTATTTCGTCTCCACACTACTCGGTGGTCTTGGGGTACCCCTGGCTCCAGAAGCATAATCCGACTTTCGATTGGAGATCGGTCGAGATCCTCTCGTGGTCACCGCAGTGTGGGGCTAGTTGCATCCATGGGCCTGTCAAGTTGCTGTGTACTTCCTCGGACTCTCTGTTGCCTCCTGAATACGAAGAGTACCGGGATGTATTCGATAAGGTGCGCGCGGTTGCCCTACCTCCGCACCGCCCATACGATTGTGCCATAGAGTTACAATCCGGTGCCGTTCCTCCTCGTGGCAAAGTCTATCCACTGTCGGTAGCGGAGAATGAGGCCATGGAGGAGTACGTGAGGGAGGCGCTTTCACGCGGACACATTCGCAAATCCTCGTCCCCGGCAGGGGCTGGATTTTTCTTTGTGAAAAAGAAGGGCGGCGAGTTGAGGCCTTGCATCGATTACAGGGGTCTCAATCGCATCACGATCAAGAACGCTTACCCGATACCCTTGATTTCCGAGCTGTTCGATCGCCTCAAAGGGGCCACGGTCTTTACCAAACTCGACCTGAGGGCGGCATATAACCTGGTAAGGATCAAGGCGGGCGATGAGTGGAAGACCGCGTTTAACACCAGGACCGGTCATTATGAATCCTTGGTTATGCCCTTTGGGTTGTGCAATGCGCCCGCAGTCTTCCAGGAATTCATCAACGATGTTTTCCGTGACCTGTTGCAGCAGTGTGTGGTGGTCTATTTGGATGACATCTTGGTATATTCTGCATCCATGGAGGCCCACATTCTGGATGTCAGACGAGTGTTGCAACGCTTACGAGAGAACAAGCTGTTCGGTAAGCTTGAGAAATGCGAATTTCACCGATCCCAGGTAACCTTCTTAGGTTACATCATTTCCGCTGAGGGGTTCTCCATGGATCCTGAGAAGGTTTCGGCTGTCTTACAGTGGCCCCAGCCCAGTGGGCTTCGTGCCCTGCAGCGCTTTTTGGGCTTCGCCAATTATTATCGGAAGTTCATCAGGGACTTTTCCATGCTAGCCAAGCCTCTCACGGATCTGACCAGGAAGGGCAGTAATCCGCAGGTCTGGCCGCTCGAGGCCATCCGAGCTTTTGAGGCTCTAAAGTCCGCCTTTGTGTCGGCTCCGATTCTGTCGCATCCCAACCCTGGGTTGCCTTTTGTCCTCGAGGTGGACGCGTCTGAGACGGGAGTAGGCGCCCTCCTGTCTCAGCGTAGAACACCAGAGGGTCCTCTGCTTCCTTGTGGGTTTTACTCCCGGAAACTGTCTTCCGCGGAGTGCAACTATCAGATTGGTGACAGGGAGTTATTGGCCATCGTGCAGGCCCTTAAAGAATGGAGGCACTTGCTCGAGGGCTCGGTGGTTCCGGTTCTCATCCTGACGGACCACAAGAATCTGACCTACCTTTCTGAGGCCAAGAGATTGACACCACGTCAGGCCAGATGGGCTCTGTTCTTGTCACGTTTTAATTACGTGGTCTCCTACCTACCCGGCTCCAAGAACATCAGAGCGGATGCCTTATCACGGCAGTACTCCGAGCTGTCCGGGGAGGAGTCGATTCCGACTACGGTCATACCCCCGAATCAGATCCTGGCCGCTATTCGCACCAGCCTGACTTCTCCTCTGGGTGAGCAGATTTTGGCGGCTCAATCTGGTGCTCCCTCTGGGAGACCCAACGGCAGATGTTTTGTGCCTGAGGAGTTGCGCACTCGGTTGTTGCGAACCTACCATAACTCCAAGGCCGCGGGGCACCCTGGAAAGAATCAGCTGTCCTGGGCGGTTTCACGTCTGTTCTGGTGGCCTTCTCTACGTTCCGACATCGCCGCATATGTAGCGGCATGCTCCGTTTGTGCCCAGAGTAAGTCCCCTCGGCACCTTCCGTTGGGCCTTTTGCAACCCATAGCCACCGGGGAGCGTCCATGGTCACACCTGGGGATGGATTTCATTGTGGACCTCCCTGCATCCCGAGGCCATACGGTCATTCTCATGATTGTGGATCGGTTTTCCAAAATGAGCCACTGTGTTCCTCTCAAGAAGTTACCCTCTGCACAAGAGTTGGCCTCGATTTTTGCCAGGGAGGTCTTCCGGTTGCACGGTTTGCCCAAGGAGATTGTGTCGGATCGGGGGAGTCAGTTTTCTGTCCAGGTTCTGGCGCGCCTTTTGCTCCCAGTTGGGGATTCATCTCTCTTTCTCCTCGGCCTACCACCCTCAGTCCAATGGGGCCGCAGAACGATCCAATCAGGCCTTGGAGCAATTCCTTCGTTGCTATGTCTCCGATCACCAAGACAATTGGGTTGACCTCCTGCCTTGGGCTGAGTTTGCCAGGAACACGGCGGTGAACTCTTCCTCTGGGACGTCTCCCTTCATGGCCAATTATGGGTTCCAACCTGCCGTGTTACCGGAGGTATTCTCTCCCCAGGATATTCCGGCTGTGGAGGATCACCTTTCCGTCCTACGTGCTTCTTGGGTACAGATCCAGAGGTCCCTTGAGGTCTCTGCGCAGCGCCAGAAACTCCAGGCTGATCGCAGACGAGCGCCCGCTCCTTCCTACCAGGTCGGAGACCGCGTATGGTTGTCCACCCGCAACCTCAACCTTCGAGTGCCCACTCCCAAGCTGGCGCCTCGCTTTGTTGGTCCCTTCCGAGTGCTTCGCAGGGTAAACCCGGTAGCCTATGCCCTTGCGCTTCCTCCTGGCATGCGGATCTCCAACGTGTTTCATGTCTCCCTGTTGAAGCCACTGGTGTGTAATCGTTTCACTTCCTCGATTCCTCGGCCTCGTCCGGTCCAAGTGGGCAATCGTGAGGAGTATGAGGTGAGCAATATCCTGGACTCACGCCTGGTCCGCGGCCGGGTGCAGTTTTTGGTCCATTGGCGTGGTTATGGTCCAGAGGAGCGTTCCTGGGTTCCCTCCGCAGATGTCCATGCTCCTGTCTTGCTCCGAGCCTTCCACGCACGCTTCCCTCAGAAACCGTTCCTTACTCCGCGGAGGAGGGGCCCTTGAGGGGGAGGTACTGTCATGGTCTTACCTCCTTGCTGTTCCCTTCGTTTGACATGTGCTGGCGGCCATCTTGGTTTCTGGGTTTTCTTGTAGCCTCCCACCCTGCGGCTCCTCCTTCCCACTGGGAGGAGCTGGATGCCTAGCTCATATATATAGGAGGTCTGTGGCTTCAGTTCCTTGCTTGGTCCTCCTGTGTTCACATGCTTCCAAGACTGCTGCTGCTTCTGGTTCCTGATCCTGGCCTCGTCTGACTACCCCGTTGGTTCCTGATTCCGGCTTCGTCTGACTACCCCGTTGGTTCCTGATTCCGGCTTCGTCTGACTACCCCGTTGGTTCCTGATTCCGGCTTCGTCTGACTACCCCGTTGGTTCCTGTTCCTGGCTTCGTCTGACTACCCTTCTGGTTCCTGACCTCTGTCTCCGCAAGACCCTGCTTCGGTTTAGCCATCCGTTCGGACTTTGCTACGGCTTGCTCTTCAATAAAACCTTCTTATTTTCCACTTATCTCTTGTTGTACGTCTGGTTCATGGTTCCATGACATGCTGCTGCTATAGCCACACTATGTCACCTTGCCTCTCGGTGGCCTCATCATACTGCTGCCATCTACAGACTCTGTCATTGTGTCACTCTTTCAAAGTGTTGTTTTTCTGTAAAAACTCCTTTTTCTGGTTGGACCGAATGATGTCGTGTGACGTCTGAAAGTGTGAGGAAAATATATATTTTGAAACAATCAATATACAAATAGTACATAAAAACAATGACAACCTCCTGATGCTGGCACCACCTCTAGACTCTGTCATTGTGCCACTCGGTGGCCTCCTAATACTGCTGCCAACTCCAGACCCTTTCATTGGGCCACTCTGTGGTCTCCTCATGCTGCTTCCACCTCACCACTATGTCAAAGATCCACTCTGTGGACTTCCCATGCTGTTCCCACCTTCCCCACTGGGTATGACAGGATCCATTCTTTGTGGGTCATTGTTCTGACGGATCAGAGGAAGGGCAAATTAATCAGTGACGTCAACACAAACTTACTGCTGACACCCTCTCCGAGGGGGGCTCTACTTGTATGCTCTTTTAATAAAACAGGTTCTGATAACATCTATGTGGAATCAGCTGTCGACGGTGTAAAAGGAGTGCGCTTCTATTTTACATTAACATCGACCCATAAGGCTGAGTTCATACTTGAGTTATTTAGTCAGTTTTGGCCTAATAAGTAAAGTGTGCAGTGATTCTAAGAGCGACGCCTGTCATCTGTATGTCATACGGACTCACAGTATTATTTCACTACCAAAGCAGATTCCCTATGCATGTTACTACAAGGCACAGTGTTCTACACCACTATAAAGGCTCTCAGCAGCCAGGAAATAGACGTTTTTTAATGTAATTTGCTGCAAATATATTCGGGTCAGATCGGGGAACCGGCAAATTGAATTTGAGAAAAATTTGCTTATCTCTAACTATCTTCGAGCTCTGCCTTAACTCTCTTGGGCATGAAGTTCACAGGTTGCCACTGGAATCCTCTTCCACTTCTCCATGATGACAACATTGAGCTGGTGGATGTTAGAGACCTTGCTCCCCTCCACCTTATGTTTGAGGATATCCCATAGATGCTCAATAGGGTTTAGGTCTGGAGACATTCTTGGCCAGTCCAGCATCCTTACCCTCAGTTTCTTTAGCAAGGCAGTGGTCATTTTGGAGGTGTGTTTGGGGTCATTATCATGTTGGAATACTGCCCTGAGCCCAGTTTCTGAAGGGAGCGGATCATGTATGTCGCACTACATGTTGGCATTCATGGTTCCCTTAATAAATTGTAGCTCCCCACAGCCGACAGCACTCGTACAGCCCCAAACCATGATACTCCAACCACCAGGTTTGACTGTAGTAAAGACATACTTGTCTTTGCACTCCTCACCTAGTTGCCATCACACACGCTTGACACCATTATTATTATTATTTATTATCAAAGCGCCATTCATTCCATAACGATGTACATATGAAAAGGGTATACATACATAATACAGACAATTGCACTAATCATAAACAAGAAGAGTTGCAAACTGGTACAGAAGAAGAGAGGGCCCTGCCCGTGAGGGCTTACAATCTACATGGTATGGGAGAAGGACACAGTAGGTGCGGGTGAAGTTGATCATGGCGGTATAGAGGCAGCAGGGTCACTGGTTGTAGGCTTGTCTGAAGAGGTGGGTTTTCAGGTTTCTTTTGAAGGATTCCACTGTAGGTGAGAGTCTGATATGTTGGGGCAGCGAGTTTCAGAATGTGGGGGATGCACGGGAGAAATCTTGGAGGCGATTGTGGGAAGAGGCGATAAGAGGAGAGAAGGAGGTCTTGTGAGGATTGGAGAGTGCGTGTGGGGATGTATCGGGAAAGTAGCTCAGAGTAGTAGGGAGGGGACAGGTTGTCGATGACCTTGTATGTATTTGTTAGTATTTTGAAGTGAATTTGCTGGGCAATGGGGAGCCAGCGAAGGGATTGGCATGGGGAGAGGCAGAGGAGTAACAGGGTGAGAGGTGGATTAGTCAGGCAGCAGAGTTGAGGATAGATTGGAGAGGTGCGAGAGTGCTAGATGGAAGGCCACAGAGGAGAATGTTGCAGTAGTCTAGGCGGGAGATAATGAGGGCATATACAAGCATTTTCGCAGATTCAAAGTTAAGGAAAGTGTGGATGTGGGAGATGTTTTTGAGTTGGAGGCGGCAGGTGGTGGAAAGGGCTTGGATGTGCGGTCGGAAAGAGAGGGCAGAATCCAAGGACACTCCAAGGCAGTGGACTTGGTTGACCGGGGAGAGTGAGCAGCCATTGATCGTGATAGATAGGGCTGTTGGGGGGTTGAGAAAGATGGGGAAAGATGACGAATTCTGTTTTATCCATGTTAAGTTTTAGAAAGTGAAAGGAGAAGAAGGATATCATTAGCATAAGAGTGATACTGAAAGCCATGTGACTCTATGAGATGTCCCAGGCCAAAAGTATAAATAGAGAAGAGCAGGGGTCCTAGGATAGAGCCTTGTGGGACACCAACATATGAAACAAATAAGTTTATCTTGGTCTCATCAGACCACAGGACATGGTTCCAGTAATCCATGTACTTAGTCTGCTTGTCTTTGTACTCCTCCAGTGAACTGTTGGTGGGCTTTCTTGTGCATCATCAGCCATGCAGACCAATTTGATCCAGTGTGCAGCATATGGTCTCAGCACTGACAGGCAGACCCCTTTAACCTCTGCAGCAATGCTGGCACTGGCGAATCCAGGGGGGTGGTCAACAGGGCAATTGACCCCCCCCGAGCTGGCCCTGCTCAGAGGTGGGGGGCGGCGGTAGTGGGACACAGGGAAGCGCTCATCTCCATAGTCATCTGTATCGCCGTCCTTAGGACAGCGATACAGACGGCTGTGCTGTGGCAGGGGAGGGAGAGGCGTGTCCCTTCCCCTTCCTCTGATAGGCTGCAGGCATTAGGCCAGCAGCCTAACAGAGGCCGGCGCAGGCGGCGCGATTACGTCATTGCACCACCTGAGCCGTACAGCACGGGACACAGGCCGGAAAAGGATCGCTGACATGGAGGTAAGTAAGTGTTTTTTTTTTTTTATATATGTACAATACTTTTACTGGCACATGATGGAGGGGCTGTTATTACTGACACATGATGGGGTGGGGGCTGTTATTACTGGCACATGATGGGGGGCTGTTATTAGTGGCACATGATGTGGGCTGTTATTACTGGCACATGATAGGGGGTGTTATTACTGGCACGTGATAGGAGGCTCTTATTACTGGCACATGATGAGGGGTGTTATTACTGGAACATGATGGGGGGTCTCTTATTACTGGCACATGATGGGGGGCTCTTATTACTGGCCCATGATGGGGGGCTCTTATTACTGATACATGATGGAAAAGCTTATATTACTGGCACATGATGAGGGGGCTCTTGTTACTGGCACATGATGGGGGGATCTTGTTACTGGCACATGATAGGGGGCTCTTGTTACTGGCAATTGTAAGTTTTCATGTGAAATATGTTTGCTATACACATATAGCATACACTGTGTCACACAATATACAGTATACCGCCACACTGTGTAGTCTGTTCTATAAGCACCATTGTTTTGTGGCAGCAGACAGAAAATAATCTGGAAGTGCACCTCCCAAGACCAGGCTCTGGATCCACCACTGAATGCTGGCAGCATTCATATGTCTATTTCTAAAATACAACCTCTGGATATGACACTGAGCACGTGCACTCAACTTCTTTGGTCAACCATGGCAAGACCTGTTGTCAGTGGAACCTGTCTTGTTAAAATACAGTACAGACCAAAAGTTTGGACACACCTTCTCATTCAAAGAGTTTTCTTTATTTTCATGACTATGAAAATTGTAGATTCACACTGAAGGCATCAAAACTATGAATTAACACATGTTGAATTATATACATAACAAAAAAGTGTGAAACAACTGAAAATATGTCATATTCTAGGTTCTTCAAAGTAGCCACCTTTTGCTTTGATTACTGTTTTGCACACTCTTGGCATTCTCTTGATGAGCTTCAAGAGGTAGTCACCTGAAATGGTCTTCCAACAGTCTTGAGAAGTTCCCAGAGATGCTCAGCACTTGTTGGCCCTTTTGCCTTCACTCTGCGGTCCAGCTCACCCCAAACCATCTCGATTGGGTTCAGGTCCGGTGACTGTGGTAGGCCAGGTCACATGGCGCAGCACCCCATCACTCTCCTTTATGGTCAAATAGCCCTTACACAGCCTGGAGGTGTGTTTGGGGTCATTGTCCTGTTGAAAAATAAATGATGGTCCAACTAAACGCAAACCCGATGGAATAGCAGGCTGCTGCAAGATGCTGTGGTAGCCATGCTGGTTCAGTATGCCTTTAACTTTTTAATAAATCCCAACAGTGTCACCAGCAAAACACTCCCACACCATCACACCCCCTCCACCATGCTTCACGGTGGGAACCAGGCATGTAGAGTCCATCCGTTCACCTTTTCTGTGTCGCACAAAGACACAGTGGTTGGAACCAAAGATCTCAAATTTGTACTCATCAGACCAAAGCACAGATTTCCACTGGTCTAATGTCCATTCCTTGTGTTCTTTAGCCGAAACAAGTCTCTTCTGCTTGTTGCCTGTCCTTAGCAGTGGTTTCCTAGCAGATATTCTACCATGAAGGCCTGATTCACACAGTCTCCTCTTAACAGTTGTTCTAGAGATGTGTCTGCTGCTAGAACTCTGTGTGGCATTGACCTGGTCTCTAATCTGAGCTGCTGTTAACCTGCGATTTCTGAGGCTGGTGACTCGGATGAACTTATCCACCGCAGCAGAGGTGACTCTTGGTCTTCTTTTCCTGGGGCGGTCCGCATGTGAGACAGTTTCTTTGTAGTGCTTGATGGTTTTTGTGACTGCACTTGGGGACACTTTCAAAGTTTTCCCAATTTTTCTGACTGGCTGACCTTCATTTCTTAAAGTAATGATGGCCACTCGTTTTTCTTTACTTTGCTGCTTTGTTCTTGCCATAATACAAATTCTAACAGTCTATTCAGTAGGACTATCAGCTGTGTATCCACCTGACTTCTCCACAACGCAACTGATGGTCCCAACCCCATTTATAAGGCAAGAAATCCCACTTATTAAACCTGGCAGGGCACACCTGTGAAGTGAATACCATTTCAGGTGACTACCTCTTGAAGCTCATCAAGAGAATGCCAAGAGTGTGCAAAGCAGTAATCAAAGCAAAAGGTGGCTACTTTGAAGAACCTAGAATATGACATATTTTCAGTTGTTTCACACTTTTTTGTTATGTATATAATTCCACATGTGTTAATTCATAGTTTTGATGCCTTCAGTGTGAATCTACAATTTTCATAGTCATGAAAATAAAGAAAACTCTTTGAATGAGAAGGTGTGTCCAAACTTTTGGTCTGTACTGTATGTGTATGGTCTTGGCCACTGTGCTGTAGCTCAGTTTCAGGGTGTTGGCAATCTTCTTACAGCCTAGGCCATCTTTATGTAGAGCATCATTTCATTTTTTTTTATGCTCACAGAGTTCTTTGCCATGAGATGCCATGCTGAACTTCCAGTGACCAGTATCAGAGTGTGAGAGCGATAACACGAAATTTAACACACCTTCTCCTAATTCATACCTGAGACTATGTAACACTAATGAGTCACATGACACTGGGGAGGGAAGATGGCTAATGGCCATTTTCATTTAGTGGTGTACTCACTTTTGTTGCCAGCGGTTTAGACATTAATGGCTGTGTGTTGAGTTACTTTGAGGGCACACCAAATTTACACTGTTATACAAGCTGTACACTAACTACTTTACATTGTATCAAAGTGTCATATCTTGAGTGTTGTCCCATGAAAATATAAAATAAAATGTATACACACCCCTGTTAAAATGTCAGGTTTCTGTAATCTAAAAAAATTGAGAATTTTTCCACCTTTAATGTGACCTATAAACTGTACAACTCAATTGAAAAACAACTTGAAATATTTTAGGTAGAGGGAAGAAAAAATATAAAAATAAAATAATATGGTTGCATAAGTGTACACACCCTTAAACTAATACTATGTTGAAGCACCTTTTGATGTTATTACAGCACTCAGTCTTTTTGGGGTATGAGTCTATCAGCATGGCACATATTGACTTGCCAATATTTTCCCACTCTTCTTGGCAAAAACACTCCAAATCTGTAAGATTGCTAGGGCATCTCCTGTGCACATCCCTCTTCAGTTCACCCCACAGATTTTCAATCGGATTCAGGTCTGGGCTCTGGCTGGGCCATTCCAAAACTTTAATCTTCGTCTGGAGAAGCCATTCCTTTGTTGATTTGGATGTATTATTTGGGTCGTTGTCATGCTGAAAGTTGAAGTTCCTCTTCATGTTCAGCTTTCTAGCAGAAGCCTGAAGGTTTTGTGCCAATATTGACTGGTATTTGGAACTGTTCATAATTCCCTCTAGCTTAAAGAGGACCTTTCACCGATCATGACACTGTGAACTAAGTATACAGACATGTAGAGCAGCGCCCGGGGATCTCACTGCACTTACTATTATCCGCGGGCGCCGCTCCGTTCTCCCGCTATGCCCTCCAGTATCTTCGGTCACAAAGTTATGGTAGGCGGAGATTTTAGTCACTAAGTTATAGTAGGTGGAGTTTGCCCTTGTTCTGCTGTAGCGCTGGCCAATCGCATTGTAGAGCTCACAGCCTGGGAGAAAATAACCTCCCAGGCTGTGAGCTCTGCGCTGCGATTGGCCAGCGCTAGAGCAGAACAAGGGCAGACTCCGCCTACCATAACTTAGTGACTGAAATCTCCGCCTACTATAACTTAGTGAGTGGAGATACCGGAGGGCATAGCAGGAGAACGGAACGGTGCCCAGGGATGATAGTAAGTGCAGTGAGATCCCCGGGCGCCGCTCTCCATGTCTGTATACTTAGTTCACAGTGTCGTAATCGGTGAAAGGTCCTCTTTAACTAAGGCCCCAGTTCCAGCTGAAGAAAAACAGCCCCAAAGCAGTGTTGTTTTTGCGCCAAACATATCTTTTGGAATTAAGGCCAATAAGTTCAACCTTGGTTTCATCAGACCATAACACCTTTTCCCACATGCTTTTGGGAGACTTCAGATGTGTTTTTGCAAAATATAGCCTGGTTTGGATGTTTTTCGTCGTAAGAAAAGGCTTTCGTCTTGCCCGTCTACCCCTTAGCCCAGACATATGAAGAATACTGGAGATTGTTGTCACATGTACCACACAGTCAGTACTTGCCAGATATTCCTGAAGCTCCTTTTATGTTGCTGTAGGCCTCTTGGTAGCCACCCAGACCAGTTTTCTTCTCGTCTTTTCATAAATTGTGAAGGGACATCCAGTTCTTGGCAATGTCACTGCTGTGCAATATTTTCTCCACTTGATGATGACTGTTTTCACTGTGTTCCATGGTGTATCTAATGCCTTGGACATTCTTTTGTACCCTTCTCCTGACTGATACCTTTTAACAATGAGATCCCTCTGATGCTTTGAAAGCTTTCTGTGGACCATGGCTTTTGCTGTGGGATGCGACTAAGAAAATTTCAGGAAAGACCATCTAGAGCAGCTGAACTTTATTTGGGGTTATCAGAGGCTCTTTAAATAATGGCAGGTGTATGCTGACTCCTATATAACATGGTTTTCAATGTGATTGCTTAATTCTGAATACAGCTACATCCCCAGTTATAAGGGGGTGTGCACACTTATGCAACCACATTATTTTAGTTTTTTTAGTTTTCTTCCCTCCACCTAAAAGATTTCAGTTTGATTTTCAGTTGAGTGGTCACATTAAAGGTGAAAAAAGTTCTGAAATGATTTATCTTTGTCTCATTTTTTTACATCACAGAAACATGAAATTTTACCAGGAGTGTATATATATATATATACATATATATATATATATATATATATATATATATATATATATCCATAGAAAAAGTCAGGCAGCACTCCCTTAATATACAGCTGTAGCTGTAAGGTGCCCGCGGTGGTCCCTCGATTCAGGACTTGAACAGCCAAGAAAATCGGCAGCACTCTCTCACAGAACCTTTCTCAAGTCAGGTGAACATAAAGTGCATATGTGCAAGTATAAATACATCATCACATTGTAACCAATTAATTCATCAACCAATACAAAACCAGTACACTCCCATATTTAAGGCATGTTACAATTCATTCATTATCTCAATGTGTATAAATAGAGACGACTCACAGTGCTTCTTCATTATTTCAATATCAATCATGATTATTCATCACCATATTTAGTGGATAAAAGTGCATAAAATAAAGTGCAAAGTGCAGTATAGATCCTATATAATAAAATACCTTGCTGTGGCTACATGCGGTGGAACAGAAGGAGATGGCGTTTAAACTTGTATGGAGGCACGCCACTACTCCGCGTCTCCCCCTCCTCAATACGCATGTGTCAATTCCTTCCCCGCTAACGACGCAGTACATAACTCCTATGCGTCATCCGTAGGCGGAGACCTAGCGTCATGACATCCGATTCACTCCGTCAGCGGCTACCACGCACACACGCATGCCAGTACGCTGCGGCAGTGATCCGAGCCCTGTCACAGGTCTTTTCCACCATTTTTCTTTAGGGCACTCATTTGGGCAATATCTTGCGCCTTTTACTCCTTCTATTCCCTCTTTCCACTTACCAACCAGCTAAGGTAAACGCCTGAACCATACTTTCAAAGAGTACAATTATACAAAATACATCACATTATGACGTGGGTCAATCATGTAACATCCATTGGGTTCACCCCATGCAACATGCTAGATACAAACAGAGATAGGAACAGCAAGAAGGTACTAACTAACCATCCCTCCTGTCGGGAGATCCAATTTACGCTAACGGGATCGGCTGACCGGGTACAGTTTTTAGACACTCAGGTATATATTGAAGATGAACAAATACATATGGATTTGAATATTAAACCAACTGATAAGAACACATTACTACATTTTACAAGTGGACACCCTAGGAGAATGGTGAACTCCTTGCCGTTCAGCCAAATGTTGAGAGTACGGAGAATAGTGGGTAAGGATGAAAATATGACTTCAGCATTAATTAAGATGGAACAATCCTTTATGAATAGGGGGTACCCTAGCAGGTTAGTGAAAAAACATGCTGATAGCGCAAGGGATATCCCGAGAGAGGAATTGTTAATGTCGAAACAAAGACAGGCTAGTGACAGATTACCTTTTGTGTCAACATGGCACTTCAAGGAGTGCTGCGGATTTTCTTGGCTATATATAATGAAAAAAAGGCAGCACAAACTCAAAATTTTAATGGGTGCACGGCCCACTGGGAAAAGTAAATCCCACAACAATAGGTAGAAAAAAAGCAACACTCCAAAAAAATGAAATTAAAAAAACACTTTATTCACCTCAGTGGCAATGGCGACATTTCGGCTCTATATCAGAGCCTTTCTCAAGCAAAGTAACAGGACATAGTGAACAAGTTATATACACCCACAACTGATTGCGTCATATCATGTGACCAATACATAATTAGTGCATTAACTCTTTAACATCTGAATACAAAAATAAAAACATGTTTTGAGATAAAATCTCAAAACTTCCATGATAGTGTCAATAAAATTATTCCAGCTATTACAAACATGATCAGTGAAGTTACATATAACATACATAAATAGCTTCCAAAACTTCTTACATGGACAAAGTGCTGAAATGATTAAAAAGTGACGTGTGCATTTAAACAGTGATGTCGATGAAAGTAACATGACAACCAGGAAAACACTGACCCGATGAACCGCGATCCCGCACCTGTGGCAATATCGGCTTTGGCGTGCACTCAAACTTACTGCGCACAGTGGCGTCTCTAGCTTTAAAATTTTGGGGGGGCACACTGGGGGCCAGGACAAAAGTAGGGGGGGGGCAGCTATAACAACGATACATTTACACAAGTATGGTTAGAAATGCTGCGATACTTTACCCAATACCTAAAACCGCAACAGGGAAGAAAAGTCCTGCTGTCTATTGTTTAAAAAAAAAATCACTCAGATTTCAACATGTCCTAGCTGCCTGGGAATGCTGGAATTACTCCTGAGTCAGAGGTAAGTCCCCTTCTCTTTGTCACATGGCATGACCCGATAGTATCGCTATCGGCGAGCACCTGAAGTGCTTGTACAAAGACAATATCTGTAACAAAAATAGAGGCACAAAGGAAATGGTGGAAAATTGTGTGCAAATATTACTCCTAAATAACTACTGTGTAAGGAATGCCTTCAGTTTTATACATACCTTTGCAGTCTTCCCTTCTTTTCTGCAGGGGGGCATCAAGGTCTTATGGGCTCACCACACTGAAGCTGAGCCTCACCCACTGCCCTTTCACGATACAAGAGTTCGTGTCCCAGGGTTTTATCTTGAGTGCTCTGGACCTTCAGCAATAATTAAAAAAAATTAAGTAAAAATAAATACAAATACATATATATATATAAATATATATACACATTTGAATAGCGTATCCCTGTTTACAGTAGAAGAGCAGGGGTTTCTGTCAAAATGATAGGAGTTTCTGCACTTTAATGTTATTCTAAGTGCAAAAGGTATGCCAACTCTAGATGGGCCTGTGACCATCTGTACTGCAGCATAGTATAACTGTCAGTATATTATGACATAATCACAGCTAAGACGATATCCCGTCAGAGGGAGTGATAACCACAGGTGGTGTATATGTATAATTAATGTAATCACAGGATGCAACCTGTTATAAAACGTAGCCTTTAATCTAATTTACACATAAAATAACAAACTCCCACGACACACATAGAAAAAGAACAAAAAAAGATATAACATTGATGACATAAGAGATGATACTGCAACGTCCAATGGCATGGGTCGATGATAGACGGGGTGGACAGTCATGGATTCTGATCTGTCCCTATATCTGGCCCTAGACTCGGCACCCCTGCCTAGGAACGTAATAGCCGCCCTGATAAGGATGATCCCGTGTTCTGGAACCTCCTAGTGGGTCCTAAATTGACCCTATGATGTAGGTGAGTCCCTATTCTGGGGCCTACTCTAGGTACACAGAACAAAGAGGAAATAATGGATTACAGTATAAAGAGCAATGGACCACCCGCACTCATGGATGCTGCGTCTCGTGGGTGGACAAATGCTTGCAAAAATTATGTCATGAAAGGTACAAAGACAACCACATGTGTGATTATCTATGAATCTATATATCATCAGATAAACAATATCAATGTGTAGCATTCACACACCAAGATTAATGTGTGATGTTCATACACCTAGAATTGCCGTACACATTTGTACATGCAGATGTATAGTCAAGATATATATACACGCTAGGCACCAGGAGCACTGCCTCCTAGGTTGGTGGCATACAGTCAGGTGCCAAAGGCCCAAAGCGTTTCACCCTAATTGATTGCCGGGTTCCTCAGGGGACATATTTTAGTACAATGCTGTTTTGGGCATCGGTAAGAGGTAGCGAAGCAGTCAGCAGGGCCCTCAGTTATGATGACACAGTTTGACCAGATCATTTACTAGTCTATTAAGTTCAATCATTGAATAGCTTTAAAGGGTCAGATATAAAGACCGTATTAGAGACTTCACACACAGGACCAGTGAGGCACCATTATCGTGTGTACACGGGCTACGGCTGGAGTGATAGTGGACATACTGCTAACCCCACGGACAGTCTGGGGCCTCCTTGGCTGTATCCGGAGACGCAAGTAGTATCTGGTTACTTGTTTGCTATCTCTATTTCTATTACACATGTTATCACACATATGTGGTTGTCTCAGGAGGTCGTCACTCCGATTATCTATGTGGGAACCATTTATGTTTGCATGAGCCTGTATATCCTTGTGAGAGTCTGTACCTCATGCTCTATACCCACTACGGCGAGTGATTTACTCACATTGTGCCTCTCAAAGGTCCTCTAATAAGGTCTTTATATCTGACCCTTTAAAGCTTTTCAATGATTGAACTTAATAGACTAGTAAATGATCTGGTCAAACTGTGTCATCATAACTGAGGGCCCTGCTGACTGCTTCGCTACCTCTTACCGATGCCAAAAACAGCATTGTACTAAAATGTGTCCCCTGAGGAACCCGGCAATCAATTAGGGTGAAACACGTTGGGCCTTTGGCACCTGACTGTATGCCACCAACCTAGGAGGCAGTGCTCCTGGTGCCTAGCGTGTATATATATCTTGACTATACATCTACATGTACAAATGTGTACGGCAATTCTTGGTGTATGAACATCACACATTAATCTTGGTATGTGAATGCTACACATTGATATCGTTTATCTGATGATATATAGATTCATAGATAATCACAGGTTGTCTTTGTATCTTTCATAACGTAATTTTTGCAAGCATTTGTCCACCCACGAGACGCAGCATCCATGAGTGCAGGTGGGCCATTGCTCTTTATACTGTAATACATTATTTTCTCTTTGTTCTGTGTACCTTGAGTATACCCCGGGATAGGGACTCACCTACATCATATGGTCAATTTAGGACCCACTAGGAGGTTCTAGAACACGGGATCATCCTTATCAGGGCGGCTATTCCATTCCTAGGCAGGGGTGCCGAGTCTAGGGCCAGGTATAGGGACAGATCAGAATCCATGACTGTCCTCCCCATCTATCATCGACCCATGCCATTGGACGTTGCAGTATTATCTCTTATGTCATCAAGGTTATATCTTTTTTTGTTCTTTTTCTATGTGTGTCTGTGGGAGTTTGTTATCTTATGTATAAATTAGATTAAAGGCTACGTTTTATAACAGGTTGCATCCTGTGATTACAGTATATTATGACAGTTTGCCTGTGAGATCCACTGGCTTCCTGTTGCCATGGCAACCAGACAGGTTCTGCCACCGATCTTGAGGTGCAGTGAGAATGCAGGACGTATGCATACGTCCAGTTGTGTGAACATTGTAGCTGCAAGGACATAGGCATACATCCTGAAGTAAGAAGGGGTTAAAGGGTTTTTCCCATCTCATTAAGTTATATATATCCACAGTATAGGGGATAACAAGCAGATAGGTGGGAGTCTGACTGCTGGAACCCCTGCCGATCCTGAGAATGTAGACATGCATAGGGAATGGGTGGAGTGGTGGACAAGTAGGTGCAGTCCGCACCATTCACTCCAGGCACAATTATGTCCCATTCTCAGGATTGGTGGGGGCCCCAGTGGTCAGACCCCCGTCTACTGCTTTAGCTTATAGAGCAGTGGTCTCCAAACTGTGGAGCTCCAGATATTGCAAAACTACAACTCCCAGCATGCCTGGACAGCCAACGGGAGTTGTAGTTCACTGAGGGCAGTGATACAGCTGAATACAGGAAAGCGCCCGCAGCTGCTGGCCAAGTGCATAAGTACCTAAAGCTCCTAGCATTAAGTAATGCTAAGAGCATCAGATCATTATGATCTGCTGATGGCACTGTTATGGGGGGGGGGGGGTTTCTGTAGATGACACTGTTATGGGGGAATGGGGATCTGTGGATGGCACTGTTATAGGGGGGATCTGTGGATGACACTTATGGGGGGGGATATGAGGATGACAATGTTATGGGGGATCTATGGATGGCACTGTTATTGGGGATCTGTGGATGACACTGTTATGGAAGGGGATCTGTGGATGGCACTGTTATGGGGGGGATCTGTAGATGACACTGTTATGGAGGGGGATTGTTACGGATGGTGTTGCAGAAAACAAGAAGTAACAAATAAAGATCCGACTGACTTGATCCCAAACTAAGGTACAAAAGGGTGACACACTACCACTGAAGCCAACTACCTAAAACATTACTTTTAATTAAATACCATTAAATAGAGGTCCCTAACATGGGGACTAATAAAGACATAGACAAACACAGAAACAGAAACAGAACTACTGCGGACCAGGTAGGGGATTAATACTAGTAGGTGAATGGGGGAAAAACCATATGGGTCCCTAGTGTGTCTCTAGGGTGTCCCTCAAATTTTCCTCAGCCCAGAGATGCACCCAGATGGTAGGAGCACTCTGTCCCCGTGCCTAACCTACCTGTCCTTATATCACCCTTACTGCAGGTAATATGGACCCATATGGATGCCTGGGTCGTTCAAATTTGCAAAATACACTTATTAAATTACATTCCTTGTCCAGAGGCGTTTCCCCTTATATTTCAAAGGTTCGTCAGGAGACAAAGGTACAAAAGGGTGAGCCCTATTAAAGCCCTATAGCTCTCGCTGACTGCTCAGCCCATGGAAAGATCTCTGTGATAGAAAGTTGCATGTCCATGTACCTAGACTGAGTGACACCTGAAAACCCTATAATAGTGAGGGGACACGACCACCGGCTCCCTGCACTAAATACGGAGGGAGTCAGGGTCACCTAGAATCAAGCCAACAGGAAAACACAAATAAAGGGAAAGACTTATCTAAGAAGCCAGCAGTAGAAAACTTCTAGCACTGAGCACAATCCAGGAAGTAGTATAAACCGCAAAGTGAGGCAGTATGGGAGGGGATATAAAGGAAGGCAATCACTGCTAATAGATGACAGCTGGGAGAGGGAGAAGAGATGTCAAAGCGAAACCAAAACAAAAGAACATCATGCAGGAGGTACTGAAGAACGTCTATCAGAACTTCTCAGAGATCTGGCGGTGACAGGGATCTGTGGATGACACTGTTATGGAGGGGATCTGTGGATGGCACTGTTATAGGGGGATCTGTGGATGACACTGTTATGGAGGGGATCTGTGGATGGCACTGTTATAGGGGGATCTGTGGATGACACTGTTATGGAGGGGGATCTGTGGATGACACTGTTATGGGGGGATCTGTGGATGACACTTATGGGGGATCTGTGGATGACACTTATGGGGGATCTGTGTATGACAATGCTATGGGGGGATCTGTGGATGACACTTATTGGGGGGATCTGTGGATAACACTGTTATGGGGGAGGGATCTGTTGATGACACTTATTGGGGAGCGATCTGTGGATGACACTGTTATGGGGGAGCGATCTGTGGATGGCACTTATGGGGGGATCTGTGGATGACACTTATGGGGGGATCTGTGGATGACACTTATGGGGGGGATCTGTGGATGACAATTATTGGGGGGATCTGTGGATAACACTGTTATGGGGGAGGGATCTGTTGATGACACTTATTGGGGAGCGATCTGTGGATGACACTGTTATGGGGGAGCGATCTGTGGATGGCACTTATGGGGGGATCTGTGGATGACACTTATGGGGGGATCTGTGGATGACACTTATGGGGGGATCTGTGGATGACACTTATGGGGGGGATTTGTGGATGACACTGTTATGGGGGGATCTGTGGATGACACTGTTATGGTGGGGGGAAGGATCTGTGCCACTCTGTAGATGACACTGTTATAGGGGGCTCCCAGGATGACACTGCTATGGGGGATCTGTGGATGACACTGTTATGGTGGGGGGAAGGATCTGTGCCACTCTGTAGATGACACTGTTATAGGGGGCTCCCAGGATGACACTGCTATGGGGGATCTGTGGATGACCCATACCGTATATAGCATCTTATGCTATATGTGTCACCCACAGATCCACCCCATGACAGTGTCATCCTGGGATCCCCCGCCTATAACAGTGTCATCTACAGAGTGGCACAGATCCTTCCCACCACCATAACAGTGTCATCCACAGATCCCCCATAGCAGTGTCATCCTGGGAGCCCCCTATAACAGTGTCATCTACAGAGTGGCACAGATCCTTCCCCCCCACCATAACAGTGTCATCCACAGATCCCCCCCCACCACCATAACAGTGTCATCCACAGATCCCCCCACCACCATAACAGTGTCATCCACAGATCCCCCACCATACCAGTGTAATCTACAGACCACAGATCCTCCCCGCCACTCACATTTGACATTTGAACATTTATAAACAGTAAACACTGTAATCCATATCCTGCAGACGGTACCTTTAACTTTTAAATCAGGAAGTTAGATTAAGCGGCCGCTCTCAGATCTCTCTAGTTAGTACCTTACTCTCTTAGCTAGTTTCGGTAGGGCCAGGCTTAGGCTACATACAGCCTACAGGTAGTGCGCGGGCTGCACTCACAGTGACGTCACATGCCTGCGCCGCCTAGTAAGAGGAGCAGGCGCGCCGCCCGCACTGCCTGTAGTTGACTTATTACCATACCGAGTGACAGCGAGCGCTGATTTCTGCACTGGTCAGACTACTGGGGATGGGGAGAGAGAGAATATGGAATCGAAGTTTAGAAGAAATGTACAGTACACAGTACACTCCTGTGACGAGCGGTTCAGTCCGGCCCAGCACACCAAAATAATTGTGGGCACATTTTAGTTGGGGGGGCACATGGGGTGCACAGTGTTATGTAGGGGGGCCGTGGCCCCCTCTGGCCCCCCTGGCGACGCCACTGACTGTGCATGCCCCGGCTTGCGTATAACCGATACGTCATTGTGACGAAGGAGGATCTAATCGAGAATGCGCAGATCAATCTCACACATCAAGCGGCCATCTTGAAAGAGGTCAAATGCCAACACGAGTCTCAGTACATTGACTAGATTATCGCGTAAGTCCAGATCTCGAGCAAAAGGCCACTTTCATCCATGTTAGCATTCACTTGGGCTGTACAATGTCGGATCAAAGCGAAATAACAAATGTTCACCGTCAAGCGAACAATTTGCCGCATACCACCAGGAAAGTCGCATGGATACCTGCATATACATGCCGCATCCATTACAGTTATCCCAGTGTGTCCTTACGAGGCCCTGGAGCGATCTCTTCCACATCATGCATCATATCAAAGATCATATCCAAGAGAGATAAGCCACTCAGATCCATTCATGTCATGTCTACGCAATCCGGGAACATACAATCTATTACAGTATATGTATATCTTATATGTAAGGAGGTCGCAGGGGCATCAGACCAGTGTAATTTCCGATATCATCATGTCCATCATCATCGGCATATCTGGACAAAAGAGAAAAGAAACATTTAGTTTATGGGTAATAAAAAACAATAATGATCCAAATACTAACTGCCTAACACAGCATAGCATTAGTGGTCGGACCGGAACAGGGGAGAATCAAGGGCAAGCCACAATCCTATCTAACCAATCCTATATTGTATTCTACATTGAGACCACATGGTTTAAGTGAGTTAAGTACATAGATTCACTCTATTTATTTTTTATTCAACAGAGTGGATCTATTACCTCCTCGTCTTGACATAGGTACATGTAATGTGAGGACATAGCCACAGGTATAGCCAGGGCCGGTTCTAGGTGAAATGGGGCCCTGGGGCGAAAAACAATAAGGGCCCCCCCATGACACTTGATGACTTTTACAGAAGAAACTGTATATTGTGGGGCACAGTGTATGCTATATGTGTATAACATAAACATATTTCACATGAAAACTTACAATTACTTGGCTTGGCCCTTGGGGATCTCGGACACCACTTCAACACTTTGGCCGGGGGCTCGGCGGAGCTGATGTTGTGTTTTATCCTAATAAGAAAGATTTCATAATAAGGATTTGAAGAAGGAGCAGAGGGATAGCAGAGCAGGGAGAGGCTGGTGCTGCTACTAGGGGGCAGTAGCCAGAGGATCCCCTAATCATGTGCCAGTAGCCATAGCCCCCCCATCATGTGCCAGTAGCCAGAGCCCCCCTATATCATGTGCCAGTAGCCAGAGCCCCCTATATCATGTGCCAGTAGCCAGAGACCTCTATCATTTGCCAGTAGCCAGAGCCCCCGCCTATCATGTGCCAGTAGCCAGAGCCCCCCTATTATGTGCCAGTAGCCAGAGTCCCCCCTACATGTGCCACTAGCCCGAGCCCCCCTATCATGTGCCAGTAGCCAGAGCCCCCTATCATGTGCCAGTAGCCAAAGCCCGCCTTTCATGTGCCAGTAGCCAGAGCCCCCCTATAATGTGCTAGTAGCCAGAGCCCCCCTATCATGTGCTAGTAGCCAGAGCCCCCCCCATCATGTACCAGTAGCCAGAGCCCCCCTATCATGTGCCAGTATCCAGAGCCCCCCTATCATGTGCCATTAGCCATAGCCCCCTATCATGTGCCAGTAGTCATAGGCCCCCCAATCATGTGCCAGTAGCCTGAGCCCCCATCAACATGTGCCAGAAACCATAGGCTCCCCCCTATCATGTGCCAGTAGCTATAGGGCCCCCCTATCATGTCCTAGTATCTAGAGACCCTCATCATGTGCCAGTAGCCACCAGTATTGTACAAAAAAACAGACAATAACTGGGCAATGGTAGCAAAAGGGGATCCAACCTCCGGTCAGCTGTCAGCACACCCCGACGTACGTTTCACTCCTGCTTTTTCAAGCAGGAGCGAAACGTACGTCGGGGTGTGCTGACAACTGACCGGAGGTTGGATCCCCTTTTGCTACCATTGCCCAGGTATTGTCTGGTACTTCTTTAGTGCATTGCTGCCTGTATGCCCACTTCAGGTCACCTGCAGGGACCTTATGTGAGGACTAGTTTATACAGGGCTTTCTTGATATATCAGACACTTCAGAGGATTATATTGGTATATGAATAAAAAATCCTTTTCTTTCAGGCACTGCTGGTATTCACTAGGTGCTTAGTTTAATTTTACATTTTGGGATCTTATTCCATGCCGGTCAGCATGTGAGCTGCCATTTGCTATATCACCTGTATTGCGCAGACTAGATGGGCCAAATGGTTCTTATCTGCCGACACATTCTATGTTTCTATGCTACTTTATATTTTTTTATTCATTGTCTTATATGGTCTTGTTATTAAGTGTATGTAATTATTCAATAAAATTTCATATTTTGTGTATGTATGGGTATCCCATGTAGATTACTTTTTGGGTTTCTATTGGCTATCCAGCAGTTTATCTAGTAGTCAGTCCTCATAATAACAGCTACTTTGCTATTAGACAAGTAAAACTCTGTCTTTTCTTTGCTCTGGTGATAATTTTTGGTGACTGGTACTTTGTTGTTGGTATGTCCCCTGAGGAGCCTGAAATCAACTAGGCGAAATGCGTAGGAAGGTGTAGGACATTTCTACGGACACTTATTTCTTGATTCTGTTGCATCACTATTGTTTTCACTATACGTCATTGGGTGGTTCTTGTCACCCCACCTGGGGCATTGTATATGGTTGTTATTTTTGGTATTTATATTAGTCCAGGTCCAAATTTAGGGCCACTATTCCACATAGCTGGAATAGTCCCCCGTGTCAGGGTCGTCCTAGAGCCATCAGGAGGCAACGGGATCGCCCTTATCGGGGTGGCTATTCCGTTTGCAGTTAGGGCGGCAGCAATAGGGCCAGTATCAGGGATATCGCCCCCGTCCAAGGCCTATGAGACGTCTGCCAACCCTCCTACAATCATAAGCCATTGGAATAGTCATTCGGCATTAGCTTTTGAATTTCTTTTTTATTTATTTTCTTTTCATTGTATTAAGGGTGTATTGGCTTTTATTATTGAATAATTAAAGGTTATGTTTTAGAAGAGTGGTGCTACTGTTAATTTTTTGCAACAAGCAAGTAATTTTTTGACGGGAAATGACATAGGTGTCTCCCAAAAGATAATAAGACGATGTACAAGAGGCATTATTGTGGGGAAAAAAAAATATTTCTCAGCTTTTATTTACATTTGAGCAAAAAGTGTCCAGTCCAAAATTATTCATACTCTTCTCAATAATCAATAGAAAAGCCTTTATTGGCTATTACAGCAATCATGTTTGACAGTGGGGATGGTGTTCTTTGGGTTGAAAACTTCTCCTTTTTTACGCCAAATGAAGGAAACATCATTGTGACCAAACAATTAAATTTTAGTTTCATCTGACCATAACACAGAAGACCAGAAGTCTTCTTTTTGTCTTCTCTGTCCAGATGAGCTTTTGCAAAGATAAAAAAATTACTTGCTGGTTGAATAAAAGTAACTTTAAGTCAAAATTTGCCAGGAGTATGAATAATTATGGGCAGCACTGTAGGTGACAGGGACTTAAATTTCTAAAACTCGCCTTTAATTAATGCGCGCCCACTCCTTCTGCTTTAATAACTTGACCCACATTTCAGCTCGATCACATTGCAGCCATTGACCTCCCTTGGATGTGGTATCCTTTCTCACACTCCCTCTCCGGCGTAGAACCCTGATTTGCCGCTAACCATGATCAACGCGGAAGGCGCAGAAAAGATCATTGAAAGTTCATAGAGAAGATATCCAATTTAATCCTGGACATAACGGGGATGTGCGATCAGGCAGAATCTATTCAACAAAGTCTTATCTAGTCAACAAAGCGGCAGCAGGGCCTCTCCTGTCTATAGTTTCCAAATACAAAATACCCCAGTGACATTCCCTGTAATTTTGTATTAATCATTCAAATAACAGGACATCTTAAGATTCCTGTATTGTTATTTATTGTCACTACCTCCCCGAGTTTGGAGTGGGTAATTGCCGCGCACCCCTTTACTTGGAAGCCTCTGCTTCAATAATTTGTCCCACATTTCCGCTAGATCACATTTAATTTCATCCATTGACCTCCCTTGGATGTGGTATCCCTTTCTCAGGCTACCTCTCTGGCCTGGAACCCTGATTCCCTGCTACCTGTGATAACTATGGTAGGCGCAGAAAAGAACATCGATAGTTGATAGAGAAGATATCCATGCTACCGCCTCCTCCTCCACCGCCGATTCCACCTACACCACCACATCCACCGCCTCCTCAACCTCCAACTCCATATGGACCTCTTCCTCCTAGATCAAGATTATATTTTTTTGCTGCCATTTGCAGTCCTCTAGCCCTTTCCATGACTTTTTTTACAGCCATTTTAGTGCTCCAAAGTTCGGGTCCCCATTGACTTCAATGGGGTTCGAGTTTGGGGTCAAGTTCGGGTCCCAAACTTTTTTGCGAAGTTCGGCCGAACCTGTCAAACCCGAACATCCAGGTGTCCGCTCAACTCTAATTAGAGGCTATAAAAACTCCCATAACACTTAGATAATTTCCATTATCACGGTACATAAACCCTATAAACACCAAAAAGAGCCACGCACAATTAGTAAAATTAACAATCTTTATTAAATCCAATACACTAAAATGTACATATAAATCTCATAGAATCATTACATCAATATGGTTAAAATGGATCCTATATAGCAGCACATGGTAGGTCTCACACACCAACAGCGGTCTGCAAATCCCACAAAAATGTAGCAACAAGTCCACAACTAGCAAGAGCCCATAGAACACTGTGTATAGCAGGAGTGAGTCAAATGAGTACTACCATCAAAAATACAATGAGTATAAAGGGGAGGAGATCCAGAGAAAGTTCCCAGCGGTCCAGGGATCCCACATGAGACCCACTCAGACAAATAATACCTTATACCCAGAGCTACATGGGGGTCCATATACTATATACGAAGCAGTTTGCCACCATTGAAAACAATTGGACAAACTCTGACTGCTGCAACTAGGACAAGTATATCAAATAATACTTTTCAAAAAATTGTGGTACAAACCGCAAGGTGGTGTGGCCTCTAGCGACTCCCCAATGCACGTTTCACCCAGCGGCTTCTTCCAGGCCCCGAGTGAAATGATGTTCAATAGTTTCGCAATCATTTAATCCTCTTTTTGAAGTCTTCAGACTGATTGTGTTCTTTAAATCTAGGTATAGGGGATATCTCACGTTTCAATGACTAAGAGATAAACAAATGTCAAAATGTCTGATGGGAAATAAGACCGGTTTCTTCAAGATCCTCTCTCAATGTAAGTTCACATTTCACAACGAAAAGCCTAATTTGATCACGATCTGTGAATTTTCCCTCATGGTCATTGATAATGGTATAGTCTGATGCACCTTATTCTAGTTTTATGTCAAATGTTATAATAGAATAAAAATTAAAAGAAAAACCTTTTTATCAGTTTTCCTAATTTTGAACAGTCATTTTGAACTTTTAGTATAGTTCTTAATTTTTGGTATGAGATAGAAAGGATAGCTAGACAGACAGACAGACGGATGGATGGACAGACAGATAGATGGATAGATAGATAGATATGAGATTTTTAGATAGATAGATGGATAGAGTCAAGGACATATCAAGACATACGGACGTCCCAGCGACATTGAGTGGCAGGAGATCTGTGATACTGGCAACATGTGGTTTGATCTGACAGGTTTTCCTTGTGGATCAATAGGTGACTGTGTTGTTTCTGGTAATGGCCACACCCCTTGCTTCCAGGTGTTGCTTATGGTCATTTAACATTCCTTATAGAATATAGATGTAGTGGCTGTTACTGAGACGTGGTTCAAGGGGAGTAATGACTAGGATATATCAATACCAGGGTTCTCTCTATACAGGAAAGACAGAGAAGGCAAGAAGGGGGAGGGGTGGCCCTGTATGTGAAAGATAGCATAAAATCTAATTTGATACAAGTTAGCGAGAACAATTTAGAGTCAGTTTGGGTTACCTTGCAGCTTGATAATCATAAGGTAACTCGTGTAGGTGTGATATATAGACCACCTAGCCAAGTAAAAGAATTAGATGATCTACTAGTTGAGGAAATAGCTAAAATGACATTGAAGGGGGAAGTTATCATTGTGGGAGACTTCAATCTTCCAGATGTAAACTGGAAAACCAAAATAGCTAGTTCTGCCAGGAGTACAGATATTCTAAATTCCCTACTGGGATTATCTCTACAGCAAGTAGTGGAGGAGCCAACCCAGAAGGAGGCCATTTTAGATTTTGTATTCACAAATGGGAATTTGGTATCTGATATTACTGTAGGGGAAAGCGTGGGATCTAAGTTTTAGATTTTAGAAAAACTGACTTTTCTAAAATTAGATTAGTGGTATACAAGTCCCTATCAGACTGGAACAGTTTTATTGGAGTCCAGGAGAAATGGGACTACTTAAAAGTGGCACTATTGAAGGCAACAGAAAATTGCATTAGGCTTGTCAGTAAAAGCAAAAAAAGGAAGAGACCACTGTGGTACTCGGCAGAAGTGGCCAAAATCATTAAAAACAAAAAGATAGTATTTAGGAATTATAAAAAAAAAAAAAAAAAACGAGGATGACAGACAAATTTATACGATTAGGCAGAGAAAGGCCAAACAAGTATAAGAGCTTCTAAAGCACAGGCAGAAGAGAAATTAGCTCAGTCAGGGAAAAAAGGCGATAAGGCATTCTTCAGATACATAAATGAAAAAAGGAAACTAAAACAAGGAATTACCAAATTAAAAACAAAAGAAGGAAGGTATAAGGAAGAAGATAAAGAACTAGCTGACTGCCTCAATGAATACTTCTGTTCAGTTTTTACAAAGGAAAATGAAGGAGAAGGACCTCAGTTAAGAAAGAAGACTAATGAATCTTTTGATGCATGTGTCTTTACAGAGGAATAGGTTCTAAGTCAACTGTCTAAAATTAATACAAATAAGTCACAGGGATACACCTAAAGCTATTAAAAGAGCTCAGCGCATATTTAACCAATCACTGGCAACAGGAGTCGTCCCAGAAGATTAGCAAATGTTGTGCCCATTCACAAGAAAGGTAGTAGGGAGGTATCGGGCAACTATAGGCCAGTAAGCCTGACATCAATAGTGGGGAAATTAATGGAAACCATACTTAGGCCTCATGCACACGACAGTATTTTTTCACTGTCCGCAAAACGGGGTTCCGTTGGTCCGTGATCCGTGACCGTTTTTTCGTCCGTGGGTCTTCCTTGATTTTTGGAGGATCCACAGACATGAAAAAAACGGATCCGTCCTGAATTACAATGCAAGTCAATGGGGACGGATCCGTTTGACGTTGACACAATATGGTGCAATTGCAAACGGATCCGTCCCCATTGACTTTCAATGTAAAGTCTGGAGTCCCTTTTATACCATCGGATCAGAGTTTTCTCCAATCCGATGGTATATTTTAACCTAAAGCGTCCCCATCACCATGGGAGCGCCTCTATGTTAGAATATACTGTCGGATATGAGTTACATCGTGAAAACTCATATCCGACAGTATATTCTAACACAGAGGCGTTCCCATGGTGATGGGGACGCTTCTAGTTAGAATATACTACAAACTGTGTACATGACTGCCCCCTGCTGCCTGGCAGCACCCGATCTCTTACAGGGGGCCGCGATCAGCACAATTAACCTCTCAGGTGCAGCTCCTGAAGGGGTTAATTGTGCGTATCATAGCCCCCTGTAAGAGATCAGGGCTGCCAGGCAGCAGGGGGCAGACCCCCCTCCCCAGTTTGAATATCATTGGTGGCCAGTGCGGCATCCCCCGCCCCCCCCTCCCTCTATTGTAATAATAGCATTGGTGGCACAGTGTGCGGCACCCCCTCCCTCCCTCTATTGCATTAACATTGGTGGCAGTGTGCGCCCCCCCCCCCCGGGCCCCCCCCCTTCCTCTCGCTATTGTTTTAATACATTGGTGGCAGTGTGCGCCCCCCCGCCCCCCCTTCCTCCCTCTATTGTTTTAATACATTGGTGGCAGTGTGCGCCCCCCCCGGCCCCCCCTTCTTCTCTCTATTGTTTTAATACATTGGTGGCAGTGTGCGCCCCCCCGCCCCCCCTTCCTCCCTCTATTGTTTTAATACATTGGTGGCAGCGTGCGGCCTCCCCTCTCCCCCCCCCGATCATTGGTGGCAGCGGAGTTCAGATCGGAGTCCCAGTTTAATTGCTGGGGCTCCGATCGGTAATGCTACTGCACTCCTGGTTGCCATGGTTACTTAGCAATAGTAGAAGCATCATACTTACCTGCTGGCTGCTGCGATGTCTGTGTCCGGCCGGGAAGCTCCTTCTACTGGTAAGTGACAGCAATGCGCCACACAGACCTGTCACTTACCAGTAGGAGGAGCTCCCGGCCGGACACAGACATCGCAGCAGCCAGCAGGTAAGTATGATGCTTCTACTATCGGAACTCCGCTGCCACCAATGATCGGGGAGGGGGGGAGAGGGGGGGCTGCACACTGCCACCAATGTATTAAAACAATAGAGGGAGGAAGGGAGGGCGGGGGGGGGCACACACTGCCACCAATGTTAATGCAATAGAGGGAGGGTGGGGGGGGGGACGGGGGCGCACACTGTGCCACCAATGCTATTATTACAATAGAGGGAGGGGGGGCCGCACTGGCCACCAATGAAATTTAAACTAGGGAGGGAGGGGGTCTGCCCCCTGCTGCCTGACAGCCCCGGATCTCTTACAGGGGGTTATGATACGCACAATTAACCCCTTCAGGTGAAGCACCTGAGGGGTTAATTGTATGGATCACGGCCCCCTGTAAGAGATCGGGTGCTGCCAGGCAGCAGGGGGCAGTCATGTACACAGTTCGTTGTATATTCTAACTAGAAGTGTCCCCATCACCATGGGAACGCCTCTGTGCTAGAATATACTGTCGGATCTGAGCATTCACGAAGTGAAAACTCAGCTCTGAAAAAGCTTTTATGCAGACGGATCTTCGGATCCGTCTGTATGAAAGTAACCTACGGCCATGGATCACGGACACGGATGCCAATCTTGTGTGCATCCATGTTCTTTCACGGACCCATTGACTTGAATGGGTCCGTGAACCGTTGTCCGCCAAAAAAATAGGACAGGTCATATTTTTTTGATGGACAGGAAACACAGATCACGGTCTTGGCTGCAAAACGGTGCATTTTCCGATTTTTCCACGGACCCATTGAAAGTCAATGGGTCCGCGAAAAAAAAACGGAAAATGGCATAACGGCCACGGATGCACACAACGGTCGTGTGCATGAGGCCTCAAGGAGAGGATTGTGGAACATCTAAAATCCCATGGATTGAAAGATGAAAAACAGCTTGGGTTTACTTCAGGGAGATCATGTCAAACTAATCTTATTGATTTTTTTGATTGGGTGACTAAAATAATAGATGGAGGAGGTTCAGTAGACATCGCTTATCTAGACTTTAGTAAGGCTTTTGATACTGTCCCACATAGAAGGCTTATCAATAAAGTGCAGTCTTTGGGCTTTGACTCCCATATTGTTGAATGGATTAGGCAGTGGCTGAGGGACAGGCAACAGAGGGTTGTAGTCAATGGAGTATATTCAGACCAAGGTCTTGTTAGCAGTGGGGTACCTCAGGGATCTGTTCTGGGACCCATATTGTTTAATATCTTTATCCCCGAAATTGCAGAAGGCCTCAATGTTAAGGTGTGTCTTTTTGCTGATGACACAAAGATTTGTAACAGGGTTGATGTTCCTGGAGGGATGCACCAAATGGAAAAGGACTTAGGAAAACTAGAGGAATGGTCAAAAGTCTGGCAACTAAAATTTAACGTTGATAAGTGCAAGATAATGCACCTGGGACGTAAAAACCCAAGAGCAGAATATAAAATCTGTGATACAGTCCTAACCTCAGTATCTGAGGAAAGGGATTTAGGGGTCATTATTTCAGAAGACTTAAAGGTAGGCAGACAATGTCATAGAGCAGCAGGAAATGCTAGCAGAATGCTTGGGTGTATAGGGAGAGGAATTACCAGTAGAAAGAGGGAGGTGCTCATGCCGCTCTACAGAGCACTAGTGAGACCTCATTTGGAGTATTGTGCTCAGTACTGGAGACCATATCTCCAGAAGGATATTGGTACTTTGGAGAGAGTTCAGAGAAGAGCTACTAAACTGGTACATGGATTGCAGGATAAAACTTACCAGGAAAGATTAAAGGACCTTAATATGTATAGCTTGGAAGAAAGACGAGACAGAGGGGATATAATAGAAACTTTTAAATACATAAAGGGAATCAACAAGGTAAAAGAGGAGAGAATATTTAAAAGAAGAAAAACTGCTATAAGAGGACATAGTTTTAAATTAGAGGGGCAAAGGTTTAAAAGTAATATCAGGAAGTATTACTTTACTGAGAGAGTAGTGGATGCATGGAATAGCCTTCCTGCAGATGTGGTAGCTGCAAATACAGTGGAGGAGTTTAAGCATGCATGGGATAGGCATAAGGCCATCCTTCATATAAGATAGGGCCAGGGGCTATCCATAGTATTTAGTATATTGGGCAGAGATGGGCCAAATGGTTATCTGCCAACACATTCTATGTTTCTTATTTATAGTTGCTTCTCCCACTATGCTGTGTGGTTTATAGCTTCTGTGCCTGTGGATTGTTTGTGGTGGGATCTCATTTGAGCTCCTGGTGCTTCCATAGCCTCTTTGAAGTTAAGTCTTTCCTTTCCATTTTGTATTTTGTTTGGGTTCTGTGTGTTGCATTTCCCTATTGTTTGCATTAGGCCTCAAGTACACTCCTGTTCGTCCTTCCTTTTGGAGGAACAGGTAGTCTCGTCGCTGCCATTAGTACCAGGGTCCTATAGGGCTAGATAGGACTCTAGGTATTCCTGTGTATGAACTCACCTACCTTTTGTGGCTGTTCATACTGCTAGTCAGTCAGGATTTTGGTTACGGTTTTCACTAGGAGGTGTCCATCTTCCTTCCCTAGTTCTCAGGCCTGATTCCCTGTTTCCCCCCTTTCCTCCTATGCTTGGTGGGGTGTTTCCCTCCCACACCGAAGCATGACAGATAGATAGATAGATAGATAGATAGATAGATAGATAGATATGTAGCTAAGCTAAAATTGACTCTGATAACACATGACACATTGTTATCTTGGTTATCTTATGACAAAAGCCATTGAAATCCATTGAAAAGTCAGTTATCTTTTTCTTGCCATTCTTTACTTAATGCATTAACCATTAAGTTTGGCTTGGCTGCATCTGTAGATAGATAGATAGAAAATAGATAGATATCAAAAATAAAAATATAAGTGGCACTGCAGAAAAAATGTAAATAGTGGTGTCCCAGTGGCTGTGGAAGCGATCCAACGTGCAAATTAAATAAAAAAAGAATTCCACAGCACTGCCAGGAATACTACTGCTTGAGAAAAGTCCCAGTAAGAGGACTGAAACGTCACATTGGTGATTAAAGAACACTACTGTTGAACTACAGTACTTCTGGGAGTGTCGTGGAATTCCTTTTTTTAGAGAGATAGAATGATAAAAATTGATAATGTATTTAAAGTGTTTTTAAAGAAATCAGATTGTTTATTTCAGTATATCCTCAAGTTTCTCACCGTTCATGAATTTTAAGCTAGTATATTCATGACACCTGCCCCCATTCATCATTTTATTTCATAACTCTCCCTCTGAATTATTAAAATGTCCTGTGTCTTAAAATCCATAGTCTTAATATGCTGATACCTTTCAGATGCATTGTAATATCAGAAAGTGATAGACTAAAGTCAAGTAAGGCTTCACACTGCATTCGCTTAGTAATTCATTATATTATGAAAAAAATATATCTATGGGGAAAATCATTGTGTTTTGGTCAATGCCGCATCCTTTGAGAATTCATTGAATGGGAAGTTGTGAAACTTTTTTCCGAGTTCCAGCTCTAACAAAAAACTTGAAAACAAGAGCTCCTGTTAGACCGAGCAGTGAATAGCTTGCTCATTAGCCCATTATTAGGCATGCAATAAGATGTGAAGTTTAGCCTTTGGAATAAAATTCCTAATTTGGGTGACTGAAGCTATAGGCATGAAAAATATCTTTTTCCTTAGCCCATTTTATTCACTGTGTTTTGTTCACTTGAGCCTAGTACTGTGTTAGACTTTGAATAATCACAGTGGTGCAGGTAGCTCCAACAGAGTGAATGAGAGGCTTTTTTCAAGGGCTCTGCTCCCTGCAGAAATGATTTGTACCTCTGGCTGATTGTCACTAACAGAAAATGAGAAATAGGAACATTCAATGCAAAGTAATGTGTTCTGTACAATTACTGGATTAATAATTTTATTCCATTACTGTGCAGGGAGAGAGGACATCAGGTTGAAGATCTGCAATTCTAGTATATTTCTAAGCGTCCTGTTAAGAGAGCGAGCAAGGGTCAGGAAACTTAATTATGCCATAACTAGATAGAAATTGCCAAGTGATAAAAAGAAACATCCAGCCAGATTCAGCAGGAAATTACAGCTTTAATAATATAGCATAATGCCTACTTCTATACAATTATTGGAGAGACCCTGAATGATTTTAAATAACAGGCTTAGGTTTCTAGTAAGGAATAGGAGAGAAAAGACACAAAATGACATTTTGCATTTTTGCGGTAAATATTTTTCTACCCGCTTAAAATAAATAATACCATTAAATAATAAAAAATCACATATGTACAGAAAGAAAGATAATATTACTATGTTAACACTATGAAGCATTATGAAGTGGAACGTGAAAGGGTAGGTGGTGACTACTCTTGGTCTCATTTACATATGCCAAAGTTAACTACATAATCATACTGTGTATCTTCCAGGGATGTCTTTTGTTTAAATAAAAAGCACAACAGCTTGTCAAAGAGATCTGCAGTGAAACAAGTAAGGGAATTGTAGCTCATTGTATATCATTGCTCCTAATTTGCAGGTCAGGCCTGCTTCAGTGCAGGTTAGCATTTCTTGTATGAAACTAATGTATACGTAGCACTGAATGCTGCTGTCAGTTTATGTATTTTTAAACTTGAAAATTTGGACTAGGTTAAATGATGCTGTGAACATATCCTTTATCCACCACCAAAAAATAGTCACATGGTCATTAGACTGAAAAAAAGGCCAAAAACATTCTACACCCCCAGGTCTATTTCTGCTTTGGTTGATCCAGAAGAAAATCTGAATTGTGTTACTTGAGTTTCATTGAAAAACTAAATAGAAAAAAAACTTTAAAAAAAAACTCCTGGAAATGTCACATTTTCATTGTAGAGTTTAAATATAGTTGGCGCACAACCCAGGTGACTTAATTGTATTTTAACCCCTTAATCTTATTTTGCACAAGCGATAGTGTTTGGAAGAAAAACTTAAAAATAACACAACACATCCTAGAAAACCATCAGAGAATAATGCATTTTTACGCAGGGCTGAGTGAAAAACTTAGAACATGCTGTGATTTTTCCTGCTCATGTGCGCAGATCCATGGAAATGAATGGGTCAGGATTCAGTACGGATGCACTGTGCACTTGCTTGTGTGAAAAGGCCTAAGTGACATAACTAATTTTACCATAACCTGTCATCAGGAAATGCAATGCAATCTGCAGGAGAATATTAACAGATTGTTATATAGTTTTGTGAGAAAACATTCAATAAAACTTGTAATTTACCCATTTTCTTTCTATACTTGAGACAGGTCTCGTGTACAGCTTTCAGTGTCAGCAATCTCTATATACACACTTATATAGGCAGTGCTATCAATCCCTGATAAGACGGCCCCATGTACAACTGAACTAAAAAAAAGCAGATATAAGAATGTATAAATTGCAAGTTTTACTGCATCTTTTTCCATAGCATTTTGTGGTGACATGTTCTATTCCCCTCTCTGTTCCAGCAGTCTTAACTTTTTTTTTTTTTTGAATTGCAATTGGATTGCAAATAATATATTAAAGGGGTTGTGCAATTGAGTAATATTGATGACCTATCCTTAGGATAGCTCATCAATATCAGATTGGCCAGATTGATGTGAAGGGGGCGAGCAGTTGCAATTACATGGCACTACCTTTACAAAGGAGACCTTGCCTCTGAGAGCGGTGTTTGTAGAATATTCGTCATATATTTGCGAATTTGCGATTATTTTCTTGATTGCGAAAATTAGCAATGTAATATTCGCGTAATGCGCGCACAATACAGGCGTGAGTCACTTTTGCTACATTTTCCAAGTTGCTAGAAGTTTCCTGAGACTGAAAAAAATGGTTGGCACGGTATAACATTAATAATGGCTTTATAAGCAGATAGCGTGCTCCAGTATTTTCGCAATTACGCTAATCGGCACTAATGATGTGAATATTTTGATTGAATACGTGAAACTTCACATTTTAGCAGGTCTGACTACATATTACTGATTGGTGCACTATTTATTGTTGTGACATCACAGCACTATGTCTGTAGCATGTATGTATGGACAGCAGAACCTGTCACACTACCTAACACCCTGCACTAGAACATCAACTACACTATATCAGGATGTAGCCTACACTGACTATCTCCCACTAACTATCTGTATTATATATAAGCTATCTAATATGATGAGTGGAAAGCACAGAGCACAGCAATGACACTGTTGTCTCTCTCAGAACTCCACAAAACTACAGAAAATGGCTGCTGGGGAGGTTCTTATATAGTAAAGGGTAGGCGACTTTCCTATTGGTTGCTAGGGATGTTGCTAAGCTCAGACAAAGACATTGCAGCCTTCTCATTGGCGCACAAGCAAGAAGCAGGGAGGGATCATGGGTTCAGATGCATCTAGAATCTAGAATATTCGAAAATACAAATATATCACTATATTCTAAATATTTGCGAATTCTCAAAGTGCCGATATTCACAATTAATATTCGCTCTTTGAATATATTCGCGCCCAACACTACTTGTAAACGGTATGTAGGCAGGAAAAAGGAATGCAGGCTAAGGATAGCCTGCGTTGTTCCGACACTTCCTGGTGCAATATCACAACCACAACAGATAAATTAAATGTCTTTTATTTGATACCTTGGTATAAATATAAAAATGTACACAAATTGTAATTGGCTATGTTCTGGGAAATGGAAAAATAGTGAAAAAAACTGACATTATGTTTTAACACTGTAGACATGAATAACTTAAAAAAAAAGAATGATTTGTATATTTCAAGTGTAAAATCGAAAACTATACAAATATATACTATGAACCGGATGGTACGTAGTTCGCTTTAAACATATATTGCGGTTAATACCTGATGGGCCGAACATGGTGGATGGATCAAACATGGCCGCAGGAGTATTGCCATAAGGGACAGGGGCCTGAAAACTAGTAGCTGCCATATAATATGTTGGCCAAACAGGTGCTGTTGTTGGTATGGGGTTGGCCCAATAGTTGACCACTATATAAATTTTACCTAATAATTAAAATTATACTTAGCTTTTACCCTTACATCCTGAAACTACATATGAAGAGTACCTCGTGGTGCAGCAGGTGACCGTCAGTTGGATCCAACAAACTGTTAAAAAAGGAAAAAGAAAAATGGTCAGGTTCCTACCGAACTATAGGATTTGTGGAACATGGACAGGAACCCAAACTTTTCACTAAAAGTTCGGGTTCAAGTTCGGTGTTCGGCGATTTGATGGCGCTTTTAATGGCAGCCAATCAACAAGCGTTTAACTCGAGAGCCCTTAGTAGCCATCACAGCCATGCCTACTAATGGCATGGCTGTATATTGACCAGTGCAGCATGTGACCCAGCCTCTATATAAACTGGAGTTACGTAGCTCCGCACGTCACTCAGCTCTTACTAGTGTAGGGATAGGATTTTGCTGCTGTGAGGGAGAGAATAGGAAAGAATCTATCTGTTATCAGAATTTGTTGTTAACTCTGCAATCTACAGCGATTTTGCTTTGTGGGTGCAGTGCAACATTTTTGTACCCTGCCCTGAGCCCAGTGACACAGAAAAATAAGTTTTATCCGTCTGTTAGTTAGGTGGGCTTCGGTGGCCATTTTGTGCAAGTTTAGTGCACCAGCACTGCATATGTGCCAGGGACAATAATTTAGCCCTGTTCTTTTAGTTCAGTGGGCAACATTTAACCATTTTTTAAGTGCACCTGCACTGCATATGTGCCAGGGGAAGAAAAATAATATAGGGAATCCGTCTGTGAGTTCAGGGACCCAGGGGGTGACATATTCAAGAAAAAATTTCTGAAAAGTACAATCCAAGTAAATCCATCTGTTAGATTCTGTGGGAAAAATTATATTTTTTTTTGCTAAAAAGTACATTTGCGCCCTGCACTGCATTTATGCTAGTGAAAGAAAATCAGTTAATTGTGGGTGGAAAAAATCATTTGCTGCATTTGTGACAGTCCAATACAAGCGTTAAATACTGCTGTTATATTCTGGTTTTAAAAAAACACCCATTTTGTGCAAGACACTACATTTACGGCCTTCGCTGCATTTGTGGCAGTCCAATACAAGCTTTAAATACTGCAGTTATATTCTGGTTTTTAAAAAAAAACACCCATTTTGTGCTAGATACTACATTTACGGCCTTTGCTACATTTCAGACAGTCCAATACAAGCGTTAAATACTGCTGTTATATTCTGGTTTTAAAAAAACACCCATTTTGTGCTAGATACTACATTTACGGCCTTTGCTACATTTCAGACAGTCTAATACAAGCGTTAAATACTGCAGTTATATTCTGGTTTAAAAAAAACATCCATTTTGTGCAAGACACCATATTTAGGGACTTCTGCATTTGTGACAGTCCAATTGAAGCGTTAAATTCTGCTGTTATATTCTGGTTTTAAAAAAAACACCCATTTTGTCCTACATACTACATTTGGATCCTTTGCTGCATTTGTGACAGTCCAATACAATCGTTTTGGGACACTATACAAATATATATGAATAAATACTGAATGCAATGATGTGGAGGTGCCAACTTCTAATATTTTATTCAGAATAGAACAGAAATCACGGAACAAAAGTTTAAACTGAGAAAATGTACCATTTTAAGGGAAAAATATGTTGAATCAGAATTTCATGGTGTCAACAAATCCCAAAAAAGTTGGGACAAGGCCATTTTCACCACTGTGTGGCATCTCCCGTTCTTCTTACAACACTCAGCAGACGTCTGGGGACCGAGGAGACCAGTTTCTCAAGTTTAGAAATAGGAATGCTCTCCCATTCTTGTCTAATACAGGCCTCTAACTGTTCAATCATCTTGGGCCTTCTTTGTTGCACCTTCCTCTTTATGATGCGCCAAATGTTCTCTATAGGTGAAAGATCTGGACTGCAGACTGGCCATTTCAGTACCCGGATCCTTCTCCTACGCATCCATGATGTTGTGATTGATGCAGAATGTGGTCTGGCATTATCTTGTTGAAAAATGCAGGGTCTTCCCTGAAAGAGATGACGTCTGGATGGGAGCATATGTTGTTCTAGAACCTGAATATATTTTTCTGCATTGACAGTGCCTTTCCAGACATGCAAGCTGCCCATGCCACATACACTCATGCAACCCCATACCATCAGAGATGCAGGCTTCTGAACCGAGCGTTGATAACAACTTGGGTTGTCCTTGTCCTCTTTGGTCCGGATGACATGGCATCCTAGATTTCCAAAAAGAACTTCGAATCGTGACTCGTCTGACCACAGAACAGTCTTCCATTTTGCCACACTCCATTTTAAATGATCCCTGGCCCAGTGAAAACGCCTGAGCTTTTGGATCTTGCTTAGAAATGGCTTCTTCTTTGCACTCTAGAGTTTCAGCTGGCAACGGCGGATGGCACGGTGGATTGTGTTCACTGACAATGGTATTCCTGAGCCCATTCTGTGATTTCCTTTACAGTAGCATTCCTGTTTGTGGTGCAGTGTCGTTTAAGGGCCCGGAGATCACGGGCATCCAGCATGGTTTCACGGCCTTGACCCTTACGCACAGAGATTGTTCCAGATTCTCTGAATCTTCGGATGATGTTATGCACAGTTGATGATGATAGATGCAAAGTCTTTGCAATTTTTCGCTGGGTAACACCTTTCTGATATTGCTCCACTATCTTTTTGCGCAACATTGTGTGAATTGGTGATCCTCTACCCATCTTGGCTTCTGAGAGACACTGCCACTCTGTGAAGCTCTTTTTATACCCAATCATGTTGCCAATTGACCTAATTTGTGTTAATTGGTCTTCCAGCTCTTCGTCATGCTCAAATTTACTTTTTCCAGCCTCTTATTGCTACTTGTCCCAACTTTTTGGGAATTTGTTGACACCGTGAAAATTTGAATCAACGTATTTTTCCTTTAAAATGATACATTTACTCGGATTAAACGTTTGATCTGTCATCTACGTTCTATTACAAATAAAATATTGACATTTGCCATCTCCACATCATTGCATTCAGTTTTTATTCACAATTTTTTTAGTGTCCCAACTTTTTTGGAATCCGGTTTGTACATTTGGATACTTTGCTGCATTTTTGACAGTCCAATACAAGCTGTTATATTGTGGTTTAAAAAAAAAAAAAAAACATTTTGTGCAAGACAGTACATTAGCGGCCTTTGCTGCATTTGTGACAGTCCAATACAAGCTTTAAATGCTGCAGATGTATTCTGGTTTTAAATAAACACCCATTTTGTCCTAGATACTACATTTGGAGCTTTTGCTGCATTTGTGACAGTCCAATACAAGCTTTAAATACTGCAGATATATTCTGGTTTTAAATAAACACCCATTTTGTCCTAGATACTACATTTGGAGCCTTTGCTGCATTTGTGACAGTCCAATACAAGCATTAGATACTGCTGTTATATTCTGGTTTAAAAAATAAAAATACCCATTTTGTCCTACATACTACATTTGGGGCCTTTGCTGCATTTGTGACAGTCCAATACAAGCTTTAAATACTGCAGTTATATTCTGGTTTTAAATAAACACCCATTTTGTCCTAGATACTACATTTGGGACCTTTGCTGCATTTGTGACAGTCCAATACAAGCGTTAGCTACTGCTGTTATATTCTGGTTTTAATAAAACACCCATTTTGTGCAAGACACTACATTTGGGGCCTTTGCTGCATTTGTGACAGTCTAATATAAGCGTTAAATACTGCTGTTATATTCTGCTTTAAAAAAAATAAAAAATTGCCCTAGATACTACATTTGGGGCCTTTGCTGCATTTGTGACAGTACAATATCTTCGTTAAATTCCACTGTTATATTCTGGTTTTAAAAAAAACACACATTTTGTCCTGCATACAACTTTTGGGGCCTTTGCTGCATTTCTGACAGTCCAATACAAGCATTAAATACTGCAGTTATATTCTGGTTTTAAAAAAAATAACCATTTTGTTCTAGATACTATATTTGGGGCCTTTGCTGCATTTGTGACAGTCCAATACAACCAATCAATACTGCTGTTACATTGTTTGTTGACAAATTTGAATTTTTTGTGACCGTGAAGTAATTGTATAAAAATCGCCTGTCACACTGTTGTGACCTCAAGCAATTTTTTCTCTTTATGACACCAGCACTGCCTTACTGTCAGTGAACTTAATTGTTCACTATTGGCTTTTAAAATGTTGCCTGACATAAACCATCTGTTAGTTTGGTGGGTGAACGCAAAGAATGAGGAGACTGTCAAATAAGGGACGTGGCCCCGGTCATGGTGCTGCTGGTGTTGGTGAAGCTCCTGTTGTAGGGAGAGGACATGGTTGATCTGTGCCAGCTACACGCACAAGTGACACACCTTCCTCCGGTGGAGTAGGAGACAGAACCTTTAGCGTTATTTGGTAGGGTTGAATGCGGCTCTACGAATGTTGAGGCCAGAGCTAGTACAGTCGATAGTAGATTGGGTGGCTGACAGTGCCTCCAGTTCCTTCACCTTGTCTCCCACCCAGTCTATTGCTAAAAGAGTCGGCAGCTGCAATCCATGGCCGTCAGTCTTTCACCTCAACCCCTTGCAAATCAGCCAAGCAGTCTGAGCCCCAAGTCATGCAGCAGTCTCTTCTGCTTTTTGATGACTCTCTTAGCAGGTTTTCCCAGGGCCATCTGCATTGTCCCGTCCCAGAAGTAAAAGAGATTGAGTGCACCGATGCCCAACCACTTATGTTTCAGGATGAGTACATGGGAGGACCACCACAGCACGTATCGGATGATGACAAAACACAGGTGCCAACTGCTGTGGCTTTCTGCAGTGTGCAGATCGAAAAGGAGGGCAGGGGTGAAGACTGGGTGGAAGATGATGTGAAGGACAATGAGGTTCTCGACCCCACATGGAATCAAGGTCATGCAAGTGACCTGTGTAGTTCGGAGGAAGAGGCAGTGGTTGCACAGAGCCACCAGCACAGCAGAAGAGGGAGCAGTGTGCAAAAGCAGAGCGGCCGTCCCCTGGACAGTACATCTTCTACTTCCCACCGCAGCAAGGGACCGAGCACACCAAAGCCAGCTCCAAGGAGTTCCCTGGCATGGCAGTTCTTCAGACAATGTGCTGACGACAAGACACAAGTGGTTTGCATGCTGTGCAATCAGAGCCTGAAGCGAGGCATCAACGTTCTCAATCTGAGCACAACCTGCATGATGAGGCATCTACCGTAAGTGCAAAGAACGAGCAACAGTGGAGTAGACACCTCAAAAACCAAGAAAGGTCTCTGGCTCCTCCTGCTTCCTCTTCTGCTGCAGTTTTGGCCTCTGGAGTGACAGTGGCACCTGACACCCTGCAAACAGAGGATGTGCCAGCAATGCCACCACCTGGGTCACCAAGCATCTCTACAATGTCCCATGGAAGCGTACAGCTGTCTATTTCCCATACACTGGAGTGAAAGAGGAAGTTCCTTCCTACCCACTCGCGATCCCTGGCCCTGAATGCAACCATTTCAAAATTCCTGGCATTATGGCGGTGGCTGTCCCACAGTACGTCGTTCCCAGCCGCCACTACTTTTCCAGGTGAGCCATCCCTTCCCTGCAGAACCAAGTGGTGGACAAAATCAGGTGTGCACTGCGCAACGCCATCTGTGGCGAGGTCCACCTAACTACATATACATGGACCAGTAAGCACGTTCAGGTATGTTGTATCTCCCTAACAGCACACTGGGTAAATGCAGTGGCGGCTGGGCCTGAGGCAGATAGCAGTTTAGCGCATGTCCTTCCACCGATGATTGCAGGGCGTTTCTCTTTGACTCCTTTTGCTTCCTCCTCCTACTCTGCTTCCTCATCTTCTACCGCCTCTTCATCCGATCAGCGTAATACCTTCACCACCAACTTCAGCACAGCCAGGGGTAAACGACAGCATGCAGTTTTAAAACTTATCTGTTTAGGGGACAAACCATACACTGTGCAGGAGCTATGGACAGGCATGGAACAACAGACTGATGAGTGGTTGGTGCCAGTGAGCCTCAAGCCCGGCCTGGTGGTGTGCGATAATGGGCAAATCTCATTGCAGTCGGTTTGATGCACATCCCTTGCCTGGTGCATGTGCTGTATTTGGTGGTGCAGTGGTTCCTGAAAAATTACCCCAATATGTCAGAGCTGCTTCAGAAAGTGCGGGCTGTTTGTGAGCGCTTTCGGAGTTCTCACCCTGTCAGCGCTGCAGCGTAACTTCAGCCTTCCTGCTTACTGCCTAATATGCAACTTTCCCACAAGGTGGAACTCCGCCTTGCACATGCTGGCCAGACTGTGAGTAGCAGCTGTTGCGTGACTGGGGGGAAACAGAGGACACAGACGATACACCTCCCACAGAGGATAGCTTGTCGTTGCTTCTAGGCAGCCTGGCACACATGAGCGATTGCATGCTGCAGTGTCTCCACAACGACCGCCGAGTTGGACACATTCTAACTTGCGCTGATTACTGGGTGGCCACGCTGCTGGATCTCCGTTACAAGTACAACGTACAGTCCTTAATTCCGTCACTAGAGCATGATTGTAAGATGCACGAGTACAAGGGCACGCTGGTAGACGGAATTCCCACCTGAAAGCGGGGGCACAGTGGAATCACAAGGCGAAGGCAGAGGAGGAGGAAAAGGTCGCCAACGCAGCTGGGGCACCGCCAGTGCTTCAGTAGGCAGCGTTACAATGGCCGAAATGTAAAAAAGCTTTGTCAGCATGCCACAACAAGCAGCACCACCAGCTGACATGGAACGTCTTAGCAGGAGACAGCATTTAAGAAACATGGTGGAGCAGTATATGTGAACACACCTAGACGTACTGACTAATGGGTCTGCCCCCTTCAACTTCTGGGTCTCCAAATTGGGCACATAGCCTGAGCTTGCCCTTTATGCCTTGGAGGTGCTGGCCTGCCCTGCAGCCAGTGTATTGTCTGAACGTGTGTTTAGCACGGCAGGTGGCGTTATTACAGACAAGCGCAGCTGCCTGTCCACAGCCAATGTGGACAAGCTCACGTTCATTAAAATGAACCAGGCATGGATCCCACAGGACTTGTCCGTAACTTGTGCAGAATAAACATGTATACCGGCCTTTCCCAGCCATAGTTTTACTCCAGCGCACTTTCTCATTGTTGTATTTTTTTATATTTCCCAATGTTTTGGGGTGTACACTAATTTAAACAATAAAAAATAAAAAAATAAAACCAAAAAGCAGTGTAGGCTGCCTCCTCATCCTCCACCTACACCGCCACATCTACCGCCTCCTCAACCTTCTACTCCATGTGGACCTCGTCCTCTTAGATCAAGTTTATTATTTTCTATTTTTACATATTTTATGTTATTTTAAGATATTTCCCTATCCATATTTGTTTCCATATTTCTTACCATGCTCTTAACCACATGTTGCTGCCATTTTCAGCCCTCTAGCCCTTTCCATTACTTTTTTACAGCCATTTTAGTGCTCAAAAGTTAGACTTCAATGGGGTTCGGGTTCGGTTCCCGAATTCGAACTTTTTTGTGAAGTTCGGACGAACTAGTCGAACCCCAACATTCAGGTGTACGCTCAACTCTACTTTTAACCATTTGACCACAGCATCTAAGGAGTTAAACAGCCTGGATCTGCTAATTTGGTCCATTAGAACAGGAGCCTGGCTCTCATGTGAGAAATAAAACCATGCTCTCAACTGCATGGAAGGCTTGTGCAGCGCTTAAACTAGTCCGGCGTAAAAAGGTGGTGGCCTAGCCTAAGGCCCATTAGTGACCACCATGAAAAGGCGTATTGGTGGTCATTATTAAAACTCCCCCATTAAAATATAAAAATATTTTCCCTGTGCAGTTAATATTATTGTATGAGGAAAAAAGCACGATTCGCCATGTTAATAAAATGGGATCAAAAAGTGGTATGTACTTAAAATGGTACCAATAGTAACTACAGTCCACCCTGCAAAAACAAGCCATCATACAGGTTTGCCTTCAGAAGTATAGAATGAAAAACATTTTTTTTGTTAATTTTAAGTAGTAAAACATAATAAAAGCAATGTAAATTTGATATCTCTGCAATTGTACTGACCAGCAGAATAAGAATGTCATGTCATGACCATTGTAAAAATAAACCTCCCCAAAAAATGACAGAATTATTGTTTTTTTTCACAAGTAAAAAGTACAACTTGTCCCACAAAATAATAAGCCCTTATATGGAAAATTTTAAAAGTTGTGGATCCTGGAATGTGGGGATAAAATGGAATTGGCCGAACCGAATTTGGTCCAGTCCTTAAAGGGGTTGTCCAGGTTCAGAGCTGAACCTGGACATACCTCCATTTTCACCCAAGCAGCCCCCCTGACATGAGCATCGGAGCAGTTCATGCTCCGATGCTCTCCTTTGCCCTGCGCTAAATCGCGCAGGGCAAAGGCATTTTTCTGAGTTCCGGTGACATACCGGGCTCTCTATGGGGCTGACAGGCAGCCCGGTGACGTCACCGGCACTGATGGGCGGGATTTGGCTCTGCCCTAGCCAGTAAAACGGCTAGGGCAGAGCTAAACCCCCCCCCTCAGAGCCGGTGACGTCACCGAACACACTGCTGGGCGGAAGTTACCGCCCGGCAGTGTGTTATTGTAAACACAAGAGCCTGTGCCCTGCGCGATCTAGCGCAGGGCACGGGAGCGCATCGGAGCATGAGATGCTCCGATGCCAGGCTCAGGAGGGCTGCCTGGGTGAAAATAAGGGTATGTCCGGGTTCAGCTGTGAACCCGGACAACCCCTTTAAGTGGTTAAATATATTATTTTGCAATTTTTAAAGTACCCTAAGGGCAGCCTAACTAGCTTGGATACCTTTAGCAAACACAGTGTCGCTTACTTTATCCATGCATTTTGCCAAAGTACTGTACGTACCGTATTTTGGACAATAAGACACACTTTGCCCAGTGCATCTTATGGTCCAATTCCTAATGACCACTTCCATTATTGAAGCAGTCATTAGCATGCAGGAAGTGCAGGGAATGGTAAGGGAAGCTCTGTGCTATCTCTACTCACCCTGCCTGGTATTCTTCCAAGCCCCTTTCTATACTGTGTCCTGACTGCATTTAGTGTCAGGAAGTAGTGCACATAGGCACTCACTATGACCTGATGTCAGGTAACACTGCACTGCGGTCTGGAAAAAGAACAGGGAGCAGCAAGTCGTGCATCTGGAGAGTGGCAGCACCATGTGGAGCAAGCGAGGTACGTTTTGTTATTTATTTTTTAATTTCTGATCTGAGGTCTGATGGGGCTCTGACTTGAGGCTGATGGGAGTCTGATCTGAGGCTGTTGGGGGTCTGATGGAGACTGGGGGGCTGATCTGAGGCTGATTGAGGTTGGGGGGGGTCTGATCTGAGGCTGATGAAGACTGGGAGGGGTCTGATCTAAAGATGATGGACCTTGGGGGTCTGATAAGGGTCTGATCTGAGGCTGATAGAGCTTTGGGTCTGATTTTTGTGGTCTGATCTGTGGTGCGATGAAGAATGTGAGTCTGATGAGGATTGGGGTTCTGATTTGAGGTGTGATGAAATTTTTTTTTTTTTTGTATTCTTCTCCTCTAAATCCATCTTTTAGTCTGGTGCGTCTTATAGCCTGAAAAAGACGGTATTTACAGTTCTAGCACTGGAGTTGCTCAACACACAGTGCACGCCTGTGAGCCCTCCTGTTCATGAACTCCCCACTCTCCCCACCCCCAATCATTGCTGTGCAGAAAAAAAATTCAATCAGACATGGACGTCCAATACCTCATGAATATGAAGTTTTACAGGCGGCACTGTGTGTTGAACAGCTGCAGCATCAGCTGGATTTAGATATTCAGATTTTAACGTTTTGCTGTGTGTATCTGTCACAAGTTTATGATGCCTTTAGTTAGGACACCATAAAACTGGTGACAGATTCCCTTTAACTTACAAAATCCAGCATGAGAAAGAAATACTGTAGTAGACCCAAAACATGCAACCTATGTACAACATTTCTGGGTACACTAGATAATATTCATCTTATGGACTGACTGCTAGTGTTGATCAAGCACGCTCGGCAGAACACCAGTTCGGAACAAGCATCTCGATGCTCAGCACATGGCGGTATTCGGTCCAGTATCACATGTGCTCGAGCGCAATAATCAAATCTCCTCCCTGCACATTTCAGTGCTGCCCTCACTGTAATGCCGTAGCCATGTTGGTTACGAGCACTACAGTGATTGGCTGGCCAGAACGTGTCATAGCATCCGATGGCTCGTGTTTGGCTCAGTCTTAGTCAGGGAGAGTTGAGCATAGGAAGGGACAGACAGTGTAAGGAGTTTTATTGTAAGACTAAGGACTATTGTGTGTGACAGAAGCAATATATGTTTGTAGCGCAACCTACGCTAAATTGCTCAGTCTTAGGGCTCGTTCACACAAACATGTGCTGCCCGTTGCCGTATTGTGGACCGCATTTGCGGATCCGCAATACACGGGTACCATTCAGTGTGCATTCGCATCACATTCACTTCAATGGGCCTGAAAATCCGGAGATGCGGAATGGAAGCACTATGGAGTTCTTCTGTAGGGTTCTGTTCCGTGCCATTGCTCTGCAAAAAGATAGAACACGCTCTATCTTTTGCGGAACGGAGTGAATGGGTCCGCAATCCCCATGCGGCTGGGCCACGCTCGGTGCCCGTGCATTGCGGAACGCAATTTGCAGTCCACAGCACGGGCTTACCACGGTTGTGTGAACGAGCCCTTGGGGAGAGCTGAGCATAGGAAGGGACAGACAGTGTAGGGAGTGTTATTGGAAGATTTTATTAGAAAAAAATTTCAGATACCCAAAAGTCCTTTTAAGGACTATTGTGTGTGACAGCAGCAATATATATCTTTAGGGCATCCTGCGCTAAATAGCGTCTAATAGGTCACTGTGGACAGTTAAACTATCCGCGCCACATCTCCTGTGTAAAGTGTGCGCATCCCTAAAATATCAGTGACATCCAGTGTACTTTTTCCATAGCTGGTGTCTGCTGCCGACAGTTAAATTATCAGCGCCACATCCCCAGTGTAAAGTGTGCCCATTTAAAATATATCTGACATTCAGTGTACTTTTTCCGTACACGGTGTCTGCTGTGGCCAGTGACATTAGCTGTGCCACATCTCCAGTGTAAAGTGTGCGCATACAAAAAATATCTGTTGCATACAGTGTACTTTTTCAATAGACAGTGTCCACTTCTTACAGTGACATTACCAGGGCCACATCTGCAGTGTAACGTGTGCCCTTCAAACATTTTTCGGTGACATATAGATTACTTTTTCCGTAGACGGTGTCTGCTTCTGACAGTGACCTTACTAGGGCCACATCTGTAATGTAACATGTGCGCTTCAAAAATGTATCTGTGACATACAGTGTACTTTGTCAATAGACGGTGTCCGCTTCTGACAGTGACATTACCAGTGCCATATCTGCAGTGTAACGTGTACACTTCAAAAATGTATCTGTAACATACAGTGTACTTTGTCAATAGACGGTGTCCGCATTATCAGGGTACTTTTTTGCGTAGACGCTGCAGACAGTGACATTACTGGTGGTACCTCTCCTGTATAACGTTTCCTCATCCCAAACACCTGTGACATTCCCTGTAATTTTTCATTAGCCGCTGGTGACAGCATTGACATAAAAGACGGGTCAGTGGCCGTGATGCTGATGGTGCATGCAGAGGCCGTGGCTCTGGGTGCGGTGAAACCTGCTGCCAGAGCGCAGCATACAAATGTCCTTACACACAGGCTGTAGCACTAATTGCGCAACTTTCAAAATTACTGGCCCTGGAAATGTTGTCATTTAGGCTTGTGGACACTAAGGCCTTCCGCAGCCTCATGTCAGCGTTACGCAGTCCCCAACCGCCACTATTTTTCAAGGTGTTCCGTGCCGGCCTTACACCAACATGTGTCCCATAACATCACACATGCCCTGACCAACGCAGTTATTGGGAAGGTCCACTTAACCACGGACACATGGACAAGTGCAGTCAGCCAGAGACACTACATTTCCATGACGGTACACTGGGTGAATGTTGTGGAGGCCGGGAGCAAGCTGAACCCTGGGATGGCACAGGCGCTACCGACGCCAAGGATTGCGGGCCCTACGTCGATCAGGCTTTTCGCCAGCACCTACGTTAGTGGCCCCAACCCCTACTTCTCCCCCTCCACTTCCACCTCCAAATTATCCGCGTGCAGCACCAGTCAGTCATCAGTCGGTAGATGTGCTGAAGCCAATATGCTTAGGGGACAAACAGCACACCGCCGCAGAGGATAAGAGACCAGACTGAGCTGTGGCTCTTGCCACTCAACCTAGAACCAGGCATGGATGTGTCTGATAATGGCAGTAACTTGGTGGCAGCTTTGGAGCTCGGCAAGCTCACACACATCCCATGCCTAGCCCATGTCTTAATTTTAGTGGTTCAGCGGTTTCTTAAAACCTACCCCAATTTGCCGGTGAAGGCGCACCACGTGTGCACCCATTTCTGCAAGTCATCGACAGCTGTTGTGCGACGTGAGCATGCGCTGGAACTCCACGTTCCACATGTTGGCCAGTCTTTGTGAGCAGCAGAGGGCCATTGTGAAATACCAGCTGCAACATGTTTGTCGCCTTTCCAGTCAGCTTCTGCTATTCACAAACGAGGAGTGGGCATGGATGTCTGACCTCTGTGAGGTTTTACGCAACTTTGAGGAATCAACACAGATTGTGAGCAGCGATAACGCTATTATCAGCGTAATCATCCCACTTCTGTGTCTTCTCAAACACTTGCTGCTCAAAATTAAGGACGATGCTGTGCTGAGGCTGAAGAGGAGCAGGAGACGGTTGACTCTGCTACAAAGGGTTCTACCCATGAAGTTTAATTCTATCTGTTCTGCGTGGGTGTGCAGAAGAGGAGGAAAAGGATGAGGAGATTAGGAGTGATCCTCCTGATGACGACAGCGAAGTCTCTCCTGTTGGTACTCTGGCACACATGGCTGACTTCATGTTAGGCTGCCTTTCCCGCAACCCGCGCGTTATACGCATTTTAAACAACACGGATTACTGGTTGTTCACCCTTCTCGACACCCACTACAAAGAGAACTTCTCATCTCTCATTCCTCTGGTGGAGAGGATGAGCAAAACGGTGCAATGCCAGAAGATCTTGTTTAAAAATTGCTCCCAAAATTTCGCTGGTGTCAGAGTCCGTACTTCCTTGGCCAACCGAGGAGGGGAGACAAGGGGAACACACAGCAGTTCCAACAGAGGCAGGGCAACACTCTCCAAAGCCTGGGACAGTTTCATGACATCCCGCCAGCACCCTCACCCTGATGTGCGGCCTAGTGTCACAAGGAGGCAAAATTTTTGGAAGATGGTGAAGGAGTACATAGCAGACCGTGTCAGCGTCCTCAATGATCCCTCAGTGCCTTACAACTACTGGGTGTCCAAGCTGGACACGTGGCACGAACTGGCACTCTACGCCTTGAAGGTGCTGGCCTGCCCTGCCGCCAGCGTTTTGTCTGAGCGGGTATTTAGTGCTGCTGGTGGCATTATAACAGATAAGCGTATCCTCCTGTCAACTGAAAATGCTGACAGGTTGACTCTTATAAAAATTAACAAGGTCTGGATTGACCATGACTTCTCGACTCCACCAGAGGAAAACTAATGAACATAAAGGCACTTTAAATGTGGTGTTTATAATGTACTGAATACACTGTATTCCTATGCACCCCTTCCACCACAAGCAAGGGTATATGGTTGAATTTTCCTTTTCTCATCCTCCACCTCCTCTTCCCTAATATCAACATGCTTATTCGTCGCATATAATGCCCTTGCATATATGCCCATCGCATAAAATGTTTTACAGGGTCATCTCAGCTGCAGGCCCTTGCATATAATGTTTTACAGGGTCAGCTCACAAACAGGCCCTCGCATATAATGTTTTACAGGGTAAGCTCACCAGCAGACCCGCACCTAAAATCTTTTACAGGGTCAGTTCACCAGCAGGCCCTCACCTACAATCTTTTACAGGGACAGCTCACCAGCAGGCCCTCACATATAATGTTTTCCAGGGTCAGCTCACCAGCAGGCCCTCGCATGTAATGTTTTACAGGGTCAGTTCACTAGCAGGACCGCACCTAAAATATTTTACAGGGTCAGCTCACCAGCAGGCCCTCGCCTGTAATGTTTTACAGGGTCAGCTCACCAGCAGGGCTGCACCTAAAATCTTTTACAGGGTCAGCTCACCAGCAGGCCTTAACATATAATGTTTTACTGGGTCAGCTCACCAGCAGGCCTGTGCCTAAAATATTTTACAGGGTCAGCTCACCAGCAGGGCCGCACCTAAAATCTTTTACAGGGTCAGCTCACCAACAAGCCCTCGCATATAATGTTTTACAGGGTCAGCTCACCAGCAGGCCCCTGCATATAATGTTTTACAGGGTCAGCTCACCAGCAGGCCTTTGCATATAATGTTTTACAGGGTCAGCTCCTCAGCAGGCCCGGACCTAAAATCCTTTACAGGTTCAGCTCACAAGCAGGCCCACACCTAAAATCTTTTATAGGGTCAGCTCACTGGCAGGCCCTCGCATATAATGTTTTACAGGGTCAGCTTACCAGTAGGCCCCCGAATATAATGTTTTATAGGTTGAACTTACCAGCAGGCCCACACCTAAATTCTTTTACAGGGTCAGCTCACCTGCAAGCCCAAGCATATAATGTTTTACAGGGTTAGCTCATCTGCAGGCCCTCGCATATAATTTTTTAGCAGGTCAGCTCACTAGCAGGCCCTTACCTTCAAGTCGAGTCTCAATATCAAAGAGTCTGGTCAACACAATCCTCGCCACCGGGGGTCGCGTAACTAGTTATCACGGAGGAGTCTCGTTCACTATCAAAATTAACCAGACAAATCGCTCCACCAACTAAGAACGTCCATGCACTACCACCCACAGAATCGCGAAAGAGCTATCTGTCAATCCTTTCCGTGTCCGGGCCAGGTGAGGCTTCCTGTGTTGAATCAAATTAAGCCAAAGGCTCCACTCCTGGTGTGCCCTTCCGTCAATTCCTTTAAGTTTCAACTTTACCATACTCCCCCCGGAACCCAAAGACTTTGGTTTCCCAGAAGATCCTTGGCGAGTCATGGGAATAACGCTGCCGAATCGCCAGTCTTCATCGGTTATGGTCAGAACTACGACGGCATGTGATCGTCTTCGAACCTATGACTTTCGTTTTTGGTTAATGAAAACCTTTGTGGCAAATGCTTTCACTTTGGTTCGTCTTGCGCAGGTCCAAGAATTTAACCTCTAGTGGCACAATACAGATGCCCCTGGCTGTCCCTCTTAATCATGGCCCAGTTCCGAAAACCAACAAAATAGAACTGGAGTTCTATTCCATTATTTCTAGCTGAAGTATTTAGGCGACCAGGCCTGCTTTAAACACTGTAAATTTTTTCAATGGTCAGCTATGCAGCAGACACTCTCCCATAATTTTTTTAATGGTCAGCTCAGCAGCAGGCCCTCAACCATAATGTTTTAGAGGGTCAGCTCAGCAGCAGGCCCTTGCATATAATGTTTTAGAGGGTCAGCTCACCTGCAGGCCCTCACCTACAATCTTTTAGAGGGTCAGCTCACCAGCAGGCCCTCACCTACAATCTTTTAGAGGGTCAGCTCACCTGCAGGCCCTCAACTAATTATACCTAATAGTTAATTTTCGCTCATGCTGCCTTGCTTGGAAGTGGTAGCAGTAGCTGTTTCTCAGGCTCCCTCTCTGGAATCAAACCCTGATACCCGTGGTCACCGTGATTGAACATGAAAATAACATCAAAAGTTGATAGGGCAGACATCCGAATGAATTGTCGCCACCACAGGGACGTGCAATCGGGCCCAGGTTATCTAGCGTCACCAAAGTGGCAGCAGGCCCTCACCCATAATGCTTTAGTCAGATCAGCAGGCCCTTGCTCCAAATGTTTTTGAGGGTCACCAGCAGGCCATCAATCATATTTTTTTTTAAGGCTGTGTATGATGCCCTCCTTTATGTGTAACAAAGGGTGTATTGGAGTGCCGGTTCCTTGTAATTTTTGGCAGCCCTTTCACTTAGTGCATAGGCTTTATGAGTGTAGGAGTCCCACTACCTGAACAATTGTCCCAAATCGATTTTATCTTTGGTTTTGTGCGTATTATTGTCAGTCTGTAAAAGTGGTGTACTACTCGGACAACATCGTTCCCAGCAGCGACCTGGGAGTCCAAGATGCATCCAGACATGTGTTTCCATTAATTTCTGACCTTTTCCTATGAACCAGGCACTCTTGCCTCTTCAGAGCAGGGGGTGCCTGGTTTACTGCTCGGGTTCTCCCATTGACTTCCATTATACTCGGGTGCTTGGTAGAGCACCTGAGCATCCCGATGTGTTCGGCCCGATCCCCCAAGCACTGTGGTGCTCGATCAACACTTCTGACTGCTATTTTGGTTTTGAAACTGTGAATTTTATTTTAGATGGTGATAACATTTCAATATTTGCATTATTAGATATATATTCAGATTTTTTTCTTTACAATAATGTGAGAAAAAGCTGCATAATACTCAATATGAAACTGATATATCTGTTATGGACAACCACGTGGCGGTCCAGTAAGTTTTCTTTACTTTACTCATAAGCAAGTGTGGAAATAAAAAGTAATTTCCAGTCATTTTTTGCAGAAGCCCCTGAGATTCAGATGCTTCATTTTGTATTCTGTTGAAGCAGATTAATCAACCTGACTATGTTACCCAGGGCTAGCCATTCCGCCTGGAAATATGCATATCTGCATATTACTACTCTTCCCTGAATTTAATTTCCTACTGCAGCTGATATTAATCACCATGCTTAAACAGAGGGGATTTGGGGGTATAACAAAATATGTCATTTTATTTCTGGCTCTTACTTTCTTTTTAGATTACATTTCACATTGTTATTTATTTACTCATTAATTTATTGGTTCATTCTTACCTCACAAACTGTTTATTTTAAAATGCACCTAATTCTCAGTGATAAAAATGACGCTAGCATTTTTTATTTCATAGGAAATAGAATGGTGTAAGTATTTACAGAAAACATCTCTATATTATTAACCCTTTCAGCCTCGGAGGGTTTTTAGTTTTTGTAGTTTCATTTTTTACTCCCTGCATTTCCGGGGCAATAATATTTGTATTTTTCGGTTCATATAGCCGTATGATGGCTTGTTTTTTGCAGGACAAGTTTCACTTTTTAATTTCCCTATTTACTATTGCATACGATGCAGTAGGGAGCAGGAAAAAACAAAATGGGGTGAAATTGGGAAAAAAAACATTTCCGCAACAGTTTTATGGGTTTTATATTTACGGGGGTTCCCTGTTTGACCTGTTACTTTTATTCTGAGGTCAGTACAATTATGGCAATACCACATATGTCTAGTTTTTCTTATGTTTTAATACTGAAAAAAATTTAAACCTTGAAAAATATTATTTCTTTCTTTTCATTGCCATCTGGCCCCTATAATCATTTTTGTAGTTATGTGTACAGCGCTGTTTGAGGGCTGATTTTTGGTGGTGTGATCTGTACTTTTGATGGATACCATTTTGGGGTGTGTATAACTTTTTGATAATTTTTACTTAATTATTTTGTAGAAGTTACAGCAACCAGAAACAGTTTTGTTTCACCATTTGCCATATGGGATAATTATTTTTATATTTTAATAGTACAGGCGTTTTTGCACACGGAAATGCTGATAATTGGTATATATATATATATATATATATATATATATATATATATTTTAAATGTTTTCATTTTGGGGAAAGAGGGAGGATTTGAATTTTTATCTTTTTTTATATTTATATATTTTTTTACACTTTTTTTTATAATTCCAATAGGGAACTATAACAAGCAATCTATTGCTTCTCTTATATACTCCAATGCATTAGCTTTGGAGTGTATAAGAAATACACCATGGGGGTCATTTATTACGATATACTCCAATTTTGTCGCAAAGTGGTTTTGTGGCAAAATCTGTGACTTTTTGATGCTTATGCCACTTTTCCAAGGTGGCAGAATAAGGAGACATGACGTGGTCATAGAAGAGGGCCAACGTGCCGGCCTGTCTCAGTTTATTAGCCAGCAAGGAACCTGGTGTAGGTTACGCCATGTCGCACGGCCAGCGGAACCAAGTGCCAAAGGTTTGCAGAGTCCTTCACCTCAACATAACTTTGACACATCCGCAAACAGCGCAGAAATATTAAGACCAGTCTATAAATTGCCAGTCTTAATAAATGACCCCCTATGTTCCTATGGAGCCCATAACAGGCAGTGGCTCCATAAGAACTACTGTAAGGTCTGGCAGCTTCTCTTCATTCAGGAGGACAGAAGCTGCCGCACATTTCTTAGTTTTTTGTCTGCGTTCTGTGTCCGTTATGGCTGCTATCATAATGCTATATGCAACAGGAAATCTCCATAGCAACCCATTCACCTGATAGAAGCCAAAAGAGTGTAATTTAGGCCTGCTCGGGGTGGTATACATTGCTATGCCTTTTATGCGGCACTATTGCATAAGTAATCATGCAGTAAATAAAAGTATACCATGCAGTATAATTTTTTTTTAAATGGGAACCTAAGACACTACGAGGGAGATTTATTAGGAGTTAGGACACAGTGTGTACATTGGTCTTAATTTCTGCTGCTCTTGTGTGAGATGCCCACAGTTGTTAATAATTGTGATGCATGTCGGGTAGTGTTGGGCGAGCATCGCTATGCTTGGCCGAATATCGCTTGTGCCAGAGTCAGTGTATTTAAATCTAATTTAGCCTCTATTTCTGAAAAGTTTCTGGTGGGATTCGAACTCACAACCTTCTACATTACAGCCAAAAATGTTAACCACTACACTATGCTGCATGGCCAGCTATTTTATATTTTTTTAGTAATTATAAAAAATGTTTAATAACTGAAAAAAAAGCAAATGCTTATATATACTGTATTTTCCTGCGTATAAGACTACTTTTTTACACATGAAAATCTTCTCAAAAGCCGGGGGTTGTCTTATACGCCGGGTGTTGTCTTATATGCCAGTTTGCGGCATGCTGAAACTTACTTCCTAGCCGGACTGGAGGCTAGCTGAGCCACCGTGCTCTGCATCCTGGCCAGCCGCTCCTGAAGCAGCCCCCTCTCCCTGCTCTCAGTGGTTTTCTCATGCCGACAGTATCACATTGCGTACTACTGCTCAGATCGTCTTGAAGACAGGGAGGGCTGGGAAGGCAGGGAGAGCTGACCCACCCAATCCAAGCAGGCTTTGTATGCAGTGTGCACAGAAAATACCTGTACATCGCTTGCTGTGATTGGCTGGTTGTTGTATACTGGGTTGGATTGACGATTCTGAGGGAAGGCAAGGGGAAGCAGGAGCATCTGTACTTCAGCCAAATCTAATGTTGGAACGGCGGATCTCTAATGAAGTTTGGTGTGCATCTTATCTGTGGTGAAAAAAACTGAGTCTATCTGGGGAGCAGATACATGTGGTGGGGAATACAGTACAGCACCAGTATCTGTACATACAGTACAGCGCCAGTATCTGTACCAGTTCATACAGTACAGCACCAGTACAAACAAGACAGTATACAAATGGCTAACATTCAAGAGCCCATCATGGCTCTACCAGCAAGAATAAAGAAATATGAAACTTAAAGTTGTAAACTTTGCCATGGAACATAATAACTGCACTGCTGCAAGACAATATGGAGTAACAGAAAAGATGGTTCGGGACTGGAAAGCAAATGAAAAAGCATTAAATAGTATGCCAAGGGGTAAGTGTGCATTAAGAAGAGGCACCCCACATTGGCCAGAACTCAAAAAACATGTAGCAGATATGGTGAATGAGCATCGCCAAAACAGTTATGTAGTGACACAAAATAAAATACGTTTGTTTGCACTTCAGTGGGCCAAATCTAACCCAGATCACAGCAACAGATTTAAGGCCACTGTATCCTGGTGTACTAGATTCTTGGAAAGGCATAATATGGTACTGAAGCAAAAGACAAAAATTGCACAACAATTACCTGCATATCTTGATGCCAAAATAAATTGCGTTGGAGGGGCGAGTATAGCCCAAACCCTATATTTTAACTGGAAAAGTTGGGGGGCCCAGTCATCTTATACGCTGGAAAATACGGTATATATATAATCATACTTCTGATAAATATGAATGCATAATATGTGGGAAACTACGACTGATGTTTTAGTCATAATATATTTACATATATTATAATATATTATATATTCTAAATATATAATAATATATGTAAATCTATTGAGGTTAAAATCTTATATATATGTTTCAATTAAATTTAGCCTCTATTTCTGAATTTTTTTCCTATGGGATTCAAACTCACAACCTTCTACATTACAGCCAAGAACATTAACCACTACATTATATAGCTGCATAGCCAGTTACTTAAAACTGGCCATGCAGCTCTATAGTGTAGTGCAGGCATGTCCAACCTGCGGCTCTCCAGCTGTTGTAAAACTATAACTCCCACCATGCCCTGCTGCAGGCTGATAGCTGTAGGTAGTCTAAGCATGCTGAGAGTTGTAGTTTTGCAACAGATCGAGAGCCTCAGGTTGGCCATGCCTGGTGTAGTGGATACAATTCTTGGCTGTAATGTAGCAGGTTGTGAGTTTAAATCCCATTAGAAACTATTCAGAAATAGAGGCTAAATTGGGTGTCCCCAAGCACTGACTCCATATATGGACATAGCTATATATGGAGTCAGAGCAGGGACTCCTAAGCCGAGCTAGAGTCCTAACACCCTCCCCTCTTCAGAGCAGGGGGTGCCTGTTTTAATGCCCGGGTTCTCCCATTGACTTCCATTGTGCTCTGGTGCTCTGTAAGCACCTGAGCATCGGGAAGTGTTATACTCAAGCACAAGAGCACTTTGGTGCTCAACCAACACTATTGTCGGGCTGCCCATGGGCCACAGCTTAAATCTACTCCAACCAACAGCTGGAGTAGATTTGTGGTGTAATGTCAGTTTCTGGCGCACAAGTTATTCAATGACTTGCCCAACTTCCATCTCCTCTTGCCCACACTGAGAAAATATGGTGATATTGGAAAAAGCTAAAAGGTCACATATTTTATCACAAACTGGGACTTGCGGCCAAATTTATAAAAGCTTCTGGCATAGAAACATGATAAATGTCCCCCTATACAGTAGCATCCATCAGATGTAAGGTATACATTTGGAAGGTGTCCAGATGTATGTCTCCTGCAGACACAGAAAAGCACAAAGTGAAGGCAGCCTATCACGTAGTGATGATAGTTATTGAGGGTCATTTACTAAAACTGGATTTTTACACAGGTGTTAGATGACCCCCTACACTGCTGTAAGTTTTGGCTGATTTATGATGACGCATGTGACTTGTCATAAATTCGGCGCATCTATGACAATCTGTGTGTGGCATGAAAACTCCAACATATGCAGTAAATGTTAGCAAATGTTAGTAGTAAATGTTAGACCTCCTGCACACGAACGTGTGCTTCCTGTTGCCTTATTATGGACCGCATTTGCGGATCCACAATACACGGGCGCCGTTCCATGGCCATTCCGCATCAAGGATGTGGACCAATTCACTTTAATGGGTCCGCAAATCCGGAGATGGGGAATGGTGCGGAACGGAAGCACGGAACGGAACCCTACGGGAGCACTACAGAGTGCATCCATGGGGTTTCGTCCCGTACTTCCGTTCCCCAAAAAGATAGAACATGTTCTATCTTTTTGCTGAATGGCCAGATCACAGACCCATTAAAGTGAATGGGTCCACGATCCGCTGCGGCTGCCCCGCGGATGGTATTCGTGCATTGTGGCCTGCTTTTTACAACCACGGTGCGCACACTTTCGTGTGCAGGAGGCCTTAGTAAATTTGCTGGGGCCAGAGACCCAGAGGTCTCTGGCCCTGGCATGGCCCCCGACATTCCCCCTGCTGTCCCACCCAACTGTTGAACACGGCATAAAACCGGCCATGAAACTAAATACTGTTGCATGGTCAGTCAAAAATAGGACTTTTGCCTTCTTTTACAAAGTTGCAAGTCCCTTGATAAATGATTTGTGGTGCCTCCTCCACAGACTTTTCTTTCCATGATGCATGCAAAAAATTGCTTTTGTAGGCTTTCCTGGGAGAACCTATGGAAATAAATGTCAGAAGAAAGACTATACCAAAACACCAAAATCCAAAACACTGCAATATGTGTCTATGCATTCTCATATCTAGCTATAGTCTTTGAACTAACATTAGGTCGCAATGCTTTTGCTCTATTAAAAAATATTTAAAAAAATAGAGATTCAAGACCAACTCAGTGGGGCAGATTTATCATTAGGCATCATGCACATGAGCGTATTTTTGGTCTCCATTCAATAATGTTTTTGGGTATATCGGAGGCAGTCCACATACGTATGTCTGTTCCATGGCCCCACAACAAAGACAGAACATTTCTATTCTTGTCATTTTTGCTAAAAAGGATAGGACATTTTTATTTTGTCATTTTGTATGTAGTTTTTTATCCTGTCCATTTCAGTGGGAAGTTTGGATGTGGCTTTGATGCAAAATCCACTGCATAAATGAACATATCACTTTGTTTTTCCACGCTGCAGTTTTTAAAACCGCAAGCGGAAAATATATTCCATGTAAATTAAAGGCATTATCCAGGAATTGATAATGATGACCTTTCCTCGGGTCATGATAAAACCACCTAAATAGATAGGTAATCCATTGTCAGTTTACTGTTGCTGTGAGGGGAAGATGTTATCTACAGGATAATCTTTATAATAATAGTAGATGTACAACCTGAAAATATATATATCTTATATTATTGCATATTATTTGTACATATTTGATATATGACTTTTATAAGGCTTTGTTTTTTGTCATTTTATGTGGAGTATTACAGCTTTATGGTTCTCATTATAGGGATAGATAAAGATGTCCATAGAACATCATTGCATTGATTAGTGTAATGTGTGAGGCTTTAAATAGATCACTCCAGAGGGGCTTTCTGGTCACAGTGGCTAATGTCTGTGATCTGCGATAACGATGATCACTGACACTTAACCCCTCAAATGCCAATTGTTACTACGGCATCTGAGAGGCGTTTCCCTGGAAGCGCTGAGCTCTCAGGCCCCAAATGGCTTCCCTGTGTTGAGATGGAGAAAGCCATTTATTCGCTGTTGTAGCCTTGAGCCTTAGGAGGGATCCGAGGCTAGCATAGCATAGTCCCACAGGCAGGTCTCACTAGCCTCACAGATAATTCATTGCAGTCTAAGGGAGTAGCAATCAGACAATTGCACTTAAAGGGGTTGTGTCACTTCAGCAAATGGCATTTATCATGTAGAGAAAGTTAATACATATTGACTCCTTTGCTGGCTTGGTTCATTTGTCCATCACATTATACACTGCTTGTTTCCATGGTTATTTCCATCCTGAAAACTTTGGATTAATGCTGTACGGAGATTCATCTTCGTACAGCATTAGACTGTACGGACTACGATGAGCTGAAGTCAGTTATACGCAAAGTCGCGTTCGGTTCAAAGTTTTAAAGTGGTTTTCCACTTTAAAAATCAACTACCAATGTTATTCAATGAAGTCTCATGTGACTTTGGGAATAACTGACTTCAACTTATCGGAGCCCATACATTTTAACGCTGTATGGAGACGGATCTCCGTACAGTATTAATCTGAAGTTTTGAGCAAAGCGACTTTGGATGTAGCATGCGAAGTTCGCTTCACTTATCACTAATAACTCATTTAAACAAATAAGTGTTTTGATGTTTAGAAGTCTGAAAACAGGGGTCACATGACCGAATTACATCATAAAGTCCTTTCAGGAGGCTGAGAATACAGACTGCTGGGAGGAGGATCGGTGGGTGGTAGCAACATTATGGAGGAAGCACCCACCCTCAGGACAGCAGTATTCTGAGACTTGTAGGCAACACTACAGCAACATGGAAAGGAATTTTTACAGAGCAGCTGCCAGTAGAGAGAAACCAGAAAGCAGAAAGGAGACTTGTAGCAGGGATGTAGAAACAGTAAGAACTGTTTTGAAATACTTGTAGACATATCTTTAGGTTTAGGAAAATAAAATGATGGAAGTGCTTTTTCCCTACATGTACGCTTCTGCCTTGTACCCTGCCAACCGTTCACCATCAAGGGTACAAAACCTAACATCAGGCAGGAGCCCCAAGTCCATGGTATGCCCAGAGGGAAGAAAGGGTGCACCCCTATTCACTGCACGTCTGTCACTGTGAACTGTAAGTACTACTACAATCATCATAGCCACTACCACTCTTCTCATGTTTCCTTCCCCTGTGGGTCGCTAAACCCACAGATTCTTATACTGAAAGTGAAAGCTAGCACACACTTTGTAGCTATCTGTCAATAATGTACAATCTACTCTCACCGTAGCAATGGATTTGACACATCCCAACCATTTGGCACCCAGTTGACGTGGTTGCCCTTTAATCATTATCAAGACAGCAAATTCCTCTCAGCAACAGATCTTTCTCTAATTTTTCAGTAACAAGTTCCAGTAATGTCCTCTTCCTTGTTACAGCAAACATTTGTTTGTTGCAGGAGTGGGATCTGGGTACTGTGGGCAACTCTTGAGGCTCTGAATGATCTGCAAACATAAGCCAGAGCAGATACTGAGAATTACATCCAATATACAGGACTAGAGAAGTGGCATTGTTCAATGTATATATACTGTATACAGAAAAAGAGCAGATACCAAGAATTGCTATACAGGACAAGAGAAGTGGTACTTTGCAGTGTCCATATATACAGAATAAGAGCAGATACTGAGAATTGCACCCGGTATACAGGATAAGAGAAGTGGTACTGTGCAGTGTCCATATATACAGAATAAAAGTAGATACTGAATTGAATTGCATGCAATATACAGGACAAAGTAAGTGTTACTGTAAAGTATCATATATAAAGGACAAGCGAAGCGGTACTGTGCAGTGTCATATTTACATGACAAGATAAGTGGTACTTTGCAGAGTCATATATACATGAAAAGAGAAGTGGTACTCTGCTGAGTTATATATACATGAAAAGAGAAGTGGTGCTGTGCAGTTTTCATACATACAGAATAAGAGAAGATAATGAGAATTACACCCAATATTCAGGACAGGAGAAGTGGTACTGTGCAGTGTCCATATATACAAAATAAGTGAAGATACTGAGAATTATACCCAGTATACAGAACAGTATACAGAAGAGAAGTGGTACTGTGCAGATTCATATACACAGTACATTACAAGAGAAGTGGTACTGTGCTGAGCCATATATACATTACAAGAGAAGTAGTACTATGTAGTTATATATACATGACAAGAAAAGTTGTACTGTGCAGTGTCATGTTTATAGGACTAGACAGATAGTTATGTACAGTACTTACAGGGGTTGTCTGGGCTCCGAGCCGCCTGTTAGTGCTGGTGACATCACTGGACTCACTGCTGGGCGGAAGCCTCCGCCTAGCAGTCCCTATGTATAGCCTGGTACGTCACCGGATGTCCTAAAAAATGCCTCTGTCCTGCACAATTTAGCGCGCGGCAAGGGAGAATATTGGAGCATGAAATCAGCACATAGCAAGCACATATAACACACACTCTCACATATACCCATTCATACACATATACCAATGCATGCACATAGATAACACTTGCACACCATTTTTTTCTCCTGTCAGTGGTCTTGATGTTTCTGTGAGTTGAGAACCTGAACTGATGATTATATGATCTGGTTATGTGACCTCTTTTTCAGGCCCTTAAATGGATTCTGTAACCAGTATTATCCCTATAGAGCCATTTACATGTTATTAAAGGTCTCCTACAGCATGTCAGAAATATACCAGTGTGTAAATTATGACTGCTGTAGTTTTGCAGATTTTTTATTTTTTTTATGCAATTTGTATGCAAATGAACTGTGAAAAGAGCCCAAGGGGCGATCCTACCATTCAGTGGAACCCAGCCTCACCCCTTATTATGTGTGAGCCCAGCACCTCCCTAGTCCTCAAGTACCCGCCTAGCTCCTCCGATGTCGTTCTGTCACCCGAGCGCTCGCGTGGTCTCCCATCCATGTGCAGGTATCAGTCTCATGGAAAGAACTGCACACGTGCCAGCTTAAAAAAATTAACTTAACTGGGCCCAATCAGTCCACCAGGTTTTCTCCTGGTGTAGTATATTCCCAATATCCCTCTGCAGGTAGTTCTTTTTCCATAGAAGGCCTCCTACTGCTTACTGTTTTGACCTGTTTCTACATCCAGATGATGCTGCACATCTACTGTGGACATTCAGCTTCTTTTTCTCTCTTGATGATGTGTTTCCTCTGTCTTCTTCCTGCTTGCCCTCCTCTCTGCCCCACGCAGAGGTCTAGAGAAGAAAATGACACTGGGAATTGTAATCCAGTGTACTCCAGGAAAAAAGTGCGGAGCTTTGCTGTTGTAAGTTCCTGTTTGTCATTATTCTGGGATAACATTTTTACCTGTAATATTTGACCTTACAAAAGACTCCTAGTTTGTTCGAGAAGTCCTATAGGCCAGGCAATGCTTCTCTGGGAAAAAGAAATGCAAATTAACTCTTTTTCCAAAAAGAAAAGAAAACCGAACCTCTGATACAACTAGCTTTCCGAAAGGAAATCTGAACCTCTGATTCCAACAGATTTAAGATACACTCTTCTTCTCCATTGCCCCTCCCCCATCCCCATCATCATTCTTCTGAACCTCATCCACTGTCAAATATCCACACCCCATGCATTCAGGAGCATAGGTGACTAGTTCATGTAGCTTTATATCTACTCCGCTATTGTGTTAAGATTATTGTACAAAACATGCACTATCCACCCCTATCTCCTTATAGTTTGTAAGCTTTTGCGTGCAGGGCCCTCTTCCTCATTGTTAGTTACAATTTTATTTATGATTCTGTTTGTACTTGAATCCCCTGATTGTAAAGCGCAGCAGAATATGTTGCCGCTATATAAATAAACATTATTATTGTTATTATTACTGGCTTTGCTATTATACACGTTAAGCCTCAAGGCCTCTTTAAAAGCCTGGGCATTATAGGATAGCTACCTTACATCTGGTGGCACCAGAGGTTTACCTTTCTTTTCTGCTTGGCATCTGTAGCTGCATCTACATTACTCAATGCTCCACTTTCAGGGGTTGCATGCAGTAAAATGCACATTGGTGCATGACTCAGGTTTGTATGTTCCTTTTATTTCTTACAGCTTTGTACCAACCATGTTCAGCCTAGGACATGATCAGATATCACATTCAAATATCAGAATAATATCCTTTTGAGGCAAAATACTCTAGCTGATAAATGACTCTGACCCCTGACTCTGACATTTGATGCTGACACCTTATTTTGATATCTGACTCTGACCCCTAACTCCTTACTTTGACATCTGACTTTGACATCTGTCACCTGACTCTGACATTTGATGCTGACATCTCAATTGATATCTGACTCTGATATCTGACTCTGACAACTGATTTAAATTTCTGACTCTGACACCTGATTGATATCTTACTACTCAATGCCCAAACTTTTTTTTTGCTTGCTTACTATATATTTTTGCCTGAATATTATAACGAAGAGCCAGTGGCGCATCTCTCCCTGCAGCGCTGCCGTCAGGAGGTAACAAGGGGGCGGAGAGGACCCAGCCACGCACGCTTCCTCAGCATGGCCAGCATCCTTCATCCTCTAGACCAGTGTTTCCCAACCAGTGTGCCTCCAGCTGTTGCAAAACTACAACTCCCAGCATGCCCGCACAACCAAAGGCTGTCCGGGCATGCTGGGAGTTGTAGTTTTGCAACAGCTGGAGGCACACTGGTTGGGAAACACTGCTCTAGACAATGAGCAGGGGGGAGAACTGAGCGGCAATGGCAATGAGTCGGCGCTCAGATGTAATTAATGTGCTGGACACGGGTCATGTGGCGCTGGCCACGTCACATGACCCATCAATTAGACCTATTTAAACAGGTCACCTGCTGGCCACAGGTTGCTTGTGATTGGTCTTGCTACCTCACTAGTGTTCCCTGCATGTGTGACTTCCTTTGTTTGACCTCGGCTTGTATTTGACTTTTGACCTTGTGATACCCCTGGTACAGACTCAATGTCTTGCCTCATGACTTCGACTTGTATTTGACTTTTGACCTTGTGATACCCCTAGTACTGACACGATCTCCTGGCTCCTGACCTCAGCTTGTATTTGACTCCGGTTGTGGTTCTTACCCGTCCTGGGAAGCCTTTGCTTCTGTGTTTTCTGTCTGTGTCTTTTGTTCCCTCCCTTTATCGTTCCTTCCTTTAGGCCCCTGAACGTACGCAAGTTAGGGACTGCAGCCCAGTTGTTCCCCGTTGAATAGGACGGACTGTGCAAGTAGGTAGGTACAGAGGTGTGGGTGGAGAGTAGGGCTGAACTTATCACTTACTTTTCGGGACAAATATCTAATCAAATAAGCAATGAAATTAGCTAGGTAGATGACAATCTCAAATGGTCTTTATGAGTCAAAGTGAAAATGAGTTTCTGATACAGTGTGTATTTGCCAACTAAATTACATAGACAAAAAAAATCAGCTCTTCATAAGAAATGAGTCTCTGTCTCATACATGGTAAGTTCTGAGACCTTTTCGTAGACAAAATAAGAGTGATTTTTTTTTTTTTATAATCTAAGTAGATGACTCATTTAAATTATGTTTGACTTTGGTGTCTGATTTTCTTTACTGATCATGGTCAAAGTCAGAATGAGTTTCAGATACAATGTTCATTTGCATGCCAAATCACATAGGGTACTTTCACACTTGCGGCAGAGGACTTCGGCAGGCAGTTCCGTCGCCGGAACTGCCTGCCAGATCCATCAAAAGGTATGCAAACTGATGGCATTTGTCAGACGGATCAGGATCCTGATCCGTATGACAAATGCATTGAAATGCCGGATCCGTCTCTCTGGTGTCATCTGGAAAAAACGAATCCGGCATTTTTTTTTTTTCACTTTTTCCGAGGTCTGAGCATGCGCAGACTGCAATGCCAGATCCATTTTACCGGAACACTCGGGCCAGATCTGACATTCTTGCAAGTGTTCCGTAATTTTGAACGGAGATAAAACCGCAGCATGCTGCAGATTGCTCTCCATTCAGAATGCATTAGGATAAAACTGATCAGTTCTTTTCCAGTATTGAGCCCCTAGGACGGAACTCAATGCCGGAAAAGAATAACGCCAGTGTTAAAGAACCCATAGCCAAAGAAAATGCTAGCTAATAGTAAGGTCTCTGTATCTCAAACAGCAGGTTTTAGGTTCAAGACCCAGTAGCAAAGAAGAACTGTGAAGTATTTTTTAATAACCTATCTAGAAGACAATTGTTAATGATGTGTGACTTTCCTCACTGGTTGGGATTAAGATCAGAATAAGTTTCATGTCCACTTCGTATGTGCTAGGTAGATAAAAATAACCAAAGAAAATCCAAATGTAGTAACAGATGAGCTAGTGGCTCTATGCTAAATGACTCTGTCTTATGTATTGTATATTTTGAGTTCAAGACCTGCTAGCAAACAAAAAATAAGAATGACATTTTTCAAAAAGGCTAATTACATGGCAAATTTAAATGATGTTTGACTTTCCTCACTGGTCATTGTCTAATGAGTTTCAGATACTTTCATTGTATTTACTAGCCAAATCACATAGCCCAAAGAAAACGCCTAAAGCAAAAAAAATAAAAATAAGTTGCACCCTAAAGTAAGTGACTCTCCAATGCACCATAAAGTAAGTGAACCTGTTATTGCACCTTAAAATAAGTGTACCTCTTATTGCACCCTAAAGTAAGTAAACCCATTATTGCAATCTAAGGCCTCATGCACACGACCGTTGTTGGGTTCCGTTCCGCAAAATGGGGTTCCGTGATCCGTTTCCATTTTTGTTTCCGTGTGTCTTCCTTTATTTTTGGAGGACCACCAGACATAAGGAATGTAAAAAAAAGTCTAAGGCCCCATGCACACGGCCGTGTTTCACGGCCGTGTGCGGGCCGTGGAACCGCGGCCTGGATCCCTCCTGAGAGCAGGAGCGCACGGCGTCACTGGTTGCTATGACGCCGTGCACTCCCTGCTGCCGCCGCAATACAGTAATACACTGGTATGATCTATACCAGTGTATTACTGTACTGTGCCGGCAGCAGGGAGCGCACGGCGTCATAGCAACCAGTGACGCCGTGCGCTCCTGCTCTCAGGAGGGATCCAGGCCGCGGTTCCACGGCCCGCACACGGCTGTGAAACACGGCCGTGTGCATGGGGCCTAAGACAGGTTTGCCATGCAAATGATAGGAAAAAAACGGACGCGCAAATGACAATCTTGTGTGCCTCCGTGTTTTTTAGCGGTCCCATTGACTTGAATGGGGCCGCAAACAGTTTTCCCGCGAAAATAATAGGACAGGTTATATTTTTTTGACGGACTGGAACCACGGATCACAGACGCGGATGGCAAACGGTGCATTAGCCGAGTTTTCAACGGACCCATTGAAAATCAATAGGTCCGCATGAAAGTAACGAAATACGGCGCAACGGACACGGAATAAAACAACGGTCGTGTGCATGAGGCCTAAATGAAATGGACCCTTTATTACATCCTAAAGTAAGTGAACCTGCTATTGTACCCTAAAGTAGGTTAACCCTAAAGTAAAGTTCTGTCAACATGACTTTTTTTTCTGTCCTGCATAACGGAAACCACACAGATCTGTTATGCTTGCCTATAGTCTTCTATTCTGATGGATGAAAATGGAATGCCTCTAAAGGTTTCCGTTTTGAATTCCATCTTATGAATTCTGTTATTTTGCATTATAACCATGTTATAACGGAAATCAATAACGGAATTCATAACGTTGATGTGAACCCACCATTAACCTGCTGGACCTGTAGAATATGGGACTCATCATCTGCTATTTTCGTGATATCTTTTATCATGACTAGTGTTCAGCGAATCAAAGTATCTGAAGTAGACTTTCAGTTAAAATTTGATTCGCCATGAAGCCAAATTTCCTTGCGCGTCGTGGTAACCAATCTATTTTTCCTGAAATGGCGGTAAAAAAACAAAATATACTCATCTTATCCATTTGCGCGCAAAGAGGCTGTCACAGCCATCTTGATTGTAGAGACCGTGACAAAATTTTGCTCAGTATCTTCAATCAAGATTTCTACAACAGCCTCTCCACGATCAAATGGATAAGGTGAGAATGTTTTTTTAAAAACAGATTAGCCCCTGAAATGCATTAATTTTAATCTCAGATGCCGTGATCAGTGATGAACGTGCCATCTGAGGGGGTTTAAATATGGGGGGGGGCAGCTGTTCAATGTCATAGCCCCTGCTACATACTAAGGAATTTGCTTTGTAACAAAGTAATTAATCACAAATCGAATTTCTTTAAATAGAGCAGCCAAATCGATTTTTTTCAGAACTTTGCTCATCTGTAATCAGGGTACATTATTAATAACAATAATGACAATACAGGGGACACAAATCATATACAAGAATATATGATGTACTTGAAAAAAGTATATATTTTAAGTATTACTTTCCTATATTAGGTCAAATTATGTGGAATTACACTTGCTATCAAGACTTTGACATTTTATCAGCTACTGCCGGTGCTAATATTAATTCTGTTTTGCAAGCCTAGCTGATGTACCATGTTTTTATACCTGATAGATATCAGAAGGGAATCACCCCAGGCAAATGACAGGTTAGCAAGTTTATCTGTGTGTGCTAATAGCATTGCATTTGATGTCACAAGTGGCTTGAAAGGGCACTCTTACATCAAATAACATTCCAGTTCCAGATGACTACTATAACATGTCTTTATTCATTTGTACTGCTTTGATGTTCTAATCTAGTGCTATGTACAATTTAGGTTGCACATAAATAAATAAAAAAAGATTTCATATTAAATATAGTGAGATTCCATTTTCAAATAAAACTACTCTTACAGGATGTAAGCATTGTATTGGCAGGTTGTTAAAATAAGTAAGAGAAATAAAAAATAATACAATCACATTTGTATGCAATAGGAGGCAAATAACATGTTTTCCTTCTGGTGATGACAGTCATATTGACCAATCTGATGATCAAAGACGTAAGTTCGTACAGTCAGGTCCATAAATATTGGGACATGGACAAAATTCTAACATTGTTGGCTCTATAAACGACCACAATGGATTTGAAATGAAACAAACGTGTGCTTTAAATGCAGACTGACAGCTTTAATTTGAGGGTATTTACATCCAAATCTGATGAACGGTGTAGGAATTACGACAGTTTGCATATGCGCCTCCCACTTGTTAAGGGACCAAAAGTAATGGGACATAATAATAATCATAAATCAAACATTTACTTTTGAATACTTGGTTGAAAATCCTTTGCTGTTAATTACAACCTAAAGTCTGGAACGCATAGACATCACCAGACGCTGGGTTTCATCCCTGGTGATGCTCTGCCAGGCCTTTACTGTAACTGTCTTAAGTTCCTGCATGTTCTTGGGGCATTTTCCCTTCAGTTCTGTCTTCAGCAAGTGAAATGCATGCCCAATCGGATTCAGGTCAGGTGATTGACTTGGCCAATGCATAACAGTCCAAAAACTCTTTGGTTGCTTTCGCAGTGTGCATTGGGTCATTGTCCATCTGCACTGTGAATATGAGCAGATAATATTGCCCGAAACACTTCAGAATTCATCCTGCTGCTTTTGTCAGCACTCAGCAGTCACATCATCAATAAATATAAGAGAACCTGTTCCATTGGCAGCCATACATGCCCATGCCATGACACTACCACCACCATGCTTCACTGATGAGGTGGTATGCTTAGGATCATAAGCAGTTTCTTTCCTTCTCCATACTCTTCTCTTCCCATCACTCTGGTACAAGTTGATCTTGGTCTCCAAGGTGTAAAGGGCAAGCTCAGGCCATATGCCCAATTTGGAGACCCAGAAGTTGAAGGGGGCAGACCCATCAGTCAGTACGTGTAGGCGTGTGCACACCATGTCGCACGTTCCCGTGATGTTCACGATCCAATTTGATATCTGCTCTATCAACTTTCGATGCTCTTTTATGCGCCTACCATGGTGATTACGGGGAATCAGGGTTCCAGGCCGGAGAGGGAGCGTGAGAAAAAGAGACCAAATTTAAGGGAGGATCCATTTTTTCAAATTTAAAATTAGAGTTGAAATATGGGAGAAATTATTAAAGCATAAAAGTGTGACAACTTTTCAAAGTTTATGCATTGAATGTAAGGATGTGGTGCACATTAATTACTGAATAATTTATAAAATGTTATTCCCTGTCACCTATTGCAGGTGTTAATTCATGTCTAAAATTTTGTATAATGTCAACACAAGAATGTAACAGAAAAATTATAGCAGTGGTACTATACACCCTAAAATTTGCTTATTTCGCCAGAAAATGTTGCTGACAATTTTTTTTTTTACGTTCGAGTAGGTATAGGAGTGGAACTATACACACCAAAATTGGTGAATTTCACCCTAAAATGTAAATGACAATTTATTTATTTTTTAACCAGTTTACTAGGTATAGCAGTGGTACTATACACCCAAAAATTGGTTAATTTCACCCGAAAATGTAAATGACAATATAGTGAAATGATATAAAATAAAACACATACAAAAAATAAATATGGATTTATGAGGTGGAGTTCCATATGGAGTAGGAGTTTGAGGAGGCAGTGGACGCAGCGGAGTAGGTTAATTTTAATGAACGTGAGCTTGTCCACATTGGCTGGGGACAATCGGCTGCGCTTGTCTGTAATAACGCCCCCTGCAGTGCTAAACACACGTTCAGATAATACACTAGCTACAGAGCAGGCCAACACCTCCAAGGCGCAAAGGGCAAGCTCAGGCCATGTGCCCAATTTGGAGATCCAGAAGTTGAAGGGGGCAGACCCGTCATTCAGTACGTGTAGGCGTGTGCACACATACTGCTCCGCCATGTTGGTGAAATGCTGCCTCCTGCAAAGATGTTCCATATCAGCTGGTGGTGCTGGTTGTTGGGGCGTGCTGACAAAGCCCCAGCTGCGTTGGCGACCTCTTCCTCGTCCTCTGCCTTCGCCTTCATCCTGTGCCCCTGCTGTCAGGTGGGAATGCCACCAGCAGCGCGTCTACCAGTGTGTGGTTGTACTCGCGCATCTTACGATCACGCTCAATTAATGGAATTAAGAATGGTACGTTGTCCTTGTAACTGGGATCCAGCAGCGTGGCCACCCAGTAATCAGCACAAGTTAGAATGTGGGCAACTTGGTGGTCGTTGCGGAGACACTGCAGCATGAAATCACTTATGTGTTCCAGGCTGCCCAGAGGAAACAAAAAGCTGTCCTCTGTGGGAGGTGTATCGTCTGTGTCCTCTGTATCCCCCCATCCACGTACCAGTGATGGTCATGAGCTGGTCTGGGTGCCACCCTGCTGTGAACATGGTTTCTCCTCCTCCTCATCCTCCACCTCCTCATCCTCCAGAACTGGGCCCTGGCTTGACAATTGTGTACCTTGGGTTTGTGGGTGCAGGAACCCACATTCGCAGCCACTTGGGAATGACTGGCCGGAAACCCTATGAAATGATCCCTCTTCCTCCTCCTCCTCCTCCTTCTGTGCCACATCCTCTTCCATCATCGTCAGGAGCGTTTTTATAAGGAGGCATAGAAGTGGGATAGTAACGCTGAGAGCGGCGGAGTACTCAAAACAGCGCAACAAGGAACACAGGTCTTGCGTAGAGGCCCAGTCATTGATGGTTAAGTAGTGCTGTTCAGCAGAGTGGCTCACCTGTGCGTGCTGCAGCTGAAACTCCACTGTCGTCTGCTAGTGCTCACACAGTCTGGCCAGCATGTGCAAGGTGGAGTTCCACCTTCTGGGCACGTCGCATATGAGGCGGTGAGAGGGAAGGCTGAAGTTACTCTGCAGCGCTGACAGACCAGCAGCAGCAGTGTGAGAACGCCGAAAGCGTGCACAGACGGCCCGCACTTTATGCAGCAGTTCTGACATATAGGGGTAATTTTTAAGGAATCTCTGCACCATCAAATTCAGCACATGCGCCAGGCAAGGGATGTGCATCAAACCGGCTAGTCCCAGAGCTGCTACGAGATTTCACCCATTATCGCACACCACCAGGCCGGACTTGAGGCTCACTGGCACCAACCACTCATCGGTCTGTTGTTCAAGGCCCGTCTACAGCTCCTGCGTGGTGTGGGGTTTGTCCCCCAAACAGATAAGTTTTAAAACTGCCAGCTGTCGTTTACCCCTGGCTGTGCGGAAGTTGGTGGTAAAGGTGTTACGCTGACCGGATGAGGAGCTGGTAGAGGCTGGGGAAGCAAAGTTGGAGGAGGAAGCAACAGGAGGCAAACTGAAGCGCCCTGCAATTCTCCGTGGTGGAAGGACATGCGCCAAACTGCTATTCGCCTCAGGCCCAGCCGCCACTGCATTTACACAGTGTGCTGTTATGGAGATATAACATCCCTGACTGTGCTTACTGGTCCACGTATCCGTAGTGAGGTGCACCTTGCCACAGATGGCGTTGTGCAGTGCACACCTGATTTTGCCCCTACTTGGTTGTTAAGGAAAAGGGTGGCTTGCCTTAAAAAGTAGTGGAGGCTGGGCACGACGTACTGTGGGACAGCCACCGCCATAAGGCCTTTAAAACGCTCCGTCTCCACCAGACGGAATGACAACATTTTAAAGACAAGTAATTTTGAAATGCTGGCATTCAGGGCTAGGGATCACAGGTGGGTAGGAGGGTACTTCCTCTTCCTCTCCAGCGTTTGGGATACGGAGAGCTGAACGCTTCCGTGGGACATTGTGGAGATGCTTGGTGACCCAGGTGTTGGTGTTGCTGGCAGATCCTCTGTTTGTGGGGTGCCAGGTGGCACCGTCACTCTAGAGGTGGATGAAGAGGCGGCGACTGCAGCAGAAGAGGAAGCAGGAGGAGCCAGAGACCTTTCTTGGTTTTTGAGGTGTCTACTCCACTGCAGATCATGCTTTGCAGTTAAATGCCTGGTCATGTAGGTTGTGCTCAGGTTGAGAACGTTTATGCGTCACTTCAGGCTCTGATTGCACAGCGTGCAAACCACTCGTGTCTTATCATCAGCACATTGTCTGAAGAACTGCCACGCCAGGGAACTCCTTGGAGCTGGCTTTGGTGTGCTCAGTCCCTTGCTGCATTGGGCAGTAGGAGGAGTACTGTCTAGAGGACGGCCACTCCGCTTTTGCACCCTGCTCCCTCTTCTGCTGTGCTGGTGGCTCTGTGCAACCACCGCCTCTTCCTCCGAACTACATCGGTCACTTGCATGACCTTGATTCCATGTGGGGTCGAGGACCTCATCGTTCTCCACATCATCTTCCACCCAGTCTTCACCCCTGACTTCCTTGTCGGTCTGCACACTTTCGAAAACCCCAGCAATTGTCACCTGTGTTTTGTCATCATCCGAGACATGCTGCGATGGTCGTCCCATGTACTCATCTTGAAAAATAAGTGGTTGGGCATCGGTGCACTCAACCTCTTCCACTTTTGGGGCAGGGCTAGGTGGATGGCCCTGGGAAACCCTGCTAACAGAGTAATCAAAAAGCAGAAGAGACTGCTGCATGACTTGGGGCTCAGACTGATTGGCTGATTTGCAAGGGGGTGAGGTGAAAGACTGATGGACATCGGCTGCAGGTGCCAACTGTGGTCTTTCAGCAGGAGACTGGGTGGGAGACAATGTGAAGGAACTGGATCCACTGTCAGCAACCCAATCTACTATCACCTGTACTTGTTTAGGCCTCACCATTCGTAGAGCAGCATTAGGCCCAAACAAATACCGCTGCAGGTTTTGTCGCCTACTCGCACCTGAGGAAGGGGTTTCACTTGTGCGTGTAGCTGGCACAGATCGACCACATCTTCTTTCTGCAACAGGAGCTCCACCAGCAGCACCACGACCTGGGCCACGTCCCTTATTTGACGCTCTCCTCATATTTTTTGAATTTAGGATCTTGCCCTAAATGTTTGTTTAATTAATAGTAGAAAAGAACGACATTATGTAAAGGGTGCATCTCACACGGCCTGAACCAGACTAGGCCTCAATTAAAGATTTATTTGCACAAAATGGCTGTATTTCAAATGCCTGATTCAAAACCCTGTATGTAGGGGGGTATCTCACACGGTCTGAACCAGTGTAGGCCTAAAGTAAATATATCTTTGCCCAAAATGGCTGTATTTCAAATGGCTGAAGCAAACCCCTGTATGTATAGGGGGGATCTCTCACGCCCTGAATCAGTGTAGGCCTGAAGTAAATATATCTTTGCACAAAATGGCTGTATTTCAAATGCCTGATTCAAACCCCTGCATGTAGGGAGGTATCTCACATCGTCTGAACCAGTGTAGGCCTGAAGTAAATATATCTTTGCACAAAATGGCTGTATTTCAAATGCCTGATTCAAACCCATGTATGTAGGTGGGTATCTTACACGGTCTGAACCAGTGTAGGCCTGAAGTAAATATATCTTTGAACAAAATGGCTGTATTTCAAATGGCTGAATCAAACCCCTGTATGTATAGGGGGAATCTCACACGCCCTGAATCAGTGTAGGCCTGAAGTAAATATATCTTTGCACAAAATGGCTGTATTTCAAATGACTGTATTTCAAATGCCTGATTCAAACCCTTTTATGTAGGGGGGTATCTCACACGGTCGGAACCAGTGTAGGCCTGAAGTAAATATATCTTTGCACAAAATGGCTGTATTTCAAATGGCTGTATTTTAAATGCCTGATTCAAACCCCTGTATGTAGGGGAGTATCTCACACGTTCTGAACCAGTGTAGGCCTAAAGTAAATATATCTTTGCACAAAATGGCTGTATTTCAAATAGCTGTTTTTCAAATGGCTGAATCAAACCCCTGTATGTAGAGGGGGAATCTCACACGCCCTGATCAGTGTAGGCCTGAAGTAAATATATCTTTGCACAAAATGGCTGTATTTCAAATAGCTGTTTTTCAAATGGCTGAATCAAACCCCTGTATGTAGAGGGGGAATCTCACACGCCCTGATCAGTGTAGGCCTGAAGTAAATATATCTTTGCACAAAATGGATGTATTTCAAATGGCTTTATTTCAAATCCCTGATTCAAACCCCTGTATGTAGAGGGTGTATCTCACAGGGCCTGAACCAGTGTAGGCCTGAATTCAATATTGGTGCACCAAATGGCGGTATTTAAAATCTCTGAATATAACCCAAATGTATTAAGGGTGTATCTCACAATGACATCTGCATCAAAGGCTGCCAACTAAATTTTTTGTGCCCAAACAAGTGTTTGCTTAACAACTAAATTTGACAGCAGTATATAAGCCTGCAATTTCACACGTGCTGATGCTGCATGGCCTGAAAATAGTGTTTTCGTTAAAAAAAAGTGTGTTTTTCAAACCCCAGAAAATGATGGGTGTATTTCTAGCTTAAATTACACACTGACTAATACAGATGTTGTAGATTGCCCAAAAAGTATTTTTTTTGTAACAGAATATGAAAGCTGTATATGTTAAACTTGAATTTAACACTTGCAGATCTGGAAAATACAGTTTTTGAAAAAAAAGGTGTGTTTTTCAAACCCTAGAAAATGATGGGTGTATTTCTACCTTAAATTGCACACTGACTAATACAGATGTTGTAGTTTTTCCCCCCAGAAATCGTGATTTGCAATGTCCCAAAAGCTCAGCTGCAGTGTTGGTGCACTAAGCATGCATAAAATGTCAGCAGAGTGACGTGCAGCGCTATGTGATTCAAGCTTATATAGAGCCTAGGTCACATGCTGCTCTGGCCAATCACAGCCATGCCATTAGTAGGCATGGCTGTGATGGCCTCTTGGGGCAAGTAGTATCACGCTTGTTGATTGGCTGCTGTGCAGCCTTTCAAAAAGCGCCAAGAAAGCGCCGAACACCGAACCGGAACTTTTATGGAAATGTTCGGGTTCGGGTCCGGGGCCCAAAAATCCAGTTCAGGTTCGCTCAACCCTAGTCATGGGTCAAAGTTTGGTGCTTTGCAAAAAATTATGGCGCGTGCAAATATCGCCATATGGTCACATGTTCTGCGAATCACGAACGAGCAAAGTTTGCCGCGAAACGACGAACTGCGAGGCCATAGCTACCTGGGAGTCCAAGATGCATCCAGACATTCTGTTCATGCTGTTCCAGAACCTTTTCGGTGGTGTTTACATCAATTTTTGACATTTTCCTGTGAACCATACACCCTCCCCTCTTCAGAGCACCGGGTGCCTGGTTTATTGCTCGTGTTGTCCCATTGTGCTCGGATGCTCGGTAGAGCACCCGAGCATCCTGCGGTGTTCTACTCGAGCACCAGAGCACTTTGGTGCTTGACCAACACTAATCATCCATGGTGCCACACCAACAGTTTGACAAAAGAGACCAGTTTATTCTGGCTACCTGCCTCAGCTACTATTCTAATGCTGCCACCAGGAGGCCTGATGGGATACACGCAAGGCTGTTAAAAGACCCCAGCGGTGGACTAGCAAAACCATTAACAGATTTATTTAACCAATCACTGGCAACAGGAGTCGTCCCAGAAGATTGGAAATTAGCAAATGTTGTGCCCATTCACAAGAAAGGTAGTAGGGAGGAATCGGGCAACTATAGGCCAGTAAGCCTGACATCAGTGGGGAAATTAATGGAAACCATACTTAAGGAGAGGATTGTGGAACATCTAAAATCCCATTGATTGAAAGATGAAAAACAGTATGGGTTTACTTCAGGGAGATCATGTCAAACTAATCTTATTGATTTTTTTGATTGGGTGACTAAAATAATAGATGGCGGAGGTGCTGTAGACATCGCTTATCTAGACTTTAGTAAGGCTTTTGATACTGTCCCACATAGAAGGCTTATCAATAATTTGCAGTCTTTGGGCTTGGACTCCCATATTGTTGAATGGATTAGGCATTGGCTGAGGGACAGACAACAGAGGGTTGTAGTCAATGGAGTATATTCAGACCAGGGTCTTGTTACCAGTGGGGTACCTCAGGGATCTGTTCTGGGACCCATATTTTTTAATATCTTTATCAGCGAAATTGCAGAAGGCCTCGATGGTAAGGTATGTCTTTTTGCTGATGACACAAAGATTTGTAACAGGGTTGATGTTCCTGGAGGGATACAACAAATGGAAAAGGGTTTAGGAAAACTAGAGGAATAGTCAAAAATCTGGCAACTAAAATTTAATGTTGATAAGTACAAGATAATGCACCTGGGGCGTAAAAACCCAAGAACAGAATATAAAATCAGTGATACAGTCCTAACCTCAGTATCTGAGGAAAGGGATTTAGGGGTCATTATTTCAGAAGACTTAAAGGTAGGCAGACAATGTCATAGAGCAGCAGTAAATGCTAGCAGAATGCTTGGGTGTACAGGGAGAGGAATTGCCAGTAGAAAGAGGGAGGTGCTCATGCCGCTCTACAGAGCACTAGTGAGACTTCATTTGGAGTATTGTGCTCAGTACTGGAGACCATATCTCCAGAAGGATATTGATACTTTGGAGAGAGTTCAGAGAAGAGCTACTAAACTGGTACATGGATCGCAGGATAAAACTTACCAGGAAAGATTAAAGGACCTTAACATGTATAGCTTGGAAGAAAGACGAGACAAAGGGGATATGATAGAAACTTTTAAATACATAAAGTGAATCAAAAAGGTAAAAGAGGAGAGAATATTTAAAAGAAGAAAAACTGCTACAAGAGGACATAGTTTTAAATTAGAGGGGCAAAGGTTTAAAAGTAATATCAGGAATCTATGTGGAATCAGCTGATGATGGTGTAAAAGGAGTGCCCTTCTTCTTGACACTAACATCAACCTGCAAGGTTGAGTTCATACTTGAGTTATTTGGTCAGTTTTGCCCTGTGACTGCCCAAATAAGTGAAGTGTGCACTGATTCTAAGAGCGATGTCTGGCATCTGCTTGTTATACTGACTTACTGTATTATTTAACTACCACAGCAGAATCCCTATGTGTGTTACTGCAAGGCACAGTGGTCTACACCTGTTCGGCTCTCTGTAACCAGGAAATAGCCGTTTTTTAATGCAATTCTCTTCAAATAAATTTGGATCGAAGCAAAATTTTTCAAAAAAATCTGCTTATCTCTAACTATGATAATGGTGTTATGATTGCTGTATTGTTATTGTGGTAAAATGATTGAACACATTTGTTTTAAAATAACAACACATGTTTAGTAAAATACTTAGATCAAAATGTTTTTTTTTCCCAGTGATGATAAATGTATTTTGAACTACATGCTGTGATGCAGTAATGCCTTTACTAATACAGTTATAATGTGTGTTACTGATGTGAAATATATCTGCTGTGGCTACCTGTTATCTTGCAGCAATATATGTGTTCAGTAACACGGCTATAACACACTAAGATATCTAATCACAAAAATGAAATAGAAACAGTTTTTTAGAAAAAAAAAGCAGGGGCAATTCCCCCCAATTGGCTGATTCAAGCTGTCTGTCAGCCTCTGAGACAATCAGGGTAAGATATTCCCCCACGTCCTCCCAGTGTCATGTGACCATCCTTCTTTTTCCTCCTTTAGGGTTTTGCCCACTAACATGAACAGTTAAATGGAATTTATGGACATGCTGTAGTTAGACACTTATTTTTTATTTTTTTATAAATAATCTTTATTACAATTTTTCTAGTTCTTACATAATTTTTCAATAGTCATCTTATTCTTACATGATTATATTAATTAAGTAAAAATATTTATTTATCCCCCCTTCCTCCCATCGTTTGCCGGATGCTAGAAATAAAAAAGCAAAGAAAAAATGAAAGAAAAAAAAAAGAAGAGAATTTATGATATTACCCTCCTCCCACCATTATCCCCCCCCCCCCCTTCCGATCCTCAGTTTTTATTTAACCATTTCTGCCAAATCTTGGCAAATATATGCTTTTTCTTAATCCCAGTCAAATGAAACTCCCATTCTTTAACTGTAGGAACCTCTCACCCCCCC